>NW_020837950.1:36036751-36249414 GCF_003676395.1 Aethalodelphis obliquidens
ATATATATATATATATATATATATATATATATATATATATATATATAGTGTTATATAGTTATATAGTTATATATATAATTCTTGGAAGGAGGGGTCATATTGTTTGAATATGACTGTGATGAATATCTCTATGAAATAAGGACAATACAATTGCATCAAGATTTGAGCTAAACCATACTGTCTATACTTGTCTTTTGTTTTCTATCTTGATTATCTTTTTCTGCCATTTTATGATTTTACAGAGTGTACACAATTATACTTACGTTTATTCATTCATTTAGGTGACTTCAACCATGTTTTACAGTTCTGTCATATTTCTTACCATAATAGCTCTGCCTGCATGGAAAGGCATGAGGTTCTGCACAACACCTAACACCATCCAGTTTCCTTTCTGACAATGCTATGATTTTCATGCTTGAATAGATGTTTAGTTGAAAATAGGTTGACCTCTGAGAAACACCTCATCACTACCTCCCTGAAATTATAGATACTTTCCTGCAAAAACTTCCTATTTTAGTGTATTTGTGCCTGACCATGCTGTTGGATATCCTTGGATATCAAATTAGGTTCAAATAAAGTAAAACTTTTTACCATACTGCATATTGAACTTCTGGAATGGTTTTGGCCATATCAAATTCCTTTATTCAGATTTCTCTAGATTCCGCCTTATTTTTTTCCTCCCATGAGTTCTACAAACTAGTGTTGGTCAATATTTCTCAAAAATCAGAATCTCAGGGATTGAGTGTCCAAATCAAAATAACGGAGTAGGAAGATCTGAACTTACCTTCTCCCATGGACATGACAAAACTACAACTACATAGAGAACAACTATCTCTGAGAACAACGTGAAGTCTAGCAGATCAGATTTTCTTTAACTAAGGATATTTTTAAAAGGCCACATGGTGATGGGTAGGAGGTACAGAGATGTGGTCTAGTCAGAACTCACACCTGGTATGAAACTCCACAAACTGGAAGAATATTACAACTGCAGAGGTCTCCCCTGAGGAATGAGGGGTCCAAGCCCCATATCAGGCTCCCCAGTCCAGGGACCCTCACTGGGAAGGTAAACCCCCATAACATCTGGCTTTAGAAACCATTAGGGCTTATGTGGGACAGAGCCAGAGGGCTGTGGGAAACTGAGACTCTGCTGTTGAAGGGTTCACACACAAACTCACCCACTCCAAGTTCCAATGCACAGTCAGCAGCAAGAAGAGTACCTGAGTCATATGAGATTGTGATTCACTGACTAATTTTAGAGCATGTGCTGGAGGGGCAGGAATCTTGTAGAATTTTCTCTGATGAAATTGCTGGCTAGTGCCATTTAAGAAAAACATAGTCTTCACCTAGAAGTTGCAGCCAGGATTTATAGGGTGGGGACTGTCCTTACCTACCAATGTGTCTGCAGTAGTCACAGTTGAGTCACACAGTGAGCTGGGCCAGGGACATAGTTACAACAATTATTGCCCAACCGCAACAGGAAGGCACATGCAGTCCACACAGGGGATATCACTGGAGCACCTGGCTATAGTGACAAGGGGGTACTGTTCCTCTGGGCCCCACAAGACACCTCCTATGTAAGGCCACTTTTTCTAGTCTGAAAAATACAATTGATATGCAAATACATAGAAACAAAGAGAGTTAAGCAAAATGAGGAGACAAAAGTATAGCTTTCAAAAGAAAGAAAGACAAAACCTCAGAAAAAGAACTAAGAAAAATGGAAGTAAGCAATTTACCAGATAAAGAGTTCAAAGTAATAGTCATAAAGATGCTCACAGAACTCAGGGTATGATTGGATGAATGCAGTAAAAACTTCAACAAAGTGATAGAAACTATAAAAAATAACCAATCAGAACTAAGAATACTATAAATTAAATGGAAAAAACACTAGAAGGACTCAACAGCAGATTAGAGGTGAAGAAGAATGAGTCAGTGATCTGGAAGATAGGGTGGTAGAAGTATCCCATTTGAAATAGAAAAAAAAAATTACAAAAATGAAGATAGTTTAAGGGACCTCTGGGACAATATTGAGTATACCAACATTCACATTATAGGGGTTCCAGAAGGAGAAGAGAGAGAGAGAAGAGGACAGAACACCTATTTCAAGAAATAATGGCTGAAAACTTTCCTAACCTGAAAAAGGAAACATACATCTAAGTCCAGGAAGCACAAAATGTTCCAAATAAGATAAACCCAAATAGACCCACACCAAGACACATTATAATCAAAATGTTAAAAGTTAAAGATAAAGAGAGAATCTTAAAATCATCCAGAGAAAACATTTGCTTACATACAAGGGCATCCCTATAAGACTATCAGCTGATTTTTTAGCAGAAACTTTACAGGTCAGAAGAGACTGGCACAATATATTCAAAGTGCCAAAAGGAAAAATATATATATATAACTATGAATACTCTATCTGGCAGGGTTATCATTCAGAACTGAAGGAGAGCTAAAGAGTTTCCCAGGCAAGTATAAGTTAAAGGAGCTCATCACCACTAAACAAGCCTTAAAAGAAATGTTAAAGGAACTTCTTTAAATGAACAAGAAAAAGCTATAACTAGAAACAAGAAAATTATGAAAGCAAAAATCTCACTGGTAAAGGCAAACTTAGGTTAAAGGTTGTGGAACAAACATCTATAAAGAGAGTATGAAGGTTAAAAGACAAAAGTAATAAAATAAATCTATATCTAAAAAAGTGATATACAAAATAAAAAAGATGTAAAATATGATGTCAAAAACATAAAATGTGTGAGGAGGTGTAAAAATGTAGTACTTTAATAATGTGCTTGAACTTTAGTGACCATCAACTTAAAATACTATATACATAGACTGTTATATATGAACCTCATAAAAAACACAAACTGAAAACTAAAGCAGATACACAAAAATAGAGAGAGAAGAATACAAACATAACAGTAAATAAAGTCATCAATTCACAAGGGAAGAAAACAAGATAGGAAGAAAAGAACAGACAAGAACTACACAAACAACCAGAACACAAGTTTAAAAAAAAAAGGTAATAAGTATATATGTGTTGACAGTTACTTTAAGGGCAAATGGACTAAATTCTCCAGTCAAAAGATACAGTGTTGCTGAATGGATTTTTAAAAATCCATATATATGGTTCCTATAAAACACTTACTTCAAATCTAAAGACACACATAGACTGAAAGTAAAGGAATGGAAAATATTTTCATGCAAATGGAAACAAGAAGAAAGCTGGGGTAGCGTTACTTATATCAGACAAAATGACCTTTAAAACAAAGACAGTAACAAGAAACAAAGACAGAAATTGCATTATAATAAAGGAATCATCACAATAAAGGGCTTTAAAAATTGTAAGTATATATGAACCCAACATAGTAGAACCTAAATATACAAAGCAAATATTAACAAAAATAAAGGGAGATGTTGACAGTAATACAATAATATTAGAGACTATAACACCTCACTTGCATTAATGGATAGATCACCCAGACAGAATTTCAATAAGAAAACAATTTCACTGGTCTTAGATGACACAGACCAGATGCACTTAATAAATATATACAGAATATTCAACCCCAAAACAAAAGAATACACATTATTTTCAAGTGCACCTGCAACATTCTTCAGGATAGATCACATGCTAGGCCAGAATGGATCTCCAGGATAGATCACAAAAAGTCTCAATAAAATTAAGAAGATAGAAATCATGTCAAGCATCTTTTCCAAACACAGTGGTATGAAACTAGAAATCAATTACAAAAAGAAAGTTGGAAAGAAAAACATACACACACAAACAAGTGGAGACTAACCAACATGCTACTAAGCAATTAGTGGGCCAGTGAAGAAATCAAAGAAGAAATAAAAAAACTGAACATAATCAATCATGGAGAATCTAAGATTTCAACTGTTCCCACTAAATCTCTGGAGTCTCCCAATATATGTCAGTATTTAACATTCTCTGCAATCCTCTGTTTAAACCTATGGAAGGACATCATCTCAAATGATTTTCTATTGAAGTACTCCACTGTGTGCGTTCTGCACACGCGTGTGTGTGTGAAGGTGTGTGTATGTGTAGTAGAGAGAATGTAGAATTTACAGGTTTCAAGGTGTTATAGATTAAAGGAGGAAGGGTCATCTTAAATTGGGTTTCCCCGGTAGTAGAGTATGAGATGAAGTTTTGAATGCAAATAGTGTCTTGGGTGATCCCAGGAAACACTGGTAAAGAGCAAAGAAATAATACAGAAAAAGGAACACAGATGTATTATTACAGGTCTTCTGAGAGGCAGAAACCAAGATGGGATTAGAAGCATAATGATTTTATTAGGGGAAAACATCTGTACAGAAGAAAATGGGGAGGAACTAGGAGAAGCTGAGAAGCAGATTCCCTTCCTTCCCTCTCTCCTTCTTTGTGAAGGAGAGAGGGAAGGAAGGAAGGTTGGTTGGAAGCTTCTTAGATTGTTAAGTGAGTTAGCTAAGGTCTACAGGGAATTCTTGAACCCTAGTAAACTATCAGAGGAGTATTGCATCTGCCTTAGTATCCCTGTATCTCTCAGTTGCTGGCTGAGAGAAATCCATGGGAAGCATGGTCTTGGTGCAAAGGTGGTGCTGGAGTTGAGAACAGAAAGCAGATGGGGCTCGCAATTAATTTCCTGCAGTCAGAGATCTGGCAGGTGTATTCTCAAAGCCAAAACAGAAGCCAATTCAAGGTGTATTAGTGAGCATGCTAATGACATGGGCATTTGGGCTCAATCTTGCTCAGGACGTCTGAACACTGTGAACAGACCTCAAAGTCCCTCCTACCTAAGGGATGAAGAAGCTGAGATACTCATCCAGTAGGTGCTAAGTGGCATTACCTGAGGACTTTTCACAGGAGTATCAACCACCTGGTACCTCTGGCCTGCCCCTCGCTCAACCAGAGAAAGCCCCCAGGCAGAGAAACACAGGTACCTGAGCAGGTCACTGGCACACACAAAATGGAAAGTACCAAGAGGATATTGGCAGAGCACCAGCAGAATCCATGACAATGAGCTAAGGAAAAAGAGAAGCAAATTTTTCTGAATTTAGCTAATTATTTGTTCTTGAGCCTTTCTAGGATTTTCAAGATTCGAGGGCAGTCAAGTAGCATTTTCTTTCTGTTTATGATTTCCCTCTGAGACTATCATTGCTTTAGGCAAATGTATTCATGTGAAGAATCATTTTTCTCCATGTCTCAGCCTGTAATAAATGTCAACACTTTTTGGCAACTGCCGCTAATGCTGCAAACCTACCATTAACGAAATTGAAATTACATATGTTAGGACCCTGGATCAATTTATTTCAAGGGACATCCAAGATAATTCTGGACAGGCAGTGAAATTTCTCCACTTCTGCGGCTCTGAGCCTCTTTCTGGACAATGAAAATGAGATTTCTACTCGCTTTTCTTTTTCTGCTCAGTTTCTTCTCATTCGTACATAATGCATACACACACACACAATGCTAGCTTTATTAATTCCCCTCCAATCCGGCATCCTCTCTAAAATACTTAGTAAAACCACGTACACAGGAAACAAAGTTAAAGACTTTAATGTATGCTTAGTGGAACCTCTAAGATGTTTAATGAATAGTTCTTAAATTTCCCTAAGAATCATAAGATATTGGGACAAAAAGTAAGTTCAGACAATATCAGTGCTTTATTTTACAGGCGAGAAAAATAAGTGCCAGAGAAGGAAGCGACTTGCCCAGAGCCATACATCTTGTTAGTGACAGAGCTAACACCAGAATTAAGGTTGCCTGACATCCAGACTAATAACTTTCCATAGAATTTGATAATTATAAATTTAATAACAATAAAACAGTAAGAAGAAATGGTCTTTGTTATGTTCTAAATTCTGGTATAAAGACTTTTTGTACATTGTCTCAAAAAAGGAAATCTTTAATAAGGTAATGGGTCATTTAGGAGGCAGTGCAGCAACCTGGCTTAAGAGCGGAGAGCCTCTAGGATCAGAATGCTGGTGTCAAATTCTAACTCTAACATATATTACCTGCATGACACGGAGTGATCTCCCTGTGCCTTTTTTTCTCCATAGTAAGTACTAATACCTATCTCAGTATTGTTAGAAGGATTGTATGGGATTATACAAGCAGAGTCCCTAGGTGGATCATGGTGCATATTCAATAAATACGAGCTATTACAAAGCCATCTTCACAACAGCTCTCTAAAGCAGATTTTATCATCCTTACTGTACAGATGAGGAAACAGAAATTTACGAAGGTGTCTCAGCAGCAAGTAGAAGAGCTATACCTCAAACTCACCTACTGAGTTTTACCCACCTTGCTTCTCATTTTCTCGTGCTGATTCTCATGCAATGATAATATATCCATCATTTAACTTAAAATGTGTTTCTCATCCCATTTGGCAAATCACATCCCTCTTCCTTTTTTTTTTTTTTTTTTTTTGCGGTACGCGGGCCTGTCACTGTCGTGGCCTCTCCTGTTGCGGAGCACAGGCTCCGGACGCGCAGGCCCAGCGGCCATGGCTCACGGGCCCAGCCGCTCCGCGGCATGTGGGATCTTCCCGGACCGGGGCACGAACCCGTGTCCCCTGCATCGGCAGGCGGACTCTCAACCACTGCGCTACCAGGGAAGCCTATCACATCCCTCTTCCTGGATGCAATCTCTCTCCCTGGGTCTTATTCTTCTTGAAGTGACCAGTGTGGTTTTCATCACATACTCTTCTTCATTGGGTAGGTCATGGCCCTGTATCAAGGCCAATGTTACTCATTTTCAGAAAAAAAAATCATCTTCAATTCCTCAATATTAAACCTAATGACGACTTTTTATCAACAGTATTTGAGACAGTTTTTTTGCCTTTTTATAAGTTTTGTGAAATGGTGCTACAGCTATTCATTTGCATTTCAGTTTATATAGTATAGTTCACATATCTGTAGGTCTCCTACTGTCCCTGGACTTTGCCCTTGCTTTTAGAGAGCTCATAATTAAAGAAGAAAATACTGGGACTATAAACAAATATCTATCATGAGGCAAATATCAGTTGAATAGGAGAAGATATAGACTATAAAATGCACCCTAATGAAATGTAACTTGTAATGTGAGTTTTAAAGACTAGAGCCACAAATTGTAAAGTATCAATGCTGTGCCTGAACCAAAGTATGTAACTTCTCTAAGAACTTGGAACAGAGAGAAATTAAGCTGTAAGATAATGTAAAAAGACAGAGAAAAGAGATGTAGAATTATCTGAAGCAGAATATAGTGCCTGGGATAACTAGACTCCAGAGTGACATTTTCAAATATATTAATATACTTATAAAATAATGTGCCCATAAGAATGGGTTTGCCTTGTAGTATAGAAAGAGAAGAATCAGAGGAATTTATGATCAGTGTCCAAGCTATCAGCTGTCACTGGCAAGGATCACCATGAATATATTAGCCCAATTGCCCTTGACCATGGGACTTTTTTCACAGTTCTTGTTTTCATGCCTACTGAAGGGCATTAAAGAGATACTGCACTGATGACAAAGACTTTGATTGTTTACACTCTCTGACAATGATTTCACATGGTTACTTAATGACTGTTTCTGGGTGTGATTTGGTGTCCCTGTTCATTAGCTACAGAGGAAGAAAAGGCTAAACAAGAGATCTGAACACCTCTGGCCCACAAGATGATTATATTTCTCATTGTAAACTGATAAAATGACACACTGAGAACATATTGGTTTTGTATTTGTTTACTTTGTGATTCATTCTCTTAGTGTCTTGTCATTACTGGGGGCTAGTTAAGCAGTATCTGGGCCCTTAGAGTAGAATCCAGTGAAGATCTCTCTTAGAAGACACTTCACCATTTCCAGATCCGTGTCTATCTTTTATTGATGACTACACCTTTAAAGGCAAAATATTATTTTCCGTGTTTCTTTGAGGGAAGTAAAAGACCTTATTAGGTAAACACCTTGATGGTCACATTGGGGTTGATTCTGAGGGTTGAGAGTGTGGTTTGAAAGAAATGAACTCAGAATATAAGATGAAAAGGGATTTAGGATTGAGGTAAAGAGAGGCATGACAGAATAAAGGGAGGTATGATTGCATGACACTCATTAACATAGAAGAAAACTGAATCCCTATTTGGTATAAATGGCCAATGTAATTTTTGTATTCCAGTGATACATTAGAATTGTTTTTTCAGTCTTCTGTGCAAATAGAAGTTTCATATAGATGGATAGGTATGTTATTGTTATTTTTGTTGCTGGACTCAAGAGAAGAGAGCTACATATCAGATTTGTTTTGACATATGTGTGAATAGAAACATCATCTCCGTGATGATCCACAAATTGAATTAATTCAGAAGAAGCAGAGACTGCTAATCAGGGGTACCTGGAGAAAATGTGAGTGATTTCCTCCCAGAATCCTGGAATGCTTGAAAAGGGTGAATTCTACATTGATTTGGATCTGAAAGCACAGGGTGTATCTGTTGACATTTTCATTTCATAGACAAATAATTACTCTTTCTGTTTTTATCATAGGAATTAATAGAAAAGAGGGATCATTTTATATTGGGGCAATCATACAACATGTCATAGATGATGCAGTAGCCAGGTGGAACTTTGAAGCATAAAGCTGTTTTCTAAAACCCAAAATTGATGTTAAATAAGGGATGTTAAATAGTGGTTATAAAGGGGATGTGGGAGGATGAACTGTATAGAAAGAAGGTTCTAAGCATTTGTGAAAATAAAAGGGCTCTTTGGTGGTCACTGAGCACAGCATTTGGTTGAAGGACAGGGTTTGGAGAGGAATGTAATGTCTGTATCCCTCAGTCCACTGGAAGAAGGACTGCTAACTATGGAACCACATAATGACTGGAGGTCTTGGGGGCATGTTTTCTTGTGAGAAGCCATTCATGAGGCCATTAATAGAACCCATGAACTGCTGAGAAGCTATAAAACCAGAAGCCAGGAAGTCCATCTGAAGTCAGGAATAAGGAGAAAGCAAACATGAGTTGCTCTGGGCCTTACTCTAATGCCAGTGGAAGATGGTCCAATGCTACTGGTGCCCCAAACCATGTCCCTCAGCCCACCTCTGATTTCAGTGACATTCTGGTGGATGGTTTCACTTACCCTGACAGCATCCCACCCCAAACCTAGTGAGACTGCTTTACTACTGCAATGATTTCTCTGAAGTCACTGAAGGTTATTTAGCTCATGTACCTGGTACAGCACAGAAGGGTGGGTGAATAAATGCCTCCAAGTGAATTCCCCACTATTGGGAAATGAAAGTTAGGGGGTAAATGCCCCTTGTTCCAGCCTTCAGAAAGGTAATGCTTAAGCTCATCCTAGCAGACTTGAAATTCCCCAAGAGCTTTGAGTCCCATATTCCACCATGGTAACCTACTTCATAATGTACCTTCCTCTCCTTGTCACACTCTCCCCACTCCCTCACAATTGTATTCAGGGGTACCTCCCAAATAAACCTACTCCTAAGTCCTTGTCTAAGGTTTTGTGGTATTAAAATTTGTCAATTATGAAATAATTTGAGAGAACTTGGTGTCCTTGAGATACAGACAGGGAAAAGCTAGAAAATTCTATATCTTTACTGGGCCAAGGTACTTAAGAAAAGAGTCCATTCTTGCAGAAATTGAGAGGAATGGGTCTGCAAGAATAAGCTGGAATCAGAATACAAAGGATTTAGATCCTTAGGCTAAGACTTTGGAAATTTAAACCATGGAGAAACAGTAAAATTTGAGGGGCTCAGATGTAACAGAATAAAACTGAGATTTTTGGGAGAAGATTAGTATGTCTCTAACTGATAGATGAATTTAGAAAGATTCGAGCTAGAGGCAGAATGACCTCTGGCATGTTAATCAAAAACCAATAATACGGACTTCCCTGGTGGCGCAGTGGTTGAGAGTCCACCTGCCGACGCAGGGAACACGGGTTCGTGTCCCGGTCCAGGAAGATCCCACATGCCGCAGAGAGGCTGGGCCCGTGAGCCATGGCTGCTGAGCCTGCGCCTCCGGAGCCTGTGCTCCGCAACAGGAGAGGCCACAACAGTGAGAGGCTTGCGTACCGCAAAAACAAACAAACAAACAAAAAAATAATGCTTTTATTTTTTTTCTACTGTTTAAAATTTAATATATCCATTAGGTATTTACATCTGTAGTCTTAGGCAAAATGATCAGTTTTCCATCAGTGAAAAGAAATCCCTTTCCCAGGCGTAGATTATATGTGAGCATGCTTGTAATTTTCTTGTTGACACCACAAATTCTCAATATGCGTTTGATTATTGGACTTCAAGTTCTAAAAGGTGATTTTGGGAGAAGGCATTTGAAAACCTATTCAGATTCTCTTGGCTCAATAGAAATTGGTAGTACTAGTTATTTGATGAGAGGTGAAGACTAGCCTCTTCTTTGGAGGATTTACCTCCACAGGGTGAAACACATGAAAATGGGAAATGTTTTATTTTAGAATGTCTGAATACAAGATCAATATTTATCATGGAGGTTGCAGACATCCCACTAAGAAAAGTTCAACTACAGTTTGGAGAGATGCGTTTGGTGGGTTTGCAAAGGGAATCAGCTTTCCACTGAATGCAGAAGGCAGTTTGTAATGAAATTCAAAATTGAGTGAAATCGGTCCAATCTAACAACCCAGAAAAGAAATTTAAGTCTTTTTAGAAGACCTCAGTCAAGTTGCAAATCAATAGGAGCTGATTTATTATCTGGGGCATATAATGAAAACCAAATTTTCGCTGGGTTCCAAAGTGCCTGTGCCATTAAAATTTTTGAGCTTTAGCGGAACCTGCAAGCAGAGACAAAGAAATACATATAAAGGCAAGAACAAACATTTCTAAAACTTAGTTTGGAGAATTTTTAACGTTTTCCAGTTTCCTTGGCCTGGCATTCAAAACTCCCGTGTATTATATCCAGCACATGTTTATAACTTTGTGTAACAGAATTTAAAATGGGACCTTTGTTTTCTGCTTTTGCTCTTCTCTGAGACTCCCAAAAGCAAAAAAACAAAACTAAGATTGGTGGTTAAGTGTTCACACATTCTCAGACTGGTTCCCAGTCCCATAGCCCTCAAGGGAAGAGAAAGCATAATATATAAACTGTGACTTGGTAGATTTTCCCACTAGTTAAAAAACTATGTTCTCTTATCTCCTTTTAGTTCCAGATCAATCTGTGCAAAAATGTTATTTAATCAACTAGCCTTACTTACATATCATGACTTATTAAAATGTAACTTCTACCTATAAAACTATTTGAGATCGTTTCTTTGTAAATTTTAGAAAGGTTAGCATGAACTACAACTGCATTCAATTAACTCACTAAACTATATAATTAATCATTTATTATCTCATTGATTAGATTTCAGGATTAAAGAAATAATAAATAAACTATAATCTTTTCTCTTGTGGAGTGCAGCATCTGGATGCAATAGGTACTATTACAGAGTATGCATAAGGCATGGAGGACATACTAAGGGGGAAGTTATAGACTGGATTGGAGGAAGGTATGGAGCTCAATAGTCAAGTAAAGAAGTATTCACAGAACATGAGTAACCTGATCTGGGGGTGAAAATCAGTTTGAGAAGAAGATCCCAGGCAGAGTGAAGGCACAGAGGCCTTAGAGGGAAGTATCCCAGAACCAACAGGGAACCCTGAAGAGCTGGGTGTCCTGTGTATAGGAAAACAGCACAGACAATGAAGCACATTCAGTAACACGCTGAAAAACTGTGGATTACAGTGTAAGTGTTGATAATCCTTGAACGCTTTAAGCAAGGATGCAGTGCAATGCAGTTTTCATTTTGGCTATATCATTTTAGTGCAAGTGGAAAAAGAATTGAAGTGGTAGATTTTGGAAGATAAGAGACATTTAAGGGAAAAAACTGAGTAAAAATGATCACATTATTGAACATCTACTATTATTTCAGACATTATATAAGGCACTGGAAGCAAAAAGAAAGCACAGCACTCTTTTTAAAAATTTTGTTTAGGGTGCTTTTGTTTCAACTGCTTTACCAAGAAAGAGATGGACCAGTCCGGGCCATCAACATGTATGAAATATCTGTGATGGTAGTCTCCATGTCAGATACTAAATATGTGCTAATATATTTAATTCTTACATCAGTGTTTTTGAAGAAGTAACATTATCATCATTTTACAGAAGCAGAAAATTATATATATATAAAATAAAAATTATATATGTATATGTATAATAAAAAATATATATATGTATATATATAATAAAATAGTTCAGAGTCTATATTTGGAAATCAGTCAGATCTGGATCTTAAACCTGCTTCTATTATATCACAATCCTATGAGTTTGGGCAAATTACTTGAAGGCTGTGATCTTTACATTTACTTACTTATAGAATAAGAAACATACTTCCTTCTTGTAGCATTTTTAAACATGTAAGAGACAGTAAATAAACTTGTTTCAGTGGCTGGAAAATATCACTTACTGAATAATAACTGTGATAATGGTGACATTGTGTTTCACATTTGATTGGGATATATACTGGTGCTATTTACTATGATGAGAAGACACAGGAACAGGTGTGAGAGAGATGACTGAATGTTTAGTTTGGGGAATGCTGATTTGAGAGGCCCAGGAGACGTAACAAGTGCTGCTGTCCTGGTGATACAGACCAGGGTTCTTGGCCTTCCCCAATCAATAGAATTTGACTAGAGGCGAGACAAGAAATTCAGGCAAGGCTTTATTGGGGCCCCTACTGCAGCAGTAAGGGAGAAAGAACAAGTAACAGATTCCCTTGCTCACTCCCAGAGCAGGAGCAAGCTGATTCCTTATATGAGGTGAGGGCAGGGGTATGTCCAGGGGTCAGGCCAGAGGCGTGGCTTAGGTGTTCTGCCCACCCCTTTGTGGTGTTGAGTGCAGGGGGCAGGCACAGTACCCTGCTTTTGCTTCTGATACCTGGTTTTTGCTCCCAGCTCTTCAGAAGTGGCAGTTGGGTTTTTTGGTCTTTTTGTATCTTTCTGTCTATAATTTGCCCCTACTGAGCATGCATGCAGTTAGTTTTAGTCCCATATAGTTTCTTTGTATTTTGTTGCTCGAGGAGAGGTTTGTCCAGGTGCAAGCATTGCAGCACTGCCGCAAATGGTCCCAGGTCCCAACCTGTCTCACTGGTCCACGCTGTCCTGGTCTACTTGAGTTCTCCAGGGTAGTTGTAGAGTGTAGTTTTCAGCACACTGTTAATTCCTTATCTCAGGAGTCTGGATCTGAGTCCCTCTTCTTTGAAAAATTTCTCCAATATCATTGGGACTTGTTCTGTTTCAAACAGGCACAATCTACAAGTATGAGATAGTTGATGCTCCTGGGGGCAACCCTCAAACAGTGGGAGATGGGAGTTGTTGATTCATGTGATAGCTTTCCAAAACTCTGGTGGGATAATTCCCAGGTAGTTTTACACAGTTTTCAGAGGGTCTCCAAAAGGATGAAATGCTTGTATTCCACAGTGATACCTAACTCCTCATTAACACACTATTCCCTGTCTCGCTTCACCAATTCTCTCCTGCTTATTATAACCTAAACAAATTATCTGTATTCAAGCCTTGTCTTGGGGTCTACTTCTGGGTAAACCCAGACTAGAACAGATATTCAAATGAAAATATCTGTTGGTTTATAGCTTACTCCTAATTGTTAGTCCAGTGCTAGACACGAAAATGGCATGCAGTGAATGGTTTCTGAATGACTGAATTGATGGAGCTAGGGGATCATTTGAAACTAGAGGTAATATATTTTTAAATTAAGTATAAGTGATAGCTTAAGGCATAAGAGTTAGCTGAAAGTTTGGAATTGGATGGGATTAGTCCAAAAAAAAGTATTGAATGGTAAAAACAAAGAAGGCAGGGACACAATTTGGATCAACATGAACATTTTTACTGTAATAAAATATACATAACACAACATTTACCATTTTCACCATTTCTAAGTGCATAATTCTGTGGCATTAAGTATATTCACAATGTTGTGATATCATCACCACCATCCATCTCCAAAATATTTTTGTGTTCCTAAACTGAAATTCTGTACCCATGAAACACTGACTCTCCATTTTCTTCTCCCCTCAGCCCCTAGTAGCCCCTAAACACCAGCTTTTAATGATCAGATACAGAAAGACTACCCAGAGGCAGGTATTTACTAAGGAGAAGAAAATGAAAGTGGGTTCTTTAAACTTAGAGAAGATAGTTTTAAGAAAGGAAAAATGGCCCAAAAGGCCCATGGAATGTAGTTGCTGCCTAGAGGTTAAGTTAGGTAACAGCTAAAATATATCTATTGAACTTGCAGATGAGATATTTCCATAAGATACTTCCATGGAGTAGTGAAAATAGAACCATGCATGGTTACAGTGGACAGAAAAGAGAGTTGGATGACAAATTGGGTCCAGTGAGCCTATGCTGGTCTTTTGAGAAAGTTTTGTTTCCTTCACAAACATTTGAATGTCCAAATTGTGTTAGACTTTATACTTAAATTAGAGAAGTGATGTAATATCTTTTCCTGTAAGAATTCATGATCCAGGATTCTCTCAGTAGAACATTTTGGCTAGCTAAACTAAAACTGATTGCTATATGCCAGTGTCTTTGCTGTATGTTATCTCATCCTTTTGACATAAGTATTACTGTCCAATTTTTACAGATAAGAAAGAGGAAAATCTCTGCAATTGAAAAACATTCCTGTGGTATTTTAATACTATCTTTAGATGTTGCAGTTAGAGTGGGTTCAAGATCTTTTGCTTTTTCCACCACTCAGGTAGGTACGCAACTTTGGAAGTTATGCTTCCCTGCAACACCCAGATAACTGGAGATCAGGGAAGGGAAGACTATTGGCTAAGTATAAGTATGAGTCTTAGGCATATTTTGGTTCCAGGTAATAAAGCTATACATTTCTGTATGACTCATTGCCTTCTATCAAGAACATGGGTTCCAAAAATGCAATTAGTACCAAGTTCAGGTTTGATTTTCTGCAAGTATTAACAACACTAGTTTGAGTTTAGCTTCAGGTATAACCTTCTCTATGTGGGCTTCTTTAAAGCCTCCTCCTTCCCATTGTCTCTTCTACTTGCTTGTGTACATGAGTTCAAATATTTTCCACTGAAGCTTACAGAAACTGAATTCAAGGTAACTTAAACTAAAATTAAGTTTAAGTTAAAGTGGACTATTGATTAAAAGAACAATTTAAAAGGCTTACTAAATTCAGGCATGACCTGATAGAATTTTCCAAAAATGTTTTTGGAATTTGGTCTCTCTTTTGCTAGCTCAATTCTTCTCTCACAGGTAATGATGTCATTATTTAGTGGACTCTGCTCAAGCGGTCCAAAGACAGGGCTCCCTGCAGATATAGGCTTATATTCTACTAAACAACAATAAAGGGAAGATGATATCACTTTCCTATTAGTCTCAGTCAAGGTGCCTCTACTGACATTAAGCATTCTTGTTTTGGCCACATGCACATCCTGAGGATAAGACTTTGGGTCAGCCTGCCTGAACCAATGATGCCAAGAGTGAAAGAAGTGAGACGAGATGATTCCCCAAAAGAAGTAAAAGAAAGAGGATGCTTAAAAGACAAACCGGTAGATGTATTTTCACAGCATTTATCACAATGCATTTGAATTTTCTATCTTTTTCACTTAAGCCAAGTCCAGCATGTTACATTCATATGTCTTTTCATCATTTATTCATCCAAAACATATTTATTGAACATTTACTATATGACAGGAACTCTACTAAATCCTGAGGACATAGTGATGAATAAAGTAAACAGGTTTTCTGGCCTCACAGAACCTAGAGTCTATGGTGGAGACAGACATGGAAAAAAAGATAAGTTTTATGAAAGGAGAAATATAAGGTTCTAAGGTCCTCTAGAAACCCAGGACAGAGGGCTTTAAAGTACATGAGGAAGTTGGAAGGCTGCCTCTAGTAAGGGATATAATTATAGATTTCAATAAATGCTCCCTAAATGAGAAAATAAATAGCCACTTTAGGTACTATTTTATTTTATTTTTTTTGCGGTATGTGGGCCTCTCACTGTTGTGGCCTCTCCTGTTGCGGAGCACAGGCTCCGGACGCGCAGGCTCAGTGACCATGGCTCACGGGCACAGCCGCTCCGCGGCATGTGGGATCCTCCCGGACCGGGCCACGAACCCATGTCCCCTGCATCGGCAGGCGGACTCTCAACCACTGCACCACCAGGGAAGCCCTAGGCACTATTTTAAATGGCTATAATAATACCTTATGATGCAGGTCTTTATTTTTCAGAAGACCTCCACATTAATTTGCTCACACACTGTGTACTACATGTTCATATCCTTGTTACTATAGATATACATATATATTCACACATATAACATCCATCTATCTACCATCCCTTATCCACTTTTGGGGAATATATACACTTTTGAGGACGTATAGAAGACCAATGAGACAAGAGTTGCCCAGCAGAGAGGGTAGACTGCATCTTGATGAAGCTGATGTAGTAAGAAGGGGTTGCGTCATAAAGGATCATGTTGCAAAGCAAATGGTTTAAGGTACCATGAGCCCTTGGAAGGTTTTAAGTTAGGAAACAACAGAATCACCTTTTGGAAAGTTCACTTGGCTACAGCATGGATAATGATGTGCAAGGAATTAGATGTTAGGAGTGAAAACCTAACCAGTTAGTCTCTAAATAGGCTCCCCCTGAATGAATACATAAATGGTCACTTTTGGCCATATCATTCTTTATGGATTATAAATGATAAAAAAATGTTAGTTTATTTAGGGTTTTCATTTTGTAGCACACATCTAGGGTCCAAGGAGACGTGGGCACTAAATCAGTTGTTCATCATCATCTCTCTGTGCAAGGTAGCAGCTTGAAAGAGCAGAGCTTGAAACACTGCCTCTGCCATTGATTTTCAGTATAACATTTGTAAGTCATGTCCCAAATCATTTTTGCTCCCTCTCATTTGTGAAAGGGGTGCTAATAAAATTTTCCATGCTTTCAACTCAGCAGTATAATTATAGTAATCAGATGAGAAATTGTGTGTGCAAGTGCTTTGTGAATTCATTCATTCATTAAAATTTATTAAGTGCCTATTATACACCAGGAACTAAACCACATATTGGGGATATATATTCAAGTGAGATGTAATCTCTATTCTCAGTAAACAAAACAAAGGAAAGCAATAATTAAAATACCGTGTGTCAGTTTTTGTAAAGGTTAAGCTCAGGATGCTACGGTAGGGTGCCATGAAGAGTCCTTAGTCCTTGTGGGATCGGGCATGATCAGAGAGGAAGGCTTAAAGAAAGGGATACTCGAACTTAAATGAACACATCACCCCAAATGTTTAGTTATTCATTAATATCTTTAATTATTATTCTTGCTAGTTTATGATGAATTGGTATTAAAATATGTATTATTAATTTTATTATTATTAACCACATGAAAGAGGGTGATAAGAGTCTGTTTAGATTATTTTAGCACATAGATATGAAGAGACTTCCTGGGAATGTTTCTTCCTACTCCTATGCAGATGGTTCCCAGCAAGAGGGTGAATTCCTTTCCAGAGGGAACCAAAATGCAGCAGCTGGCATTTCTGATATTTGGGTAACTGTCAATTTTTATCCCAAATCTGATTCTTCTGTGTACCTGCTATAAATCACCTGGATTTTATTAGGAAGGCATTATGCTTCTTAACAAAGTATCACCTTCAGGAGGTGAGATTGTTTGCCTCTGTCATGAGTAAATGACATTTAAAAAATGTTCTCTGAGCTGGTATTGTGCTAAGATCAAATGGATTGAAATACAGGGCAGCAAGCTCTTTTCTTCTTTTATAAACCAAATCTTGTTTTTTCTGACCCTCTTGCTTACATCTGAACTCTGAAAGATTTTAAACTTGAAATCATTGAAGCTATAAGTGGTATATTCTACTTTCAAAGAAAAATATTAGTTTATTTGCTTGACCTCCGCCATCTCCCTTTTCTTATTATTTTTTTCTTTCTTTCCTTCTTTCTTTTTTTTCTTTTTTTATGTCAGAGCTTATAAGCATAAAGATAAACTAAGGGAGAGAAAACTTGGATTAAAACATCCTGTTAGAATATGATTAAAAGAATGAAATAGTACTTTTAGAAAAGTAATACACACTGGAAATTAACACTAATGGGTTTACCTGAAGACCCCACCAAAAATTTATAAGAAAGAATAAATAAATTTAGTAAAGTTGCAGGAAACAAAATCAATATACAAAAATCAGTTGCATTTCTATACACAGAAAGAGAAAGTTAAAATTCAATCACATGCACAAAAATTGCAAAAAAAGAAATAAGAACTACTAATAAATTTAATCAAGAAAGTAAAAGATCTGTATACTGAAGAATAAGATACTGATAAAATAAATTGTGGAAGACACAAATAAATGTAAAGATATCCCATGCTTATGGATTAGGAGAAGTACTATTGTTAAAAACATCTATATTATCCAAAGTTATCTACAGATTTAATGCAATCCATATCAAAATTCCAATGGCATTTTTCACAGAAATAGAACAAGACAGCCTACAATTTGTATGACACTTCAAAAGATTCCAAAGAGTCAAAGCAATCTTGCAAAAGAACAAAGATGGAAGCATCACACTTCCTAATTTCATTACATTACAAAGCTGTAATAATCAAAATAATGTGGTATTGGCATAAAAACAGACACATAGATCAATGAAAGAAAATATAGAGCCCAGAAATAAGCCCTCACATATATGGTCAATTAATTTATGACAAAATCCCCAAGACTACACAATGGGGGACAAATAGTCTTTTCAATAAATGATGGTGGGAAAACTGGACAGCCACATGCAAAAGAATGAAATGACCCCTCTCTTACGCTATTCACAAAAATCAACTCAAAATGAATTAAAGTCTTAAATGTAGGACCTGAAACCATAAGACTCTAGAGAAAACATAGGGGATAAACTCCCTGATGTAGGTCTTGGCAATGATATTTTGGATTTCACACCACTAGCAAAGACAAAAAAAGCAAAAATAAACAAGTGAGAGTACATCAAACTAAAAACTTCTGCATAACAAAGGAAACCATCAACAAAATGAAAAACTAACCTACAAAATGGAAGAAAATATTTGCAAAGCTATAAAGGATTAATATCCAAAATATAAAGGACTCATACAACTTAATATCAAAGAAAGTAAACAATCTGATTGAAAATGGACAGAGGAATTGAATAGATTTTTTTTCCAAATAAAACACCCAAGTGGCCAACACGTATATGAAAAGGTACACAACATCACTAATCATTAAGGAAATGCAAATCAAGACCAACGTGAAATATTACCTCTCCTTTGTTAGAATAGCTATCACAAAAAAAGATAAGTGATAGCAAGTGTTGGTGAGACTGCAGTGAAAGGAAACTCTTGTGCACTGTTGGTGGAAATGTAAATTGATACAGCCAATATGGAAAATAGTATGGAGTTCCTCAAAAAAGTTAAAAATAAAGCCTCCATATGATCTAGCAATCCCAATTCTGGGTGTGTATCCAAAGGAAATGAAAACAGACTATCAAAGAGATATCTGCACCCCCATGCAGCATTATTTTCAATAGCTAAGATATGGAAGCAATCTAAGTGTCTGTCAACGGATGAGTGGATAAGAAAGTATGAGGTATATATACACCCTACATCAGCAATATTATTCAGCTATTAGAAATAAGAAAATCCTGCCGTGGACAGATCTTGAGAACATTATGCTAAGCAAAATAAGCTGGACAGAGAAAGACACATGGTGTCACTTATATGTGAAACCTAAAAAATAAATAAATAAATAAAAGGTCAAACTCATAGAAACAGAGTAGAAGAGCAGTTGCCAGTGGTCACAGGGTGGGAAAAATAGAGAGAGGTTGGTAAAAGGGTACAAACTTTCAACTATAATATGAATAAGGTCTGAAAATCTAATATGTTGACTATAGTTGATAACATTATCCTGTATTGCATAACTGAGATTTGCTGAAAATAGAGTTTAACTATTCTCCCACAAAAATGAAAAATAAAAGGCAAATATATGAGGTGATGTACATGTTAGTTAACTAGATGGGGGGAATTCTTTCACAATATATATGTATATCAAATTACCACAATGTACACTTTAAATATCTTACAATGTTCTATGCCAATTATACCTCAATAAAGCCAAAATTTAAAAAATAATAATAATAAGCCTAATGGGTTTGGAAATGAGGAAGACTCAGAGGAAATTTTTGTAATTTGATTTGTTCCTTTATTTTGAAATTCTACATTGGCAACTATAATGATGATTATGAAGATGATTAAAACAACTATGATTTTATAGGGTGTTGAATATAATAAAGCAATGATAGGGAACTAGGAGTATGGAGTGTTTCTATTTTATCACGTTCTATCTGCAAATGTATCTTTCTAATCTCATCTCTATATATGAAAATTTCCACTCATCTCAGTTCTCTGGATAACTCTAGAAAGTAAACTATTGGTGGTTTGAACATTCTGTTATTTATTATTACCTTTAAAAAATGCTTAGACAAGTCTAAGGGCATCTTCCTTTCTAAAAATATGTATTAAATAGTTAATTTCTCATGAATATGTGCTTCTCAAATAACATTTATTTTATGACTTGAATTTAGTAAAAGCCACCACCTCCCACAAATATATATCCTAAGTATAAACATTTTTAAAATATTACAGGCAGTTGTATGCATCAAATTTTAATAGAATTCACAGAATTGACAGTAGCAAAATATGGCTTGAGGTAGATATGAGTTAGAGCAGGAACCCAATATACAAAAATCACAGTCACTGTTGAGAATCAGGCTTAGAAAATTACTGGTCTAAATTAGAATATTAAACCTGTAAACTGCAAAAATAAATGTGGGATGGATCCCAAATTAGAATTACTAAGAAGGGAAAAAAATATTAGCAAGAGGGTAAAGAAACACGTTTTTATTTCAACAATGCAAAAAAAAAGAAAATGGATTAAACACTGTTTAGTTGATGTCAACCTTTAAGGATCAACCTTTGACAAAACACAGAAGACAGAATAATGTTTAGAAAACAGAAAAAAATATATATATTTTTTTCAATGTAAAAGTCAAGTTACAGTTAACAGAATATAGGGGGGAGCAGTGGGGAAGGTAAAGTAGAAAGAAGGGTGTAATCATATATTCATCTCAGTGAGGGAAAACCACAAAGATGATATAAAATTAAGAGCTTAGAAGAGAAATGGAAATAAAATAATAACTATCAAAATTGTAGAGAAACAGAAAGGGAAAAAAAGTTGAATTCTCACCTTTCATGGCCAAAGCCAACAAATAATGTCTTGTAAAAATACTATTAGTGGCAATATAGAGGTGACTATCGGAAGACAAAAGGAAAATGTTTAAAAGGGAAAATAGAAAGGAGAAGAGGGGACAGAGATGAGGAGGGAGTGGGAAATTGGATAAAGTGGGGAAAGCCTCTAAAGAAAATGGAATGATTGGCTCTTAGGGGAGGACAGTGAGGGAGCAATTCATGAAGGGGTCATGGGGTCAAAAGAAAATCATGTTTGGTTTATTTCTTTCCTTATGATGAGAGAGACTCAAGTGTTTTAAATTCTTATGGAAAGAACCAGTTAAGAAAGTGATGATGAAGATATTGGAGGGAGAATGGAATTGATATTGGAGAAAGGCTGTAATTGGTTAACAGCATCCCAAAGGATGGGGATGTAATAGAAATCAATGCTCAGGAAGAGGGTTATTTTTTATGTGGGGGAAAGGTCCTCTTTTGGAGTGAGACCTGAAGGGGAGAGCCAAGGGTGACTGCAGATTTTAGCAGCACCACTACTTTCCTCTTCTCTCTTGATACTCTTTTATTAATCTAAACGAAAATAGCATTGACATTTTGCACAGCTGAAAGAAACCAAGTCTCAGGGGACAATGTGACTAAGCCAGGGTCTCTCTCTATGAAGTCAGATCCTGGAATTTTTTTCAAGTGCAATGTTCTTCCCTTCCCTATTTCTTTCACCTGGGTTTATATGACCAAGTACAAACTCTTAGCATCCTTAAGTCCTAAGTGCATATTCCCCTCTTAGCTCTTTTCCTTTGTGGTAATATCTCTCAAGGATATACAATCAAGCTAATTCACCTGAAGTCTTTGAAATCAACCTTTCTACATTACTGTGTTTTTAAAAAATGCAAAAAGAAATGCTATTTTCTATGCTTGTGCCAGGAGACAATTTTAGAGTGAAAGACAATCAGCTCTGTGAGAGCCTCCAGGGAGCCTAAGTTTCTGATATAAAACGGAAACTTCAGTTTCTCCCTATCTTCTGTGTTTAGGACTTCAGTTTTCATTATTTTATTGCTACCAATCTGGAAAAAAGAAAACAAAAAAGCCACCATGCAATTCTGGAAATAAGTGACTTAATTTCAACCTTAGAATAAAAGGAGAAATAAGGAGGCAGAAGGGGAAAATATCTGCAGGAAGAACAGAATGGTTATGGTTCAGAATTAAGGTAAGTTAGTAAAATCCTCTTATGGCAGGAGCTGAAATGGTAAGGTAAAGAACAGATGATTTTGGGTGTATGGAAGCTCATGGTAAAGGTTAGGAGGAGGAATGAAATGCACACTCAGCTCACTTCATCTGTATCTCATGTCTAGTCAAACCATGCAAGTCCAAAGTTAGCAAATGAATGCTGAGGGCTCAAGTTCTAAGTACAGTTCTAAACTTGCGGCTCTCTCAAAATAAGGACCAGTTGCTCTGCCCTTGCGGTACCTGGATCCCAGCAATGAGCCCCCTATAGTTGATTGAGAATGCAGAGTGGTAAACCAGTTGTCAGTCTATAGTCAGAAAAACAGTAAGTAAAAACAGGTTTCTCTTCCCTGGAGAATCAAACACAGAGCTACAAGAGAGTAATTTGCTACATTAATAAATAAAAGGGAAACAAATTGAAGATTTTTCTTTAAAACAGACACATAGGATTTTCATTGTTGATGCAGTGTTTATTATTTATGGGTCTTTGTGAGAATCAACTCTTTTGAGATTATCCCTGGATGTCAGACAAGACAGAGGGTAAGGCCTGTTCCCTGGATTTAAGGCAAATTTCCTCATCTGTGATACGGGATAACAGCATCTTTCTTACAGAGTTTGTGAGGATGGAGTGAGCCTAACTAAGGTCCTGGCACAGAGAGAACAGTTAAAAAGTTGTTTCTTTTCCTTCCATAAATGCCATAAACCATGCAAAACATTTATAGTTCTGTCATATTGCTGGAAAAAACTGTATGAAGAAAAAGGTGAACATAAGAGAAAGATTGGAAAAAAATAACCCCAAGAGAGTAAAAAAACACATAGCAAGTTATACTTCTTTTACATTTCTGAGAAGAGTTTTCCTTTTATCAGAACTTCTGATATAAGGTATATATGTTGTGATATATTCTAAAATAGGAACTAGGTGCTATTTCCCAAAGTGTCAAATCTTATATTTAAATGCTCCCAGCTTCTAAATTTCTCCAAAATTCTTTATCATCTGTTTGACTTTCCCTTAAGTTCCTGCATAACTTCAGCTCCTTACTTGCCTGTGACCTTGGGAAGTTTCTCATGGTGGTCTCTGGAAAGAGACTTTACAAAGCCAGACAGGCAGTGTGCTGCCTGTCTTAGTCCCACTGTTTCTCCACATCCTCTCAAGAACCCCTCATATAGGCAACATTATTATCCTCATTTTACAAAATAAGAAACCCACATTTAAAAGAACATTGCAGTAGGAGTAGACTTTGGGCACACCTTGCCTGGTTTTTAATCCCAGTTCCCTATCTACCAGCTATGTGATTCTGAGCAAGTTGTTTGACCTCAGATTCCTCATCTGTAAAATGGGAATAGCATTTGTACTTATTGCACATGATTATCATAAATCTGAAAGAGAATAATACTTGTTAAGTTCTTATCACAGTAACTTTCACTAAGGGAACTTAGAATAAATATTAGCCATCACTACTGCTTTTAAAGATGTTTAGTAACCCACTTTTAGTAAAAAGCAGCACCTCCTATAAAAGCCATGTCAGCCTGTCTCCAGGGCCAAAGTTCTCCACCAATAGCATGTCCACACCTCACATCTTCTGTTATTTTATTAACTGAATTGAAGGCAAAATGCTATAGTCTTTGGAAGCTGATTATTGCAGCTTAAAAACTGATCAGAATTTTTTTAAAGAAATTTCAAGCTGTCAAACTTCAAGATGTAAATAATTTATTCTTCCTAAAATTGAAATTGAAGGATGGATATATATGATTTGCAAATAAAAGTGCACATAAAGTGATTTAACATGAGTATCTCAGATAATGAAAATGGCAAGAAACTGTCCTTCCTTGCAAAGATAATGAACGATTTACAAGAGAAGTAAATACAAGCTGCTGCTCATTCAAGCCGTAACAATAATCTCCCTGTGGTAAAAAGGAACCTGTTAGGGCTTGAATGCAGCATAGGCTAGGTGTTATGATGGATGACTCTTAAGAAGAGCTGTATTGGGAAGTGGGGAGCAGTTAAAGAGGAATAAAGAAACATAGTATTACTCAGTCATAAAAAGAAACAAAATTGAGATATTTGTAGTGAGGTGGATAGACCTAGAGTCTGTCATACAGAGTGAAGTACATCAAAAAGAGAAAAACAAATACCGTATGCTAACATATATATGGAATCTAAGAAAAAAAAAAAAAAAAGGTCATGAAGAACCTAGGGCTAAGACAGGAATAAAGACACAGACCTACTAGAGAATGGACTTGAGGATATGGGGAGGGGGAAGGGGAAGCTGTGACAAAGTGAGAGAGTGGCATGGACATATATACACTACCAAACGTAAAATAGATAGCTAGTGGGAAGCAGCCACATAGCACAGGGAGATCAGCTTGGTGCTTTGTGACCACCTAGGGGGTGGGATAGGGAGGGTGGGAGGGAGGCAGATGCAAGAGGGAAGAGATATGGGAACATATGTATATGTATAACTGATTCACTTTGTTATAAAGCAGAAACTAACACACCATTGTAAAGCAATTATACTCCAATAAAGATGTTAAAAAAAAAAAAAGAAACATAGTATGAATAAGTTACCTCTTTCTCTGCTTCTGAATGGAAGAGGAAATAGCCACTCAGGAGAGGGGACTGGCTAATGTCCCCTTTCTGAAGGCAGATGCTTCAGGAGTATCCTACTGAGATTACAGAATGGGACAGTCTTTGTGCTTCTCTGAATTTTTGGAACCAAGAGTTTTAAGACATTTGAACACCTAGGTGGAGGCCCTGCTTGTACTCATCACTTCTTTCTTATATTTCTTTTACCTCTTTTTCTAAGGGTGAGCTTGGTTTCCAAATCTGTGCTATTGTGTGATATTAGGAAAATCACTTCACTTCTGTGGTAAGGGTTGGGCAAAATGGGAGCACAGAGGAAAAGCAACTCTATCTCTCTAAGGATTTCAGAAGAAGGATCATTTCTGCAAGGTTCTTGCCTGTTGTGTGGGAGCTAGTTTAAGTGGAGGAGGAAGAGGGAACTGGGTGTGAAAGGGGAATGGTGAGAGGTGCACTGTGGAAAGGTACCTGGATAAAGAATGCAGCTTCCTGGCTCACTGCTTCATCCTTTCCTTGAAACATAGGGGTTCAGTGGTGCTTGGGAATTTGGAATTTTTCAGATTTTTGAAGCATAATATGGAACAAATGCCTTTTATTATATGATACCCTTGGTTGATCTGGACAGTGTCACATAATCAAACCAATATTTCTGCTTAGTTCTGCAAAGCAGGATAAAGAAAGAGTATAATTAGCTGTGTAAGAGTTCAACGTTGTTGAGTTCATCTAAGTTTAACAGTTCTCCTGTTAAGATAGTTTTCCTCATAAGCAGTGCTTCTTCAGGGCATTTCCTTTGTGTCATAATTAAATTTCTCTGTTTCCTTTGGTAATTGGCCTCTTCTTAATTCCCTGCATTTCTCTCTAATTTTCCTTAAGAATTTGGAAAGCAAATAGCAGATTTTGTTGTAGAATAAGAAGTGGACTGGCCCATTCCCCAGAAATCAACATAAGAACAAAGTCTTTTGGGTCTTCAAAATGTAACTGCTGCATTTTTTGTAACTCAGAGTCCATGAGTTTAGTTTCTAGCCAACAATTTCCTAATGTTTCAATGGGATTCCTTTGTTCCTTCTGTGCACCATCCCACCCCTGCTTATACAAGCACTTATCAAGGGCCTGGTTTTATTGTAATCATCCAATTGATAAAACGGAATTTTCTAATGAGAGAATATTTTTAAATTTTTGTATTTTATCATTTCACTGATTTGAACAAGAGAGGATCCACTTAGCATTTTTACACGGCTAAACAATGTGTGGGCCTATCCGTGTGATGTCCACACTACTAGACTATTATAGTGATTCTCAAACTTGAACATGTGTCAGAATCACCAAGAGGTCCCCATTTCTGGAGTTTCTGGTGCAGGATGTTAGGAGTGGGCCTGAGAATTTGCATTTCTAAGTTCCCAAGAGGTGCTGCTGCTACTGTGAACGACCAGGATTTAGCATGCTGGGGGGTTAATCAGCTGGCAGGGGAGTGAAGGGGACTCAGACAGATGGCTGCAGGTGTTCACTAAAGGGAGAGAGAGAGGCTACATCAGAACATTCAGCAGAAGATAGAGACAAGAAGGGAGAAATTCAGGAATGTGCCTTTGATCCTTCCAAATCACAAGATTAAGGCAGATGGCTTCAGGGTAAGGGATTGGCAAACCTCTTGAGAGTGCAGTGCAAGACAGGAGACACCATTATGACTTGATGATGGAATTATGAGGAGGCAGCAGGAGGAAGAGTAAAGAGCTTGAGCTCCAACACCAAACAGCCCTTGGTTCCAATCCAGGGTTTCCAATTTACCCAAGTGATTTGATTTTGTATAAGTGAGTTAACCTCTGACAGACACTCAGTTGTCTTATCTGTACAGTAGGGGCAGTTGCAATAACCTCGTGGAGATTAAATGAACTATGTCAGACACTTAATACATAGTTATTAAGGAAATAAAGTATTAAAATATTTTTATTGGTCGTAATAAGAGAATCAGCCAATGATCATGGGGAATCTGGAGCCATGGATCACATTTGATGTGTGCTTGTATCCAAGCAGGACTTACAATGATTAAATCAAATGTCAGGATTTTGAGGGATAAGAGGAAATTACAAACTGCAGAGAAGCCACAATCCCTCACCCTCAATTACTGGGGTTGGAGAAGAGGCATTGTTGAAACAGAGCAAAAAATTGCCACTAATCATATGCCCCAAGATACTTGAAGGATGTTTAGGAACATCCATCAACATCAAGGATCTAGTCCCAGACTCTATAATATGTCATTCCAAAAATAACAAAATAGTAATAAAACAATAAAAATAGATATTTGTTGAATTATTTCTAAATTTTTACATGCCAGCCCAGCACAGTTGTAACGTGTATACATATACATATTTTGTGTGTGTATGTGTGTATATTGTACATATCAGTATAATCCTCCACAGAATTCTATAAGATAGATATTATTAATATCTCAATATACTTTAGGGAAGACTGAAATACAGACAAATTATGAAACACGTAAGAAAAACTCCATGGGCAAAAACGTCAACATTCAACATGTAAGTCCAAATTCAGTCCTTGAATTTTCTGTACTTGCCCTGTCTATGTCCTTTGATATCTCTTGCTTCATTCTTCCAACTTGGTAGCTACTCTGATACTTTTTATAGAGCAACCTGCTTGACTGGTTCATAACCCCTCACCATGTTCTCTGACATGTTTTCTTTATCCCTGGCATGTTGCTTTCTTCTAAATTCATTCTTTTTTTTTTTTTTTTTTTTTTGGCGGTTTGCGGACCTCTCACTGTTGTGGCCTCTCCCGTTGCGGAGCACAGGCTCCGGACGCACAGGCTCAGTGGCAATGGCTCACAGGCATAGCCGCTCCACGGCATGTGGGATCCTCCCAGACTGGGGCACAAACCCGTGTCCCCTGCATCGGCAGGCGGACTCTCAACCACTGCACCACCAGGGAAGCCCCTCAGGTGCCTTTTTTATGGATGGAAAATAAAGATTTGCCCCATTTAGGGTATCCACATCTCTCTAATTACATAGTCTTCAATGCTTACTTTTACCACTGAGCTTATAATACTACAATGAAATTGTCTACTTATAGCTACTTTCCCCACTAGTCTATGAGCAAGGGGGACCCTATCTTATTCATTGTTGTATGTTCAGTATCTTAGTCCCTGGCACATAACATGTGTCTAAAGAATGTTTGTCAAATTGAACTCAACTGAAGTGGGATGAGGGATGTTTGGAGGAGGGACCCTCCTCAAATTAAGTATATTATAAATTCTTGTAGGAATCCAGCTCTCACTGAGCCCTGAACATTAGGGTAGGTGCATACTTCTTAAGATCTATGACTCCAGGAATATCTGATGTAAACACTCAAATGTCAGTTATTCAGTGTCATGTTGATTGGTTTGCAAATTCTATGTGGTTCACACAGAGATGTCCTTCCCTTTCAGGGAGGTGGGGGGTCCATTATTAAGCAACCTTTAATTTCTACTCTCTCTAAATTCAACACATGGTTCCTCCTACATTGCTTCACCCATATGTTACTTTAAATCAAGCAATTCAGGCTGGTTCTGGTGTAAAGGAATTAATAGATATGTGGCCTGGATTTTCTAGATGATTGGGGTTTTGAGAGAAGAAGTTGGAATTTTAGCTGGTCAGGATCAATTCAAAAGGAGGTATAGAGACCTTTATTGACTGAGGTTTCTCTATGTATTTCCTCTTCTATAAGCTTTGTAAGCATAGATGACAAGCATGACATTGAAAAGTACTTACATAGAAAAAAGAAAAGAATAAGAGAATCATACCCACAGTGGGTGGGCTGGGAAGAGCTATCAGGTCTTGTGTCAACTTAGTCATCTCAACAGTACCTTCTGATGCCACAGTTTGGGGTTATCTGTGCCCATGTTCCCTTTCATTCCTTTGTTATCTGAGAGTTGACTATCCCTTTCAGTACAAACTCAAACTTTCATGAACCCTGATAGTCAAGGCTTGTTTCTAACATACAAATTAGATACCTGGGAGATTATTTTCTCTTCTACTTTTGAAAAATGCATCTCATCTTTTTTTTTTGCCAAAAACAATAAGTTAAGGACAACCTCAAAACTGTCAGCTCTGATACAAATTTTGTCTTGACCCCCTAATGAGATTAAATTCAAGACCAATTAGCTCTTTCATGGCTTCCACCTTTGATGCATGGCAGTAGTTGCTTTTTTCCCCCCACCAAAGGAATAAAATAAGAGGCAGAGAGCTGAAAGGGATAAAATAACTTTTGGATAGGAAACCTTCAGTGTCTACTGGTTTTAGTGTTTTCTCCAGGTAAAGTCATAGCATTTTTCTGATGGGAGAACCAGAACTTGGCCTTAGAGAACAAGTGGTGCTAACATCTACTGCAAATATAAGATAGCACTTCCAGCATGAGGTGACTTGCTCCTCTGCGTGATAAGTCCCAGGCAAGCCTTCAGATGGCCGAAGTCTGTCTCTTATCTTTACTGTAACCTCACAGGAGACCTTAAACTAGAAACACTCAGCTAAGTCACTCCCAAATGCCTCACCCAAGAACACTGTGAGAGATAAAAATGTACTGTTTAAAGCTTCCATGTTTTGTGGTAACTTGTTATACAGCAATTGAAGCAACAATGCTTAAGTTTTCTTCTAAAGTGTGACATGAAGAACCCACACAATACTCTTTCTACAGTCAAAAAGAGTTAAAAGGATGGTGGTAAGATTGAAATTTCCTCCTAGGACAATGATTTAATCATTTCAGATAATTAAGCCTATTGTTTTCCTCAAAAGCATCTGAGATGTTGGATTATTGTGTTATCAACTCACTTTCTTCAGTTGACAAGCCCAATCAACTGATATTACAGAGAAAGCTTACATTAAGGGAAAGATCAAACTTTGTTGCACCAGTGAAAATTAGCTCTTTACCTTTTCCCTTGTGGATTTGTCTGTTCTGAACAGAATACCAAAACTTGTAGCTACTTCATTACCCTCAAAATTGTGTTACTGCAAAGGTATTTTTGTTCTCAGAGAGCTTCATCTGTCTAGAAAAAGTGTTTTTTCTTTTTCTCCTTATTTCAACCAGGAAGGTTTTTGGTTTTGGTTTTTTTTAATATTTATTTATTTTTGGCTGTGTTAGGTCTTCATTGCTGCATGCGGGCTTTCAGCTGTGGCGAGCGGGGCTACTCTTCATTGCAGTGTACGGGCTTCTCATTGCAGTGGCTTCTCCTGTTGTGGAGCATGGGCTCTAGGCACAGGCTTCAGTAGTTGTGGCACGTGGGCTCAGTAGTTGTGGCTCGCAGGCTCTACAGCACAGGCTCAGTAGTTGTGGCACACAGGCTTAGCTGCTCCACAGCATGTGGGATCTTACCGGACCAGGGCTCGAACCTGTGTCCCCTGCATTGGCAGGCAGATTCTTAACCACTGCGCGACCAGGGAAGTCCCAGGAAGTATTTTAATTTAGATGACTAGTTTCCATTTTAGCCATATCAAATACTATAAATGTTAACATTTATAGTATAGCTAATTATTTAATTAACAATGAACACATTGGTGATAACCGTAATATGTTGGGGTAAAGATAATAATGGTGATTTGATGGAAGCTCTGATAACATGCTAAGGGCTATTTAAAAGTCAGCAGGCCAGTTTGAAAACCACAAAAATATAGACTTAGAGGAAATGATCGTCTTATATGAGTCATAAAGGACAACTGTCTGAAAAGTAAAGCAAGTGTGTCAGCCAAAAAATATGACCAAGGAATTTTGACAGAAAGGTAATTTGTTCAGAATTCCCTTAGACATTCTACAATTAAGATAATGCCATTCAAAATGCCCTGAATTGGAATACAGAAAGCCCTGCAATTGAATTTCTGGTAAGATATTGAGACTGTCAGATTTCAGTTTCATGCTGGTATCATCAATCTGGGCTTTATTTATTAAAGTTAATCTGACTTCTTGTTCAAGTATTTCTGTCTCCTAGTAAACTGTGGGACCCTGAATAATACAAAGAATGCTTTATTCATTGTTGTTTTCATGCTACATTGTTGAACAAATAGAAGGCACTCAACCAATGTTAGTTAAAGTTAGAAAGAAGGCAGGGAAGGAGGGAGGAGGAAAGAAGAGAATGTCATCAAATAAGACATAAAATGCCCAGCTTAATAACAGAACTTGACATTGTTCTGTCATTAATTCATCAAATACTCACTGAACACTTACAGTTTCTGAATCCAAGTAACAAAGAGAATTTTTCTAGTCTGACTCTTGAGTAGCTTACTGTTAGACAAAGGTAATAGAAAATAAATAAAAACAAAATCATGGTAGCATATGCTTAATTTTATAATAGAGATTTGATTGGAAGAACTACATAGAAGTTACCAGGCATCAAGGCACAGAAGGATATTAGAGATGCAATATCTGAAAAGACAAAGAGGTAAGTGAGAGACTGAATTAATAACATATATATGGTAAATCGTTTTAGTTTCTTAATTGATTCTCTCCTATAAGAGACACAATTCCAAGAGTTGCTATGTGATTTTTGGTGGCTCTCTCCAGTATATGTGGATGGCTGCACATCATTTTTGTTGAGACTGACCCTATGACCTTCTGTGACCAATGGAAGGACAATGGATGTGACCTTGTCATACCCAGCTCCTGGAAACTACTGATCTATTTCCTTTCTTTTTTTTTTTTTTTTTTTTTTTGTGGTACACGGGCCTCTCACTGTTGTGGCCTCTCCCATTGCAGAGCACAGGCTCCAGACGCACAGGCTCAGCGGCCATGGCTCACAGGCCCAGCCGCTCCGTGGCATGTGGGATCTTCCCGGACCGGGGCACGAACCCGTGTCCCCTTCATCGGCAGATGGACTCTCAACCACTGCGCCACCAGGGAAGCCCTACTGATCTATTTTCTATCACTAAGGATTTGCCTATTCTGAACATTTTATATGAAAAGAGTCATACAAGATATGACCTTTTATGCCTGACTTCTTCCATTTAACATAATACTTTCATGGTTCACCAATGCTGTAACATGCATCAGTACTTTATTCCTTTTTATGGTGGAGTAATATTCCATTTTACAAATTTTTAAGTATTTTTTATTCATTCCTCAGTTGATGGACATTAAGGTTGTTCCACTTTTTGGATGTTATGAATAATATTGCTATGTATCTGTGTGTAAGTTTTGTATGGATGAATGCTTTCATTTCTTTGGGGTATATACGTAGACACCTAAAAGTGCAATTTCCAGGTTATAATAGTGACTCTATATATAACATTGTGAGAAAATGCCAAACTGTTTTCCAAAGTGACTGCAAAATTTTTCTTTTCAGTAGGAATGTATGAGGGTTCCAAATTCTCCAGATGCTCTCCAACACTTGTTATTGTTCATCTTTTTGATTATATCCATTCTAATGTGCACGGAACAATATCTCATTTTTGTTTTGATTTGCCTTTCCATAGTGACTAATGATGTTAAGTGCACGATATGCTTCTTGACCATGAGCACATCTTCTTTGGGAAAATGTCTATCCAGGTATTTACAGATTTTTTAATTTGGTGATTTGTCTTTTAATACTTGGGTGTTAATTGTTATTTTTATATACTGAACACCAAACCCTTATCAAATATATGATTTTCAGATATATTCTTCAATTTTGTGAGTTGTCTTTTCATGTTCTTGACATTATCCTTTGAAGCACATGTTTTTAACCTTGTTGTAGCCTAACTGGTCTTGTATTATTTTTTCCTTTTGTTGTTGATTCTTTTGGTGTCATATCTAAAAATTAATTGATTAATCCAAGGTCAAAAAATGTGCTTCCTTATTTTCTTTAAGAATTTTGTAGTTTTAGTAGTTACATTTAGGTTTTTGATCTATTTTGAGTTAATTTTTGTATGTAATGTGAAATAGAACTTCACATTCATTTGCATGTGAGTATCCAATTGTGCCAGAATCATTTGTTGAAAAGATTTATTTTCCTTAGTGAATTGTCTTGGAAGCCTTAATAAAAATCAATTGACCCTAAATACTATTCCACTGATCTCTATACCTATTTACATACTCTACCAGTACCACACAGTCTTGTGGTTACTATAGCTTTGTAAAAAAATTTGAAATTGCAGAGTGTGAATCCTGCAACTTTAATCTTATTTTTCAAGATTGGGCAATTCTGGTTCTTTTGTTTTTATATATGAATTTTAGGATCAGCTTGTCAATTTCTATTGAAAAAGCAGCTGCAACTTTGAAAGAAGTTGTATTCAATCTCTGGAGCAACTTGGGAATTATTGCCCTCTTAATAATATTATGTATTCTAATCCATGAATATGGATGTCATTCCATTTATCTAGATTTTTTTTAATTTCTTTCAATGATTTTTTGCACTTTTCAGTGTACAATTCTTGCACCTTTTGTGCTACATTTATTTCCAAGTACTTTATTCTCTTTCATGCTATTGTAAATATATTTTTTTAATTTAGATTTTTATAGCTATCGTATAACAATATAGCTGATTTTTATATTGATATTTTCAATGTTGCTGAATTTGTTTTCAGCTCTAATAGTTATTTTGCAGGTTCTTAAGACCATAAAAAATAATGGCTTCTGAAAATAAATATAGTTTTACTTCTTCCTTTTTAATTTGGCTGGCATTTTTTTTCCTTGCATAATTACCTTGCTAGAACATCCAGTACAAGGTGGAATAGAAGTTGTTAAGGCAGAAATCCTTGTCTTGGTCCAACATAGTTGAGAAAGGTTTAAGTTTTCCACCATGATGTTGGCTGTAGATTTCTCATAGGTGATTTTCTGGATTTCCTACAGCTCAATTTTTACCTTTCTTGAATTATTTTTATATACACACAGCAAGAGATGTTGACAATAACACAAATGCCACCCTGTTCCACCAGCAGATAATTGAGGGCTTTTCAGTTGCTCGTTACCACCTTGGCTAGTGAGTTTAGTGTGTCTTCTTGGTCTTGGAGCCTAAGAAAAGTCCAAGTTATTGTGCACTGACCAGGCCATTACACAGGGAGTGCAGGATGAGAGGAACTTCAGTTGGGGAGGACAGATCCAGCAATGTTTGAGTCCGCCTTCTGTCACCACAACTGTTCTGATTTGTATCCCAGTGTTTTTGTGCCATACACAGCAGAGGTTTCTGCAGGAATGAGGAGAGGTAAAATGCATGTTCCCACACTCCTCCCATTTTATGAAACTCCTAAGATTGGAAATGCTCTTGTTCAATGATCCAGGGTGAGGACTACCCTGGTATATCTACCCAGGCTATTTGTTCAAGTCCTGAGGCTACAACTTCCACAGGAATCCACTGCACCTTTTGCTCCATCCAAACGTTTCAGCTCTGGTTGTGCAACCTAGGAAGGGAGGTCACATACTGAACAAATATGACATATTCTATAATATTGCCCACATGTACCTAGCGAGCAGAAGTCCCAGGTTCACCCAGGGAATCCTAGAGCCTTTATATTCTGTTGTGCCTCCACCATGATATGGTGTACTTTGATGCCAACCCTGCATTGTGCAAACTAACAGGCAAGTAACACCTGTTGCTCATAATCAGGAATAGCAGTCCCAGAATGTCAATGATTTCCACTACTCTGTCTTCTAGCTTGCTGATCTATTCCTCTGCATCATTTAGTATACTGTTGTTTCCTTCTAGTGTACTTTTTATTTGTTATTATATTCTTCATTTCAGTTTGGTTGTTATTTATATTTTCTAATTTTTTGTTAAAAAACTTCTAATTTCTCTATCTGTTCATCCATTCTTCTCCCGAGTTCTTTGATCATCTTTCCATCATTACCTTGAACTGTTTCTTGGGTAGATTTCCTATCTTCACTTCACTTAGTTCTTCTGGTGTTTTATATTGTTCCTTATTTTGGAACATGTTCCTCTGTCATCTCATATTGCCTAACTTGCTGGGGTTTTTTTAATGTATCTGGTATGTTGGTTATGTTTCCCAACCTTGGAGAAGTGGCTTTTTGTAGGAGATGTACTATGCATCTCAACAGCACACTCCTCTCTGGTCACCAGAGCTATATGCTCTAGGAGTGCCCTCAATGTGGGCTGCGTTGGTACTTCTGTTGTGGTGAGCTGACTACTGTGGGCAGTCTGGTAGGAGTTGCTGGCACCTGGTTTGGTTGGTTGCCAAGTCCTGCCTTGTGAGGAGGCTGCCAGCCACTGGTTGGCAGAACAGGGTCATGAGGAAGCTGGCTGAGGGGCCTCAGAAGTAGTGTTAGTTCACTGGTGGGCAGAGTCAGGATCCAGGAGACCTCGAGGATGATGCCCTCCCACCAGTGGGTGAAGCCAGGTCCTGAGATTAGTGCCAGCAAACTGGCAGGCAGAGCCAGGTGCTGGGGTCTAGCTGAAGGACTCTGGGATCCTAGAGCTGGTGCCAGACCTGTGGTGTGTGGAGCCAGTTCCTGACACAGCTGGTTGTGGGGTTTGTGGTGTCCCAAAGCTTGTATTGAAGTGTGATGGGTGAGGCTGAAGGCCAGCAGATCCTGGGGCTGGTGCCTGCTCATTGGTCATTGGAGGTTGGTCCTGGAGTCTCTGGCTACAGGGTCTTGGGGGTCCCAGGTCTAGTACCTGCACAGTGGTGTGTGGGGCTGGGTCCTGGTCTCCCTGATGGGCAGGGCCATGTCCAAGGGTGGCTGGAGGCACAGGAGGTCTTTTTTATTTTAATATTTATTTATTTATTTATTTTTGGCTGCATTGGGTCTTATTTGCAGCATGCAGGATCTTTTCATTGTGGCTCACGGGCTCTTCATTGTGGTGCACAGCCTCAGTAGTTCTGGTGCGTGGGATCTCTAGTTGTGGTACGTGGTCTCAGTAGTTGTGGCACACGAGAACTAAGATCCCGCCACATGTGGGATCTTAGTTCCCTGACCAGGGATGGAACCCACGTCCCCTGCATTGGAAGGTGGATTCTTAACCACTGGACCACCAGGGAAGTCACTCAGGAGGTCTTAAGGAAGATGGTCTGCTGGTTGCTGGGGCTGTGTGCCTACCCTGTTAGGTGCTTGGCCTGAGGTGTCATAGTACTGGTACCTCTAGGCTGGTAGGTGCGGCAGGGCTGGGTCCTCAGTCTAATAAGCTAGAAAGAGGATTCCAAAATGGCACTTTCCAGCACCAGTGTCCACATGGTAGAAGGAGCTTCCAAAAATGGCTTCCCCCAGTGTCTGTGTCCCCAGGGTGAGCTCCAGTTGCCTCCTGCCTCTCCAGGAGACTCTCCAAGATCAGAAGGTGGATCTGACCCCAGATCCTTTTAAATTACTGCTTCTTCCCTAGGTCCCAGAGTGCATGAGATTTTGTATGTGCCCTTGAAGAGCAGAGCCTCTATTTCCTACAGCCCTCTGGCTTTCCTGAATGTAAGCTCCACTGGCCCTCAAAATCAAATGTTCTAGGGGCTCATCTTCCCAAGACAGAAGCCCTGGCCTGGGGAGCCCAATATATGGTTCAGACCCGTGGCTCCTTTGAGAGAGCCTCTGCAATTATAGTTATTCTTTCGTTTGTGGGTTGCCCACCCTGGGTTATGGACCTTGACTGTACAGTGACTTTGTCCTTTTTATTTGTCTCATTTTGGTTCCTTCTTTGTATCTTTAGTTCTAGAAGGTTTTTTCTCATAAGTTCCAGTCTTTCTCATCAATAGTTTCTCTGTAAGTAGGTGTAATTTTCGTGTATGAATGAGAAGGTTAGCTCAGTATCTTCCTACTCTACCAGTGAATAGAGTATTTAAAGATGTATTTCAATTAAAATTAGGTTATTAGGGTGGACCCTAAACCAATATGACTAATGTCCTTGGAAGAAGAGGAAACTTGGACACAGACATGTGCATTGAAAAGACCACGTGAAGACACAGGGAGAAGAGAGCCCTCTATACACCAAGGAAAGAGGTCTCAGAAGAAAGCAACCATGTGAACACTTTGATCTCAAATTTATAGTCTCCAGAATTGTTAGAAAATAAATTTTTCTTGTTTGAGTTACCCAGTTTATAGTTTTTTCTTATGGCAGTACTAGCAAACTAATACTGGTACCTGCTATCATTCTTAATATAGGTATTAATAGCTATATATTTCCATCTAATGTCTGCTTTCAATGTAGCTCATAAATCTTGATATGCTGTGTTTTCAGTTTTATTCAGCTCAACATAATTTCTAATTTCCCTTGTGATTTCTTCTTTGACCCTATGTTTATGTGGGAGTGTATTGTTTAATTTCCACACATTTGTGTATTCCCTAAATTTTTATCTGTTGTATTCTCTAATTTCATACCATTTTAGTAGAGGAATATACTCTGTGATTTTAATCCTCCTGAAGTTATTGATATTTTTTTATGGGTGAATGTATGGTCTATCCTGTAGAATAGTCCAAGTGTACCTTCAGCACTTGGAATGCCATCTTGTCTTCTGACATTCATATATTTTGAACACAGCTCAGACATGTTATCTCTCACCTGAGCCTCTCTACCTGCCCTTATCTCTGCACAGTGTTTTCTTCTCTTCATTATAATCTTTATCTAATTCCAGCTAGTTTTTTTCTGTTTTTGCTAAGGTATCGCATCTTCAAAGGAGTGTTCCTTATCCCCCTACCTCTACCCAAATTTGCCTATGCTCTAATAACAAACATTTTGTGCATACCCATATTCTAGCACTTTCTGTTTTGTATTTTCATTGTGTGCTTGTCTTTCTTTTGGAGACAGAAAGTAAGTCTTATTCAGTTTTATTAACAACTAGTAGTGCTTGTCATGTATCAATAATGTAATAATTATTTTTGGATGGAAGGATGGGAAAAGGACCACTGTTGTTCACTGAAATAATTTTGTAGCTGTACAAAGTAGAAAGACTAGAGTAGTTAATGTAGTCAAATATTCGTGGCCAACATACAGACTGTTTTCTGCTCTTTCAGTATATATTTATTCCCTAAGTGTGAGTTTATCTTTGAAAGTTATGTCTCAAAGTGTGAGCAATAACTCCCTTAAGAAAATATTTCTTCATAAAATGTGTAAGATACATGAAACTTTTATAACTGCTGTGGCAGCAGACAGAGTGCTACACTAGAAATATAAGAAGATTATTCAAAGATGTGCCATTAAGTGGAGCACAGTTTGAATTATCTAAGGCTGATGACATAAATATCTTTGTAGACTTAAAATAAAACAATAAGTAATACATTGTGTGAACATAATTAGCTATTATCATATTCTTATAATGTTAACTTACATCAAAATACTTATAAAAATTTATTCAGATTATCCACATTTGTAAATTCCTCTTTCTTACGGGTTGTTTCCTTTTTTTAAAAAATTGCCAATACATGAAAATAGATATATTTAGCATTTTAGGGTAAGTTTTGTTTATATCGTGGATTTTTAATGATAAACTCTTTAAAGTGGTACTTATCTTTTGAAGGTTATTTAAAACACTCTATCACTCTTGGGAAACAGTCTAATTGCTAGCAAAATGGTTTTATCAATTAAACTGGAAGCTATAAAATATCCTATTTACACTTTGATTTTATGTCTTTGTAATTTGCCCTCTAATCTCATTGACCACTCATTTTCAATATCTTTTACTCTTTTCTCAGGTCTTTAAATATTGAAATGTTTTAGTATTTAGTTCTTAGACCTGTTCTTTGTTGTCAACTTTCACTTTAGGTTACCTCATCAACTGAATTATTTTATGTGCCTTAACCTTGGTGATTCCTAAATGTGTATTTCAAGTCCTGACTTCTCCCAATGAACTTCACACTCAATTATCTAACTGTCTATGAGATCTATCGAATGTCTAATATACATCTCAAACTTAAGATTTCCAAACCCAGCTCTTCTTTTCCACCTACATGCAAATCTGCTGTCTCAGTTATTCCCATCCCAGTAAATAACAAATCTAAACTTTAGAAGTCATGTGGGTCAAAAACTTAAGTAATTTTTGAATAATTCCTCTCTCTACATTTATAGATATCCACCACAAAGCAACTGCTCTTAGTTTTAACTTCAGACTTCCCTTCACCAACCAATTTCTATAATATTCTTTGTAACCAACCAAGAACAAGCACCACCATTGCTCACCCATTCCACTACAATAGCATCCTAGTTATCTTTTTACTTCAACCGTGATCATCTCTCTCATAATATACACACACAAACTTTTCAACATCACTACATGACTGAGACTTTTAAATTTCAAAACTGTTGGAATATTCCAGTGCTAACCTTTTTTCACAAAGAGAAAATTTTTAATTTTTACAATGTTCTACAAGGTGCCACAGTTCTTAGTTTACTATAGTAACCTTGTTACCCCGTATACTTCTGCCCCAGGCTGTTCCAGCATCTCAGAACACAATTTTATGGGATCTCATTGGCTGCAGAGATTACGTTTTGGAGAATTAGCACATTTACATGACTAAGTTTTGCTATCCTAGAATGAGCTGTATGTATTTTCCTGTTTTTCTTTTCTAAATATGTTCTAGAGAAAAGTTGTATAGTTTTTTCCCACAAATGAATCTGTACATTTCTTATATTTCTCTCTATGCTTTATTTGTTATATCTCTAGCCTTTGTTATTATTCTTAATGTGCACTTAATGTCTTTTACAATTATGTTTTCTAATTAATTATTATCTGGCTGTATCAGGGTTTTTCAATCTTGGCACAATTTAATATTTTGGGCCAATAATTCACTGTAGAGGCAGGCTGTTCTGTGCATTGTAGAGTGTCTAGCAGAATCGTTGGCCTTTATGCAATATATGGTCAGTAGCATTGCCCCGACTGTGATAACTAAAAAATGCCTCCAGATATCTTGTGAGGCATGGAATTGCCCATGGTTGAGAAGCACTGATCTTTATGAAAGTACAGATGGGTTCTTACGTGCTGCATGCAGCTCATTCTCATTTGGTCTAAATGTTTCCCATGTTCCATACAATCTTAATTGGTTCTTAATTTGAAAACTTATGGGACCTAACATGTTGGCTATAAGAGATAGACATGCCAAGAGATTTCCTCAGAGCCTCACATACATTAATTCCATGATTCCCAGTAATCATAAGTCTACCAGTTTATGTGCTTTAGCCAGCACTAAGTAATTGAAAGTGCAAGGGCATTGGGGACATATAACCTGGGTGTGGTTCTTAACTCCACTGTCTAGTCAGTATACAGTTTAATAGGCATAATTTAAACTCTTTATGTCTCCATTTTCTCATCTGTAAATGGGAGGTGGAAGCAGCTGCTTTACACAAGTGTTCTGAAGTTTAGTAATGATATATGTGTGGTCCAGAACACATTTTAGACCAATGTATGTGGCAATTAGGAGCTCTTCATAAGGCCTAAGGGCGGGACTGCAGAGGTGGAAAATAAATATTCCTTGATCAGCACTGCACTGGGTAGTGAATTATATTTACCACTTTACTGAGTACTCTCTCTAGGGATTATGGAAAACTGAATTTTCAAATGTGTGATATCTAGACCCTGTCTTTAAGAAGTTCACTGACAGGTAAAAAGAAACATAGTGATAGTACAAGGTGGTCTGCACATAATAAGTAAATGAATTATACTAATACAGGGAACAGATTCAGAGGGGTGATATTTCTGTGATGCCTCATCTCAAGAGTTAGAATTGATGTGATAAAAATGATTATCCTTATGTACAATATTAATTTGGTAAAATAATAATTGGTTTACAATTCCAAAATTTCCATCAATAGTCCACATCTCTGGAAATTTCCTTTTGGGTTTAGCTATTTGTATTAAGTGATGAATCCTTTTAACCCAAACTTAAAAAAATACCTTGGAGGGACTCATACAAGTTGTTTCTTCCTTAGTCTGCTAAACAGCATAAAATAATTAACCAGAGAGTTAAGAGGGATTTGCAATTGTTTGGCAAAATTAGGATTAGCAGGACATGAAAAGAAAATAAACATCAGCTGGCCTAGAGCTACTACCTCTTCCTGAAGCCCCAGATTTGATAAGGGGAAAGAGCTATAATTTACAGCAGGAATTAATTTATTCACCAAATAATAATTTTTAGAAAAAAATTCAGAATGTTTTACATGATTCTTTTGTTGATAGTTGATCAAAAGTAGGCCTTCCCATGCCAATACACAAATCCAAGAAATCAGACTTCAGGAAAAGAAAAAGAAAAAAAAAAAGTAGATATACTGTCTTCTTTAAGGTCATCACTTTTTTTTTTAATTAAGAAAATGAGACCCAGAGTGATGAAATGACTTGTTCATAGTAACATACTTCTTTTCTTTTAAAGCAAAAGCTAGAACACATTTATCTCCATACTTAGCCAGTGTTTTTTCTATTATATTTCCTCCTTTTCCATATACTTCACTTTGTCATATTTTTTTAAATGAATGGTGCTTGGATCAGTTCCAGAGGCAAATGCACCTCCAGCTCCATTTCAGGAGTCCATCCTGTAATTGTAACACCTGATCTCTGTCCCAGTGCCTGAACCCAATCACTGGAGATAATTTGAGTCGACTGAAACGCCTCAAGTCAGCCATTGACCCTCTTCATTCACAGTAGGCCACTGTGATAGGCAAGGTTGGCCACTGCCACTTTAAATTAGTGGTTTATCTTGAGTCCTGGAGAATGAAAGTCCTTTCAGGGGGAAAGGATGATGAATCACATGGCAGGGAACAAATGTAACTGTGATTAATGGGACATTACACAACAACAAAAAAATAGAGCCAACTGTGCACAGAGATAACTGGAACCACAAAGACTAACTTATTGTCTAAGTTGATGTAATTAACTTCAAGCCCCTTCAGAGCTTGGCTGGCTGATTCCGGTGAGCCTTTCCATTGTGCTGGTAATAATGACAAAATTGTGGCTCCTTAGTTCAAATACTATCTTATTAAGGACTATTTTTCTCCAATGCTTGGCACTGATAAAATGTCCAAGACTAAGATATGGCAATTTGAAGTAGCACAATTACAAGCAACTGCTCAGATTCATCCAACTTTCCCTTTTTCCCAGCGAAGACAATGGAAGACCACTCATCTTATGATATATGAACTTCCTCAAATATATCAATGCAGAAGGGCTTACTGATTATCTTTTTTTTGTTTCTTTTTTGGGGGGTTGCTCTTAGTTAAAAGAAAAGAAGTTTTTAGAAAATGTCATGTTACAGTAACTGTGATGAAGAAAGATTTCTGTTTTCTCATCATGATCCAATAGCATAACTTATCCTGTCCATGCAAGTATGTTTCTCTCATTCATAGGAAATAAGTAATTGCTTTGTCTATTAGAAGGAATGGCTGCCTTGAATACTTAAGAGAAAGTATTATGGATTCAGAAATTATCTTGCACACTTTAAATAAAGAATATTAGCATTATGTATATTTTCATCCATTGAAATCTTGTCCACATTCTTCAGTTAGCAACGTTGGAATGAGATTCTGCATTTAAAAATGCTTGCCAACCTCCTTGCAAAATTTGGAGGCTTCCCAAATATTTGATACCTGTTTCTTTTCATATTTTTGGAATTGTCTACTCCCACAAGCTAACAGAATAGCAAATACTTCCTCTAAAATTCTGAGATATGATATATTCAGATTACCATTTTTTTTTCCAACTGCCAGGTGTGTTTTTCTCCTCCTGACTTTGAAATTATAATAACATCTCATAATTTATAGTGTACTTATCCTTTACAAATAACATTAACCTAATTGATTCTATCAGGATAGATGTTAGAGAGCAGAGGTGTGGTATGAGTGAAAGAGCATGGACTCTGGGGTGACCCATCTACGTGTGACTTTTAGATCACTTAATTTTTCATATGAGTATTAAGTAACTTATTTTCTCTGAGTCTCATTTTCCTTGTCCATTAAAAGCAGGTAATAATATTTACTTCATAGAAGTTTCTGAATACTGAAAGAGACCTTGTATGCATGGTATGCTATGAAATCATTCAACTATTTCTTTCCACTATTCCCACCCTTTCTTTACTGGAAGAAAGCATTATGTTTTATTTATCTTTGTGTTTCCCGAGAAAAGAGAAAAAAATGAGGTAATGTAGCTTTTATTAAGAACATTCCGCAAGTCAAGTTCTGTTGTAGTTCATTTCATATACATCAGATTATTCAAAAGGTATTATCTCAATTTTTGCAAATAAGGAAAGCAGATGTTGGGAATATTAAATAAATGATTAAAAAAGTGTCCAGGCCAGTGCTTTAAGTTTAACAAATGATTTCTGAAATGAAACATGAAATGCAAGTATGATGAGACATCATGGGTGAGCATTCTCTAATCTGTATGTCACTCAGTGTCCCATGCCAAGCTTCAGAACAGGCCCAAAGTCCTGCATATGCAGGCAGCTCCAGCCACATGTGCAGTCCTTCAGCCTTAGTTCTACTTGCTTCATATCCATTCTCCACTCTTCTTCATTGAATCAATTTCACTCTGCTATTGACCCTACTGCCATCAGTATTCCTCCTCATTCTTCAACTTCCATAGTAGCCTCTTTGCTCTTGATAATGACCATCATTCCCCCAGGTATAACTTTGATTCCTATCCGTGATTCTGGTCTTCACCAACTCTCTGCATCAATGACTGCTACAAACATCTTTCCAAACTTGAGTTGCTTTGGCAATCCTCTTATCATTACTTCCTCTTTTGTTAGGCTCACACCTAGTGCATCTTGTTCAGTTAAAAAGGAAATAGTGTCAAAGAAAAATTATTCAGTGGCACTTGTTAAAGCATAGTTTGAAAGACTTTATTCAAGGGAGGACCATCATGGTAGGAATAAGGACCATTGTGTTGGAATTTTACAGTGATGGAGAGAGTTTGGACTCAACTCTGAATACAGCATGTGCAAGTCGGAATTTATGGCCAAGGGTTAGGGTGGAGGTCAGTGGATGGAAAATTAGTTAGAGGAAACTTCAGGAGTAAGGAGGATTCTGGTTTAACTGATCTAACAGGATTCTTGCTGAAGGCATGCAGGGTGATCAGACTTCATCTAGGGATGTGGAGGTGAGAAATCCAATCAGATATTGAAGATAATTAGATATTGAGTGTGGGAGTTCTGGTTAAACTGACTAATCAGGATTCTTGCTAAAACTGGACAATGCAGAGAGGATAACGGAAGTCCAAAAGTCAAGCTTAGTTGAGAAAAGAGTTCAGGGAAATATGAGTAGAATTTTCTCAATGAGAGAATCTTTGTCTCTAGACAAATGAATGAATGAAGTGAAACAACAATGGTTTGCTTCAAGTTGCAAAGTTAGTTATGGGACCAGATCTATTTTCTGCCTTAGCCTGAACTATGGCCATTTCTACTAGACCACTGCTTTTCAACAGGGGGGTGATTTTACCCCTCACAGGACATTTGGCAATATCTGGAGATATTTTCTGGTTGTAATGCTACTGGCATCTAGTAAGTAGAGATCAAGAATGCTGTTAGAACATGCTACAATGCACAGGACACCTCCACAAACAAAGAGTTATCTGGACTCAAATGTCAGCAGGGCTATGTTTGAGAAGTCCTACCCTGGATTAAAGTACTGAATCATGAGGAAGCAGGAAGGAGTTTCCCTTGTGATTTTACTGCTTTTTATACATGTGAGAACAGCTTTGTAGAGCTATGATTAAAAATGCACGTCATGAGCTAAGAGTTCTATTTACATATTTCCTATTGATTTACTTTGTGGCTTCCTATTCATCACTTTATTCCCAATCACAAACATTTACTGAAAAGCCCAGGCATGTCACTATAAAGGAAGCATTAAGGAAACAGAGGTTTTCTGTAAAAGCACTGACCACTTGTGCACCTCTGTAGATACTATTCACCTCAGTGTTCATTTGTCCTTTGCAGATACAAAAATAAATAAATAAATTCTCTAATTTCCCATTTATGTTATGGCTATAACATCCAGAGTCGGTATCTAAGTGTTATTGGTCAAGTATTAAATAATGCAATATAAATCAATAATGTATTGTAATAAAATGTTCTTTATCACCATTTTATTTAGACTGCTTTATTAATATTTCTTTTGCTTGTTTTATTTATTATTTTCTTTCTGTCAGCCACCTGGCCCCAAATGTTGCACTAATTACTTAACCAAATCTCAGTTACTCTCTCATGTCTTTCTAGCTTATTTTTCTTCTCGTTTCTCAGCCTTAACTCTTTTATCTTAATCTTAGGTTGGTATTTTTTGCTATCTTTTTCATCTCCTCTCAATTAGTCTGTTTTCTCTACTTTTCCACTAAATCTTTTCTACTATCTTAAAAAAAAAAAAAAAGTGTCCCCAGAGCGTTATAAAGAAAAACAGAGGGAAATGGAAAAAGGGCAGACAATTACCAAACTCATAGCTATTTTCTTTCATTCTCTTCTGTAAAATTACTAATCATATTTCCAAGGAATGGACAATGGTGACAGCCAGACAGCCCATACCTTAGGGAAAAGGTAGACTTACACAAACCACAGACCCCTCAGAGCATGGAGCATAAGGCTGTGAGGCTGGTGGTAGGAAATGACTTTGAGATTCAATTGAACATTTACTCATTAAACTGTAAACATGAAAGTCAATCTTCCCATTGCTGGGTTCCTCACTGCCTTCAGAATAAGGCTGTTGAATGTTTGGCTCTTATCTCTTTATTCCCTTTATTTATATCTTGGACCCAAATGCCCTTCTCTGCAGCCAGTTGAGACACCTGGTGTTCCCTGAATGCACCATGTTGGTTTCATGTCCTTATGTCTTTACATCCAACATCCTTCCTATTAGGAGGACTCCCTTTTCCTGGTTCTCTGCCTAGAACATTTCTGTTCATCTTTAAATATTTAGCTAAGAAAAGTCCCCTCTGTTGTGTTTCCATATATTGCATACTGATCTTAATTATCTGAATGTATTTGTCTGTTGTTTTATTTTCTGTACTATGTTATAAATTTTTAGTGGGGGTTGGGGCTGTGACTTTTGCTCTTTCTCTCTAACATCAATCACATGATTTTGCTCGGTAGATGGACAATGAATGGCAGCTGATTGAATAATTGGTTGGAAAGAAAATATGTGAAAATTACCAAGAAGAAGGGAGGTCCAAATGGGATGCACTCTTGGTGTACAAATATCACAGGAATGGAAACAACAGCAATACTAATTTGCCACAAAATACTTTTAAGTGCATGGGAAAAAATGATATAACAACTAGCTAGGAATTATGGGAAGAAATGTCTATCATTTATTTTTTTCATTTTGAACACTTGGACTTATAATCAGTCATCTCTTTTTCTGGTTAAATAAAATCATTTCCTCCTTTAAGGTAATTTCATTATAACTATTAAATATGTATCTTCTAAAGGGAATTAGAACTAAACTCTACTTATGTATATGTAAAACTTATTTATTGCATGAGCTACACTTGTACCACTTTATTCTTTCTGACCAATGTCTTTCCAAAGCACCTTACCTGAGTTGTTTTTCCCCAAACTTGGATGATACTAAAGTTAAAAATAAGTTATCTGGTTAAATTCAAGTAATTAAAAAGAGTTTATTAAAGGCAGTCCTCCTCAATATACTATCAAACCATATATTATTCAATTTTAAAAAGCTTAGGGAACCCTAACTTAAATCAGAAAACTTGAGATGGGGAAGGAACTATTTTTTTTCCCTCTCTTTTTCATTCATTTTCTCCTCCAACTCGTCACTGATGTTTTGGGTTCTTTCTGGGTAGGAATAAATAAAGGTACAAGAGTTAAGGGAGAGAAAAATCTTTTATGGATTTAAAAATCTTTTAATTTGGCCCAGGTGTTCTTTGTATGTGGCTAATTTCCTTCTTTTGTGCTGTTTTATTTGAGAGGGAGTAGTTATTTGAAGTGCCTATATAATTTCTCTCAGTTCCAGTTTTCTTGGTCTAGGTAATGACTCATTTCAGCCACTTACTTCTTAACTTTCAAACCCTCTCTTCCCATCATCCTTTCCATTGTTGGGTCACCTTACCCATCCAGTCTGCTTTCTTGGATGAATTCCTCTAGACCACTCTGTCTACCTCCCTTCCACAGGGTGCCCATATGTCCCAACTTGAAATGCCTTGCTATACTTTCTTGTCACAGGCTGTTCTCAATGTACCCCATGTCTCCTCTATGCTGCTGGCAGAAAAGACTTCTCAAAGCAAGTGTCAAGTGCCATTTGCTATGTCCCTCATCCTCCTGGCAACACGCATCAAGCTTTCTAAATGGTCACTTCGTTTGAGTAACTAGACTACTTCTCACCTGATCTTCCATATTGGTATTGGCTGATGGACCATGGTACTCTGGAGATTAATTTCAAAGAAATCTTTCCATCATTATAAGTCATCGCTGTTTTTGCCCTTGGCTGCAAAGAGATTTTCTAATCACTGGCTCTGCTCCTTAATCCTACCACAGAATGACCTGGCTGGAACAGGTTATCCTTTGCTTGTAACCAGAAACAAGCATCTTTTGTATTTTAAGTGGCACCAGTGTAAAATGTCAATCTGAGCTCCTGCTGATACCTTAGAAAGACAATGTTCCTCTTTTTAGGCTTTTAGCTGGACAGAGCCTTGTGTGTTGCAGGGTGGTCAATAACCTATAGCAAACAGCAACATTTTTTACTACTGCTAAAATGACTGAGTATCTGTTAGCATTTGCTGCATAATAAACTCTCCTAAAATTATGGCTTAACAAAACAACCACTGGCTCACAATTCTGCAGATTGGTAATTTGGACTGGGCTTGGCTGGGTGACTTTTCCAGTCTGTTAGGCTCATTTGTGAAGCTGTGATCAGTTACCAGTTTTGCTGGGGCATCTCAGTAGAATAACTGTCCCTGCTTCATATGACACTGCATGCTCTAGCATGTTAGGATAGATGTCTTCACATGCTAATGACAAGGATATAAGAGAAAGCAGGATGAGAGTAGATGCACTAAAGTCCCCTTGATCCACATTGACACTTTCACTGCATTCTCTTGCCAGAGCAAGTTACAAAGCTAACCTGGGTTTTAGAGGAGTGGAAATAGATGTTCCTTTGTGATAGGGCATGGATACAGGAAGGGGAATCATTTTAGCCATTCTGTAAGCAATCTATTATGGATGGTCCAATGTATTTCTCTTTACACTGTGCCAATATCCATACATCCGTTCATCACTGGTGATGAAATCTACAGGCTGGAAATTATGAATGGGCAGGTAATATGAGAAGTAAAACTCACTCAGATCATCTATGGGATCACTTAACAAAATAGGGAAGTAAAAGCTCAAGTGGAGGGTTAAAATCTAACAATTTCTAATGTTCTGTGGTTGTATATTTTTGTGAGTCCAGTTTTGAAACAATGAGATCTTGAATTTTGTTTTATGGTTATTATGTTACTATTTTCACATCTCTTTTTCTAAATTTAGGTAATTTTCTTACAATTCTCAAATTATAAGAATTGCCTTTACTTCTCCTAAGAAAATGTTCAACATAGTGTAACTAACAAATAACAGATATAAACATATTTATGAAGTTTAGCAATTGAAATGTGATGTGTCTGTAAGTTATCATTTTTTGTTGTTCTTTACATGTTAGACTTGAAAACACCCAAAGACATGATTTTACTCTCACATTCTCCAGAGTTCATTTTTGTTTGAGATTTATGTATTTATTTTTAACTTTTATTGGAGTATGGTTGATTTACCATGTTGTGTTAGTTTCAGGTGCACAGCAAAGTGATTCAGTTGTACATATGCACACATTCATTCTTTTTCAGATTCTTTTCTTATATAGGTTATCACAGAATATTGAGTAGAGTTCCCTGTGCTATATCCCTGTGCTGGTTATCTATGTTACATATAGTAGTGTGTGAATATTCATCCCAAGCTCCTGATTTATCCCTCCCCGCAAATGTTTCCCCTTTGGTAACCATAAGTTTGTTTTTGATATCTATAAGTCTGTTTATGTTTTGTAAATAAGTTCATTTGTATCATTTAAAAATATAGTTTCCACATATGAGTGATATCATATGATATTTGTCTTTCTCTGTCTGAGTTACTTCACTTAGTAGGATCATCTGTAGGTCCATCCATGTTGCTGCAAATGGCATTATTTTGTTTAGTTTTTAAAATGTTTGAGATTTCTATATGCATTTTACATGCACCAAATTATCCTACAATGATCCATCACCAGTAAATCACTTACAGACAATTTTTCTGTGCTTTAGGTATTGCATTATTAATTGGCAGAAAATTATAAACATGGTTTATGAATTATTTACAAAGTGTGTCTACTGGGAAGGAAGAAATCTGAATACAGGTAATGCAAAAACATGTTTGAGCTCCAGATACTTAGGTTACCATTTGGGGAATCTCTATTTGAAACATACAATGAGTAGCATGATTTTTCACTCGATATAAATAACTGGAGCTTTCACTGTATTATAAAAAGACTCCTTAAAATTCAAGACATGATAGAATATTGACAAGTAATACAAGATTTGTAAGCACAGTTCATATTATTTTGCCTATCAAATTAGTAAATATTTTTTAAAGTAAGATAACTGAATAGATACAGTGTTATAGGTTTTCTTTTGCTATAGGAGATGGGAAAATAGATTATCATAGTCTGGAAATACAGATGAAATGCCTAAGAATATTCCTGATACTTTGTTCTGGTTGAGGGGTGACAAAAAAGAGCATCTATCTTCTCTACTTGGGTTCTGATGAAACTTAGAAGTAAGGGAATGGATTCAACAGATGGAGACCGGTTATTACCTTTATTTCTCTCAAAGGCAAGACTGAAGACATAACTTACATGTTAGGCAATTATGTTTCTTAACACTTGCTAATATTAATGTTCAGAATTAACTTTATCAAACCAGTCATAGACAATAGCTATCCCTATAATATTGGAGGAGAGGCCAAGAATTTATACCAACCTAGGGCACCATCATATCAAAGTTAACTCAGGTATGGAGCATGGTCAAACATTGTGAGGCATGGTCACTGAGCTGACACCAGCAGATGTGCCTTGAGAAAGGCCTTGGTAAGCTAAGATGGCCCTGCAGCAGAAGCTGGGGAATGACTAAGGCTGGATGGAGGTAATGTCAGACAATAATATCTAGACCTTGTAAAATTGAATCTACTGTAAATTCAAGGCTAACAAGGATAAGTGGCTGAAGGCAGAAGCAAGAAGAGAGAAGCCATCTTATAGGCTAACAATTTTTATTAAGAATTTGAGCATAACATATATGGAACATGCTCATGCTATCAAATTGCTCTGTGATTTATACCAGATTGGATAATTATCTATTTTATAACCCTTTCAACATGTAAGGGAGAAACTTAGAATGAAAAAAGGGGAGGGGACAGAAAAAATCAATAAAAGAACCAGGCTTCCCTGGTGGCACAGTGGTTGAGAGTCCGCCTGCTAATGCAGGGGACACGGGTTCGTGCCCCGGTCCGGGAAGATCCCACATGCCGCGGAGCGGCTGGGCCCTTGAGCCATGGCCACTGAGCCTGCACGTCCAGAGCCTGTGCTCCGCAACGGGAGAGGCCACAACAGTGAGAGGCCCGTGTACCACAAATAAATAAATAAATAAATAAATAAAAGAAAAGAACCCAAATTTATAAGAACAACAAACTTTAAATACAAGTTAAACTTTGGAGCAACACTATCTTAGGCTTGTGGAAAGATCGTTCAATTAGAGATTAGGAGCCCTCTGTTCAAAATGTAGTTTATCTACCAAATAGTTGTGTGGTTTTAGGCAATAGCCTTAGCCACTATATTCTGAAGCTTGCTCCTCCTACCTTTTTATTTTTAATTTAGGAATTGGCCAAAGTGACCTTTAAAGAATTATCATATCTTATGATCTTAGATATTGTTTGTAATACATCTCTACTGTAAACCAATACCATAAGAGTAAACATTAGCACCTTTCTACTCACATTAATAACGTTTTTATTAAACTTGATCTCTCTATATATCTAATTTATAGTAACCCATATTCAAATTGTTGTCAATTTCTAAAGAGGCAATGAATCTATATTTCTGCAAAATACTTCTTCTTAGGAAGACCTAACTAAATGGTTAAAAGATTAAAAGTTGTCAAAATCGAATCCAAAAGAACCTATTTTGATTCCTTATACAATCTTTTCTATTAAATCACTTATAAATAACTCGCTTGTTTATCCTTCTACCTCAAGACTCCCATGCCCATACACTTAAGAGAATCAAGGCATTGGGAAACATCCATTTAGAAAATAGAAAATAGAATAGACAGTTGACAGTTCCAACTATGAGGTTAAAGCTCATTAGGATGTTGCTGACTTGTTTTGGTGCTTCTTCTTTGAAATACTTAATATTCTGGCTTACTTATTGCTTTGACCTCAAACAACTGTACAAAACTTCAAACACTCTGACCACAGAGACTCGACCATTGCCTCATCATCAGTATTATTTAGATCCTCAAGTGTACTGAACAGTTTAGTACTGTTTGTTATACAATATTGTTGGGAATTAGGCGGCTGCCAAGAAATAATGCTTCAATATTCTTTTCCTAGATTTTGATCCAATTGAACAAGCATCAGAAGGTAGAAATCCTTAATAGGTTCTTGAGCCTCAAAATGCCATTGATCAGCAGTGTCTGGGAGACAATAAATGAAGGTATTTCTTAAAAGACATACCAGGTCTGTAGATAGACACTTGGGATACTATTCCACTATTTCAGTAAGAGGAGGGGGTGTCCCTACTGTTTTGAAGATTTTACTCGTACAGGGAAACCACAAAGTCAGAACCCATGCAGGCTTGCAGCACCAACTGTAAGGGATGACTGTATAAACATATACACAAAGGGCCCTGAATCCTTGACTGCAACTCTCCTGACACTCTAATGCACTCACTGTGCACCACATCTGATGTTGGGATGTGCAGCTTTTCCCTAGGAAACCTGTCAGGTACTTGGATCTCTCTTTAAAATAGAGACCTTCTGGACTATTCAAATGGAATGAAACACAGAAAGGAAAAAAAAAGGAAATAAAGAAAAGACTGAGAAGACTCAGTAGGAGAGGACTTTCTAGCTGGCAGAGGAGTAAGATGTGGAGATCACCTTCCTCTCCACAAACACATTAAAAATACAACCAAAATTTGCAAGCAGCTCATGGAGCTCAATATCAAAAAAACAAACAACCCAATCCAAAAATGGGCAGAAGACCTAAACAGACATTTCTCCAAAGAAGATATACAGATTGCCAACAAACACATGAAAGTATGCTCAACATCATTAATCATTAGAGAAATGTGAATCAAAACTACAATGAGATATCATCTCATACCAGTCAGAATGGCCTCATCAAAAAATCTATGAACAATAAATGCTGGAGAGGGTATGGAGAAAAGGGAACCCTCTTGCACTGTTGGTGGGAATGTAAATGATACAGCCACTATGGAGAACAGTATGGAGGTTCCTTTAAAAACTAAAAATAGAACTACCATATGACCCAGCTGCTGAGCATATACCCTGAGAAAACCATAATTTAAAAAGAGTCATGTACCAAAATGTTCATTGCAGCTCTATTTACAATAGCCAGAACATGGAAGCAACTTAAGGGTCCATCAACAGATGAATGGATAAAGGAGATGTGACACATATATAAAATGGAATATTACTCAGCCATAAAAAGAAACAAAATTGAGTTATTTGTAGTGAGGTGGATGGACCTAGAGTCTGTCATACAGAGTGAAGTAAGTCAGAAAGAGAATAACAAATACCGTATGCTAACACATATATATGGAATATAAAACAAAAAACAAAAAATACATCTATATGTGGAACAAATCCTACAGAACATCTAGTGAATGGTGGCAGAAGACCTCAGACTTCCCAAAAGCTGTGTGGCTGACAGGGTCTTGTTGCTCCAGCTGGGTGTCAGGCCTGAGCCACTGAGGTGGGAAAGCCGAGTTCAGGACATTGGATCACAAGAGACCTCTGGGCCCCACATAATATCAACTGGCAAGAGCCCTCACAGAGATCTCCATCGCAACGCTAAGACCCAGCTCCACTCAATGATGAGCAAGTTGCAGTGCAGAACACCCCACTAGCAAAACAGGAACACAACCCTACCCATTAGCAGAGAGGTTGCCTAAAATCATACTATGCTCACAGACACCTCAAAACACACCACCAGACACGGTCCTGCCCACCAGAAAAAAAAGTTCCAGGCTCATCCACCAGAACACAGTCATTAGTCCCCTCCACCAGGAAGCCGACACAACCCACTGAACCAAGCTTAGCCACTGGGAGTAGACACCAAAAATAATGGGAACAAAGAACCTGCAGCCTGCGAAAAAGAGACCAAAACAGAGTAAGTTAAGCAAAATGAGAAGACAGAGAAATACAAAGCAGATGAAGGAGCAAGGTAAAAACTCACCACACCAAACAAATGAAGAGAAAATAGGCAGTTTACCTGAAAAAGAATTCAGAGGAATGAGAGTAAAGATGATCCAAAATCATGGAAACAGAATGAAGAAAATACAAGAAACATTTAACAAGGACCTGGAAGAACTAAAGAGCAAACAAACAATGATGAACAGCACAATAAATGAAGTTAAAAATTCTCTAGAAGGAATTATTAGCAGAATAACTGAGGCAGAAGAACGGATAAGTGACCTGGAAGATAAAGGAGTGGAAATAACTACTACAGAGCAGAATAAAGAAAAAAAGAATGAAAAGGATTGAGGACAGTCTCAGAGACTTCTGGGAAAACATTAAATTCACCAACATTCGAATTATAGGGGTCCCAGAAGAAGAAGAGAAAAAGAAAGGGACTGAGAAAACATTTGAAGAAATTATACTTGAAAAGTTCCCTAACATTGGACAGGAAATAGTCAATCAATCCAGGAAGGGCACAGAGGCCCATACAGGATAAATCCAAGGAGAAACACGCCAAGACACATATTAATCAAATAGAAAGAAAAAATATTAAAAGACACAAAGGAAAAGCAACAAATAACATACAAGGGAATCCCCATAAGGTTAACAGCTGATCTTTCAGCAGAAACTCTGCAAGCCAGAAGGGAGTGTGAGCACATATTTAAAGTGATAAAAGGGAAAAACCTACAACCAAGATTACTCTACCCAGCAAGAATCTCATTCAGATTCGACAGAGAAATTAAAACCTTTACAGACAAGCAAAAGCTAAGAGGGGGTCTTCCCTGGTGGCACAATGGTTGAGAGTCCGCCTGCCAACGCAGAGGACATGGGTTCGTGCCCTGGTCCAGGAAGATCCCACACACCACGGAGCGGCTGGGCCTGTGAGCCATGGCCGCTAGCTTGCATGTCTGGAGCCTGTGCTCTGCAACGGGAGAGGCCACAACAGTGAGAGGCCCGCGTACCGCAAAAAAAAAAAAAACAAAAAAACAAAAAAACAAGGGCAAAGGAGCTGAATAGACATTTTTTCCAACGAAGATATAGAGATGGCCAAAAGATACATGAAAAAATGCTCAACACAGCAAATCGTTAGTAAAATGCAGATTAAAACCATGAGACAGGGGCTTCCCTGGTGGCGCAGTGGTTGAGAGTCCGCCTGCCGATTCAGGCGACGCGGGTTCGTGCCCCGGTCCGGGAGGATCCCGCATGCCGCGGAGCAGCTGGGCCTGTGAGCCGTGGCCGCTGAGCCTGCGCGTCTGGAGCCTGTGCTCTGCAACGGGAGAGGCCACGACAGTGAGAGGCCCGCATACCACAAAAAAAAAAAACAAAAAAAAACCATGAGACATAACCTCACACTCGTTACAATGCCCATTATCAAAAAGACAAGCAATACAAATGCTGGCGGGGATATGGAAAAAAGGAAATTCTTGAGAACTGTTGGTGGAATTGTAAATTGGTATAGTCATTATGAAAAACAGTATGGAGCTTCCTCAAAAAGTTAAAAAAAAAGAAAAATAGAACTTCCATATGATTTAGCAATTCTACTTCAGGGAATATATCCAAAGGAGACATAAACACCATGTCAAAGAGATATCTGCACCGCCATGTTCATTAGCAGCATTATTTACAATAACTGAGTCATGAAAACAACCTAAGTGTCCATCAACAGATGAAAGGATAAAGTTGTGGTGAATATATATAGAATGGAATATTATTAAAACATAAAAAGAAGGAAATCCTGCTATTTGCAACAACATGGGTGAAACTTGAGGTCATTATGCTGAGTGAAAAAAATCATATAGAGAATGACAATACTGTATAATCTCGTTTATATGTGAAAACTACAAAACAAACAAAATTCCTAGAAAAAGTAATCAGATTTGTGGTTACAATAGGCAGGGAATGGGGGGAGAGGAAATTGCATGAATTGCATGAATGTGGTCAGAAGGTACAAACTTCCAGTTGTAAGATAGATAAGTACTAGAGATTTACTGTACAACATGATGAAATATAGTTAGCACTGCTGTATGAAATATTTGAAAATTGTTAAGAGAGTAGATCCTAACAGTTCTCATCATAAGGAAAATTTTGCTTTGAACTTTGTGTGTGTCTATATGAGATGACGGATGTAAACTAAAGTTATTTTGGTAATTATTTCACAATATATGTAAGTCAAGTCATTATGCTGTACACCATAAATTACACAGTGTTGTATGTCAGTGATATGCCAATAAAACTGGAAAAATGATATCTCAGTGCCAAAAGAAAAAAATCACAAATTCTTTTTGTGCCTCCTCTTCAGATTCATTGAATCAGAAATTTTAGGACTGTAGACCAGGAATAGGCACTTTAGACAAGTTTCTTAGTTTCACTCAAGTTTAAGAACACATGATGTAAAAATATCCATTTCAAAATATATTCTAAGACATTTCTGTCTAAATTTTATGCATGTTATTCACAACTATATTCTGTGTCTATCAGCTAACATTGCATAAAAAAGTAAAATCAAGTGACTGACAGGTCACTGTAAACACCATTTTAAAGGCTGCATGATATTAATACGTGAAAGTACTCTAGTTATTTTCATATTTTTTCAACATTTCAGGTTTTGTTCTATAAAAATTATTGATGTGGATTTCTTTAAACATATATATTTCCCACATTAAACTCTATTTATCAAATCTGTTGACTCTTAGTCTACCTATAGTGTATTAAAATGCCCTTGTTACTTCATACTTGCCAGCACTGAGAATTGCCATTTTTCCAATAGATGCAATTTGAGAGACAAACTTCTATTACTTTTACCTTGGCATCCTTAAATCAATGTGTAGTGTTCAATATTATTATCATTGATATTTCCTATTTTATGAAGCCCCTGTGATCCTTACCATTTGTCTACTGAACTTGCTGATTTTCCCCTTAAACTTTGATCTACATATTTATTCATTATGAAAAATAACTCTTTAACATAGCTATTACACTTATTTGCTATTTTTTTTCTTTGAATTTCATTCATTTAGCTTTTTAAAAGCATTTTTCTTTTTGTACTTAACTTTTTCGAACACTTCTGCTTATTTCATTACACTTATTCTTAGCTTGTATTCAGATCCGAACATTTGATAGACATTAAGTTAGTTAATCTTCCAGGCACTTTGTGTGTGATTTTTTTCTTTTTGTTGAATTCTTTGGGATTTATTTACAGGTATATTGTGAGAAGATTATCAGCAGGTCAGTACTCTTATGATGGTCCAATGTCTTGTGATTCCATGAAACAAATTCAGCATTGGTACCTTAAAGCACCCTTACCAGCCATCCTCCTAGAACAAGAATCCCAACCTCAAGCAAACCTGGAGGCAAAGTACTGGTGTTCCCAGGTGCATTGGTTATATCCTCGGAAAAAATAGAAGGTCAAAGAGCTCCCAAGTGGGAGAAATCACACAGATCTGGTGTAGGCTCATGGCAGGCAAGGCACTCCCATCTCTATAATGTCAAAGGGGACTCAAAATTTTGAGGAAGCCATTGGCACTGTATGGGGCTGATAATGTCTTAAGAGGCAAGACTTGTTCTGTTTAAGGACAGAGCTATAGAGAGGTTAAGAATCATGTACAAGACAGAACATCAATGATGAGGTTATTACTAGTGTTTCTTTTTTTATTTTAAATTGGGTTTGTTTTAGTAGAAGAGATGTCCTCCAAAGACAGTCTCATGCTTCCTCAAATCAAATTCTTTGTCCTAAAATAAGTTAGTTTTGAGACTTTATTTTCATAAAGGAAATATTTATCATTATCATGTATCATTCAAAAATATAGTTTACTATGACTAAATAGGATTAATAGTACATATCTGTCCAGAAGTATGTGAAATTATGCATACATGTATACCTGCTTGAACATTTTTCTTAGCTCAATTCCTAACTCATGGTAAGTACTCAGAATTGGTTAGCTTCCTCCTAGGCTCAGTGGACAATCATCCAGAAGCCACCCTGATAGAATGCCAGTTGGTACTCATCCCCCCCTCCCTCCTATTCAATATAAGGAGCTTCATTTTTTTTCCACCATGGATAAAATACTGGGTGAGTAGTAAAGTAAGTGAATCTAATGGAGACAAGATGAACAACTTAATTCATTATTTAACTGAACTTTCTGAAGCATAGACCATACAAGTATTCTATGACCTTTTTTTTTTTCGGTTTTAAACACTCATTTAATGTGTTACTTTCCGACACAAAACATACCACAGGCTAAATTGATACAAACAACTACTACATTTGATTTTAACGAAAACGCCGAGAGGGGACCTTCTATGACCTTTTTGAAGAGTGTTATATTAAACAATGTATGTTTATATATAAAGACAAGAAAGACATATGGACATGAAAACAGCTATGTTTAGGAGATGAAAATATAAGTGACCTTCTTCCCTTTATTTCAAGTAATTTAAATCATTTTGGGATACTGTTTTTAAAATTGAAAAATTAACAAATAAAATATATATACATGCTATTAAGATATTTCAGTGATATTCCCTCTTACAAAAGTGAAAGAAGAATTTTTCCCTTACTATTTTAAACGTATGTGTAGCCACCTGTCCTGGAAATTCTAATATTTCTTTTCACTAATTGCCTTAGTATCCCTCCCATATTCTTTTGTGCCAGCAGCAAACTGCCTTTTTTTTATGTAATAACTGAAGCATTTTTCTTGGGGATGATATGAGCCTTTTTTCACTTTAGTTTTTCTCTCCACTTTCTCCTTTTAATAGTTTCTTTCTTCATCACTCATAAAGATTTCTATGATAATGTCTGCCACTGGGTTTAAAAATGACTACAGTTTGCCAGTCTTTTGAAATGGGATCACGTGCAGGATTTATAATTAAGTGATGGCAGAGAGGTCCTCCTCCAGAAGGAATAAAAACAGATCTCTGCTTGAAGCTGTGCAATTGGGAAAATAAAGAACTGATGACGCCAAGGGTGAAGTGTGTGAAAATAAAGATTCTCAAAATCTATTCTGTAAGCCCTCTAGACCAATCTGCTAGTTACTAGCTACCAGGCCACTCAGACCTTCATCCTCATCTGAAAAATAGCACATGATTTTGTGTTCAGTCTAAGTCTCATGACTGTTGTGAGGATGGAAGAAGATAAAGCATTTAATGCAAAGCTGCCATCTCTTACAGACTTCAAAGGAAGGGGATAGATTTTTCAGTTCTAAACTATCCCCCCAAAGCATAGCCAGCATGTTGATACGCATACTGGTTTAAGGTTAAGGGCTCCTGACTTCTATCTCTGCTCAGCTGAAAGGAAATAATGAACAAGAACAGGATTTGACTAAGAGAGAGATTCTTGGAACCAGTTTTGTGGGGGCAGGTGAGCCAGCTGATGGTTCTACCAGATCTAATTAATTACAGTGTTGATTTCTCTATCAACAAATACTTAATGACATCTCACAGCCCAGGTTTACGTCCCTGAGAAACATGCCTATTTTATAATGTATAAACATCATACAGTACTTACTTAGTCTAAACCAAGCTGTGCCAAAATCACCCTTCCAAAAAATGCTATTGGAACTGTTGATATTGGCAAAATTACAGCTACGTGAACAGAATTGTCTTTTAAAGAGAACTTGTAGAGGGAAATCTTAAAATTCCAATTTTCTTTATGTATTATTTTTCACATGTAAATAGAATTATTGAGTCTCAGTGAAGAAATCAGATACATTGTGCTTCCGGTCAGTGTGTTTTGATTTATTGCTTGTTTGATAAATTAAATGACATCAATTGTTATTAGCCTCATAGAGCTATCATTCAATAATTAGTATCATTACTCCACTTAAATTCTTCTTATATGCAATTTTTAAAAAAGAAAATTGACTTGGACACATAATTTGAAAATTAAATTGTCAGAAGTTATGAGCACACGTACTATACTAACATTACCCTATGAATAGTGTGTGTGTTTGGGGAGGGAAGGCATAGTTTATATATTATTCTCTCATCTAACATTTAGTAGAAACCTTCCTTTGGTCAGACATTGAGGTCTGTTCTGAGATATTTGGCAGGGGCCTATGGTTTCATTATATCTCCAAATTGCATTATATACCCATCCATTCAGTTGCCATTTGACAAGTCTTTATTGGACTCCCATGCATTTGTACATTTATTGGAAGTAGAATTTTGGCCTTCTGAGGAGGTAGGTTATATGATCAATTCCTTGAAAACAGAGACAGTGGCTTGTGGACCTTTACAACTCCTGTAGCAGACAGCAATATCTTTTGCACCTAATAGGTATTCAGTGCTTATTAGTTTAAATTAACAGGGAGGATCTGATAAGGCTTAAGTGTTAGTTTAGTCTTTTTCTTTAAGGATATTGTGCTTTCGTAGGAAAATAATAATTGTTTCTTTGTCTTCTACTAAGAAGTATGTCTATAGAGAAATATACCATCTAACTGTGAAGGGTAAAAATGGGCAGAGTCGAGTATATATGGATGGAGTATGGAAGGAAGGAATAATGATTGACATTGTTGAGTGCCTCCAATGTCATGGGCCCTGGATGATGTTGGGCTTAGTACTATGTCTCCATCTTTCCTTGTGTAGACATTGAGATCTGCTCTAGGATATTTGGTAGGGGCCTGTTGTTTTATTACATCTCCAAATCACCCTTTTTTGGTTACACTGACCACTCACTTTGGATATTTTTGTTCATTTACTCTATGTTTATAAGCTCCTGTTGTATACCAAACTGTGTTACATGTTTTTTTGTGACCTGGCCCTTGATTACTTCTCCAAATTTACTCTGTCATTTTATCCTATTTAAACTTAATTGGCCACCCAGACCTTTGGTCACCTTTTCCAATATACCAAATTATTTCCTATGTTAAGATGTTGTAAATGCTGTTTCTTCTTCTTGGAACATAAACAAACAGCTCCTTGCAGCGGTGGTTGCTTTGTCATTTTTGACTTCAGCTTAAATGTAATTTAACATCAAAGAGTTCTTCCATGAATATTGTCGAGAATTCCCATTACTCTTTATCACAGTCACTAATTTAACAACTTCTTTGAACTTACTGAGCAAAAATATTTCTCTAATCTGTCAGTTTAATTTTTTTTTTTTTTTTAACATCTTTATTGGGGTATAATTGCTTTACAATGGTGTGTTAGTTTCTGCTTTATAACAAAGTGAATCAGTCATACATAAACATATGTTCCCATATGTCTTCCCTCTTGCATCTCCCTCCCTCCCACCCTCCCTATCCCACCAGTTTAATTGTTTTTGACTGTCATTCACTCTCACCATCCCTATTCCACAAAATGTAACCAACATGAGGGCAGGAATATAAGACTTGGTGAGAAGTTTATTTGAAGATAGTCTCTGGCACATAGTGGAAGTCAATGCATATTTGATAATGAAGTGACTACCTGAGTGAATGAATTCAAGACAATGAATTCGAATTCAAGATAGTAAGACAGTCCCTACTATCAGAATCTTATAATTTATTGCAGACTAAGGTTCTAGAGAAGGAGACACAATGAAATAAGCTATAAGGTATAAGCCAGAGATTCATGGATGCCCAGTGGAGGGTACCAGAACCCAGAGGTAGGAAGTTAGGGCTAAGAGTACAAAGCTGACCTGAAAAGCCTAATCCTGAATTTTCAAGAAGTGCAGGACTAAGGGATAATGATATATTTTACAGTTAAATGTTGAATGCACTACTACATACTGAATTGTGTCCCCTCAAAATTCATAAGTTAAAGTCCTAACCTCCAATGTGGTGGTATTTGAAATGAAGACTTTTAGGAGGTAATTAAGGTTAAATGTGGGTATAAGGGTGGGGCCTTATTCCTATAGAATTGGTTACCTTATAAGAAAAGGAGGAGAGAGATGTCTCTCTGCTAGCTCAGAGGAAAGGCCATGTGAGGACAAAGTACTGTCTGCAAATCAGAAATAGAGCTCTCACCATCAACCAACCCTCTCAGACCTTGATCTGGGACTTCCACCTTCCAGAACTGTGAGAAATAAATTTCTGTTGTTTAAGCCATCCAGCCTGTGGCATTTTGATATGGCAGTCCGAGCTGGCTAGTACAAGTATAAACAGAAGAGATTTCTTAATTAAAATTTCTTCATTAAAATTTCTTAATCTATGCTGAGCCTGAACAAGATTCCTTTTCATCCACTTCTTTTAAACTTCTCTCTCTTTATTCCTCACTCCTGAGATTTTAATCATCTTTCCCATATATCCTTGCACTATAACTTGCCTCAAATGCCTTTGGGAAACAATTAGGTGATTTGTCAATAAGTAAATAATGGTAAAGTTTTCCTCACCCTAAACACTAATAGCCAGAAATTTATTTATTTATTTATTTATTTATTTATTTATTTAGTAAGCATTCTGAGGCAAAGGAGAAGATTATTCATTAATTGTTGCTTTTTGTTTTTAGCTTTCTTCCTGTATCTGGCAATAGTAAACCTATATCGCTAGACATGTTATAATGCAAATTTATTTTAATTGTAAGAGCAGTGCAGCTGAGGTTGTGACTAATTCACCTCTTTGTAGTACACCTCTTCTTTATGGCTGCTTAACAATTGCTATCAGCATTGTTTGGCTTCTAAATCTAAATTATTGTTCACGAATACCCAGAGGTTTACCAGACAGTGCCAGATTTCCCAAGTGAGAGTTGAGAAGTCTCCTTTTCAGTGGCATAATCAGTAGGTAAAAGGGCAATATTCCTTAGTGTGTGCTTCAAAAATATCATTGTACTGAGAAATTTTTCTGATAAATGTCACTTACATAGAGAAAGCTGAAAATGTCTCATCTGGTCAGAAATTTAGTTTGAAACCAAGTCCCCCTAAAATTGAGCTCCTCAGCTGAGTTTATAGTTAACTTCTCTATCCAAAACTTCACTCTCTTTCTTGTCCCCTCAAAATCTAGTGGTATCAAAGAAAAGGGGGGGTGAAACAAAGGAGGGAGGGGGGTGAAACAAAGGAGGGAGGGCCCTCCCAGGTACAAAACACCCTCCATGTCCCCCATTTCTTGTTTACAGAAAAAGGCTTTAGTATCCTAGGTCTTCCCTGAGTTCCAAAGAGCAGACTCAAGCACTTACTAATTAGAGACAGACAGTTAAACAAGAAAAGTAATGACAATAGTTCAGCAATAAAACAGAGCCCTAGTTCCTCCTGAAGGGATATACATGGCAATCTGATGGATATCTGAGTTGTTCTTCAGGAACTAAGACCCTTCCCTCCCTAGGTGGAGGATGGTGACCACGTGCTGAACACAAGCACAGAGACCCCTGGCTGGTTGGAATCAGAATGTTGATGATTGAGATTCATGAAACATCACACTTCTAGCTCACCACCTACCAATGAGAAGAAAATCATGAATACTGCAGCCCTCACCTCCAAATGTTGCCTTTAAAAATGCTCTCCTGAAAGCCATTGGGGACTTTGGGTCTTTTGAGCATGAGCTGCCTGTACTCCTTTCTGGGTCTTTCAATAAATGCTATATTATACTTTCCTTCACCACAACCTGGTGTCTGTAAATTGGCTTTGCTGTGTGGTGGGTGACCAGATGCAAGTTCAGTTCAGTAACAAGTTCAACCAGTGGTATGATGTAACAGAGGAAAAAGTAAGTTTCCATAAATTTTGTCTGTCATTTCTTCAATGCATTTTTAATTTTTTTTTTTTTTTTTAATTTAGGAGGTCGACTTCTTGATCTTTCCATAACTGGTGAATGCATACAATGCAGATTTTTAGGCAGAAGAGGTAAATAACCAGTATATCTTGCATAGGTTACTTAATCATGCTAAGCTTAATTTTCCACATCTGGAAAGCAAAGATACTTATAATACCTTGGGAAGAGATGAAGCAATATATGAGATAATACATGTAGTAAGCATAGTAAATACTCAAAAATGTTCCTTTTAATACTGATAATGTACAAAGAATTCTGGTTCTGAAATTACTAAATTTGTTACCACTGGATATACCATTTATTTTTCTGAGTTTCAGTCAGTATGTGTAAAATTGGGGTTAGAAGATGTGATATACATATTTCTCAGGGATCTGAAAATAAAGTAACCTAGCTCTTTGTTAATGTCATGTGGTATTCTGATGGTTAATTATATATGTCAGCTTGGCTGGGCATAGTGTTAAGATATGTGGTCAAACATTATTCAGGATGTTCTGGTGAGAGTGTTTTTAATGAGATTTGCATTTTAATTAGTGGACTTTGAGTAAAACAGAATGCCCTCAATAATGTGTGTGGTCCTCATCCAATCAGTTGAAAGCTTGACTAGAACAAAAGATTGATCTCCCCTTTCTCCACCCCCCAACAAGAGAGAATTCTGCTAGTAGAGGACCTTTGAACTTGAACTACAGATTTTGGACTTGCTAGGTTCCATAATCATGTGAACTAATTCCTTAAAATAAATCTCTCTGTATACACATCTTATTGGTTCTGCTTCACTGGAGAATACTGATTAATACCTATATGGATTGATTTATTTAAGCTCCCATACAATATTTATCAAATATTTAATGTATGCCATACACAGTTCTAAGCAATAGGGATAGAGCGATGAATGATATAGAGAAATTCTTGATCCCATACAGCTTACATATTGGAGTGGAATAGACAGATAAACAGCAAGACAGCATAATTTCATGTAGTAATAAGTGTTATGAAATAAAGGAAGCAGGGAGGAATGACCAAGAGTGCCTAGTGATGGAACACTAAAACAGACTGCAACTGATATCTTTTGCCTGCCCCTCCACATCCACTCTCCCCCTGTCCCTACCCTTCTCTCTGCTTTGGAAGGAGACTGAGTCAGGAAGACTACATTGATTGGTAACCTAAGGCTTCTTGAGGATTTCGCTTCCTATAGAGATTGGAAGAAAATGAAGTCTGAATATTTACTTATTTTTGCTCCTTTCCTGTAAGGTGACCTTGGGTTGGCTTTGTCCTTTGTCTATAGGTTACTGTTCCTAGGACTCTACACAGCTGTCCTTCATTCTGGCTTCTGGTAACTATTACTACTCTGCACTATCACTTGGGTTTCCCCATACTCATGTTTATAAATAGTCTCCTGAAAAGTAAATCCTCAAATTATCCTGTTTTGCATGTGTTGTCTCTGTCCTGTTGGTATCTGACAGATATACATCACAGAAGGTCTCATGGGGGATGATCTTAAGCTGAGGCCAACATGCTGAGAAGCAGCTAGCTGTGTGAAAATATTTGGAAGAATATTCCAGGTAGAAAGAAGAGCAAGAACAGAGGTCCTGGAGATAGAGACAAATATGATGTCTGAAGATAGGAAGAAGGTCAATGTGGCTGGTGTGTTGAGTGACAAAGAGAATGTGGGTAGAGATCAGAATAGTAGGTAGTGACATATACATTGGCTGGAATAAAGAAGATTAAAGCCTCTGAAGTGTTTCAAACAGAGAAGTAGAGCAATATGAATGATTCTTTTAATAGTAGAAGACCTCTGTAGTGGGCTGAGTGTGAGGACCTCCCCAAAACACGTCCACATCGATCCCCTGAAACTTGTGAATATTACCTTTTGGTAATTTGGAAAAAGAGTCTTTGCAGATGTAATTACATTAAATATCTCGAGATGAGATTTTCCTAGGTTATCCAGGTGTGCCCTAAATCCAATGACAAGTGTCTTTGTAAGAGAAAGGCAGAGGGAGAGCTGAGACATATAGAGGAGAAGGAGGATGTAAAGATGGAAGTAGAGATTGGAATGATGTGCCATGAGACATGGAAGCCAAGGATTGCCCACAGCCATCAGAAGCTGGAGGAAGCAAAGAAGGAGTGATCCTCCTCAAGATCCTTCAGAGGAATCATGACTCTACTGAAACCTTGATTTTAGACTTCTGGCCTCCAGAACTGTGAGAACATTTCTGGTATTTTGTGCCACCCAGTTTGGGGTAATTTGTTATAGCAGCCTCAGGAAGCTAGTACAACTTCCATGAAACCTTCATATAACTCACTCTGAAGATTAACCTTAACTTTGTTTTACCACTGGCTTCTCTTTGCTGCCTTCAAGCAGCTTGGGCTCCCAAGAGCATTTGAAATGGATGCATACCAAGGGGCAGTTGTGTTTATCTCCAACCTGTTTATACCAGTTCTACTTGTTTATACAATTATTTAATGATACAATTCAGCATTATGTAAATTAATGGGATATAAATATGCATAACTACTTGTATAAGAGGATGAGCAGAGTTACAAATAGACTTAAAACTCATACAAAAACATCATGTGGGCAAATCATACTGGGTTTTCTGAAGGGATAAAAGAAGGAGCCCAGTGTAATCAGGAGAAGAGTAGAGCAATAAAGAATAGGTCAACAAATGACAGATGAAGGCTGAAGATTTGGGACTTCAAGATTCCCACAAGGAGACAGATAGTTGTTGATTATAGCTTAAGAATAAATGAGCAGGTTATCTGAGAAAAACAGTGACCTTCTCCTAGACCCAGTCTTATACACATAAACTGACAGCAATTCTGCTTATGATAGTGGCTAGACGTGCATCAGGATTCTATCATTTGAATCAGGGGTACCTTTACATTCTTTGGGTCAGTTTCTCTGAAGCTTTTATGTTAGATTCCCAAGAGCTTCTAAAAGTCAAGCTAACAAGGTCTTGGTCTTTGGGTTTATTGTACAGAATTCTAGAAAATGAATGAACTAATCAATAAACCAACTAACCAACCTGCTAACTAACAAAATAGAAAACAAACAGAGAACTATAACAACAGACTCTTGAGAGTCATAATTTCTTTGAAAACTAACCTAAATATCTTAGAATAACTTATAAAAAGAGAGTTGATTAAAAATATAAATGTCAAATTATGTATTAATGAGACAACTGTAAACTACAGAAAATTATTTTAAAAGTTTAATTAGATTCTAATCACGTATTGTTTTGAAACTATCTTTACATTCTGACCCACTTTAAAGACACTTAGGCTGGAAATCAAAGATGATTCACTGTGGGCGTGGCTTATAAAGGAAATGGGAAGCAGGACTCCAGCAGGAATCTGGACTCCAGGGAAAGTGTTCAGTCTATGACATAAGGCTAGTAAATCTATATACATTAGTAGTTTCAGGTTAAAATAAAATTAATGTACAAGTTATGTGTGTATCATTTATATCATTAATAAAAAATAATATTTTATACATTAATAAAACATTTTTTATGAATTTACCAAATATTGGTTCTTATCAGATTAAGAAGGCCTGTCTTTATCAGTACTGACAAATTCTTGGGTTATGAACACCTCGAGTTTTTCATTTTGAAATGTATTGCCCTTGTTTTTCCCATGTCTCTTTCTCACCCAACCCACCACCCCAGTCTGCCTCAAAAAAAAAAGAAAAAGAAAAAGAAAACAGTCCGCCTTAATTTTACAACAGTCCAACACCTACTATACTGCCTAGTGCAAAGTAAGGTCTGATAAGAGTCATTGCTTTAAACCGATTTGGGCATTGGCCTTCTGATTTGTTAGGTAAATAATTTCCTACTTGGTATTAGATTTTTTTTTTTTCAGAGAAGGCTTCCTGATCTTTCTTTCAGTCAATTTAAAAATGGTTAAAGTCAGAGCCAAGGCTAGTGAACAAGAGTTGTGATCTGGTTAGGACATACTGACTGGAAGTAGATAATGATAAGCTAAAACAGTAGGGCAGCACTTTCTGTTTTGCTCAAAATCTGAATCTGATTGTCATTGTGACTTGAAGGAATTAAAATTTAGAGTGGATGCAAATAGGTGTTTGTACTTTTCCACTAAGTTCCCAAAGTGTAAGAGCTGCATCTATTTATTTAATAAATAAATAAAAGTTTGTTGAGTACTTACTGCTTGTCAGGCACTGAAAGTAAATGCCAAGGGTAATTTTATTTAATCATCCTACAAGTCCTGATCATGTCTGGAAACGGTATGGACTATGGGATCTGGGAAACCAAGTGGGAATTTCATGCCTAATCTGGTGAAACGTACTGAGCACTTAACATATGCTGGTCACTGCTCTTAGCACTTTACTTGGGTTTCCTTTTCATTCCTCACATCATTTCCATGAGATAGAAAAATGCCATTGCACCATTTTCCTGAGAAGATTCAGAAGCACAACAAATAATTCTTTTTCAGCTCAGATAAGTGACAGAGGCTTGATTTAAAACTGGGCCAACTCTAGAGCTTTTGTTTACATATCTGGTTTCCTTCTTCCAAGGTTTTACTTTTATGTTAACCTGATATGTTTTATACTTAGTTTCTCAGTTTCCTCAAATGTAAACTGGGAAATGAGAAATTTTGTGCAAATTAAAGAAGCTTGCTAGTGACTTGGTTCTAGATTAAAGCAAACAAACAAAACTAATGCCTACTCTTATACACATGAGGTAACTGAAGCTCAACAGATTGAACTGAATGATGCAGGCCAGTGAGTAAGTGGTAGAGCTCTACAAAATCCTTTGCATTATGACATTTTGATCTTTATATACCCACAAGGATTCACCCTATGTTGTGAGTGTAGTATGTGCTCAATAAATGCTTAGGAAATCCAACTATTTAAAACTATGCTGATCTTCTAAAGTATTTCGATGTCATTTACATTTACATTCATATGCATTCATATATTCTGAGGTTTGCTCAAAATTGCTTTGTAGTCTTACCACATATATGCAAATTTATTAAAAATGTGGGGCTTCTAAGTCAATCTTCAGTCACAGTTGACATTTATGTTGTCACAATATTTATCTTGTTCTTTTAGGTTACAGTAGATTTTTCAATTTCTTATTTTAAAAATAAACTGAAATAACATGAAATCAAGATATAATCTCCATCTGTTTGAAAGCAGGCCCTATAGCTCTAAGGCCTTCTGTTTTTGGTCATTTATTCTCATTCCAAAGCCATCATTCAATGTCAGAGTCCAAAACAAAAAATTAAGGAGTAAGAAGAAAGCTTTAAAGTTACAGAAGGCTGGAGATATTTTTTAAATTGACAAATTGGATAAATTTAGCATAAAAAAAACCTTGAAAACAAAGGCAAAGTTTGAGATACTAGAGAAACAAAAACAAAAACAAATTTTCAAAAGCATCTACAAAAATCAATGAAAAAATCTATGAATTAATAATAACAAAAGATTATTCATGACCATTTTAATAGCTAAATTATTCACAGTTGTATTATAATTATGGGACTCAGTGAGTGTAGGTAACATTCAAGGCATATAATTATTCATCATTCATTCATTAAAAAAAAATTTGAGAATGTACCAAAAGCTAAGCATCATTAATTCAGGCAAGAATGTGGTGTTTACTTTTTCTTCTTTTGTTTGTTTAGAGCAAGGGTCTCCAAATGAGTGTGTGTGCCATAAGCAGTGTTTAGTATAGAGATTAACACCAGGAATCTTGCTTAGCATTCCAGACAGTTAGATTAGGGACTTGAAGTGGATTGAATAACAGACCCCAATTCTTCATTTTTCTCTGCCTCTCTCCAGTTCTGTCACCTCATTGTGGGTAGAGTGTATTCCCACCTCTTGATTCTGGGCTTAGCCATGTGACTTGCTTTGTCAAATGGCATGTGGCTGGAGGTGACATTGTGTCAGATCTGAGCCTAGGTCTTAAGACATCTTGTGTATTTCCATTCTCTTTCTCATTTATGCTTTTGCCATCACCTTGAAAAGAATATGTCTCTGATGTCCCTTCAGCCTGGGCCCCAGAATAAATGCACAAAGATTAGAGTCACCCTAGTCAGCAAGCAAACCTGTAGGCTAAGACAGAGCCACCCAGCTGAGCCCAACCTAGATCATCCAATACTCATCTGAGCTTCAGATGGTTAAGAGCAAATGATTGTTGCTTTTAGCCACTGCGTTTGGGTGTGCTTTGTGATCAAATGTTTTAATGGCAATGGCTGATTTCCTATCTGTTAGCTCAATTCTGCTGACCTCTTCCTATCCCCTCACTTCTCCAATTTCCTGATTGGTGAGTTTGGAAAAATAATTTGGAGACATATAGTCAAGTAATTTCTTCTTCCTTTATTCCATTATTATGGGTGCACACGTTGTAGGAAGTCTTTGAGAGAATGTGACCACTGTTGACCCTCAAGCTGGACCCGGCCAAAGGGAGGCTCCCCACCCTCTCCCCTGACCTTAGAATGTACATCTTGCTTGCCTTCCCCTCACTAAAAGCTATCTATGGACAATGCCTTGAAATAACAATATGTTATTGAAACCATCTGGATGTATACACAACTGAGCCCACTTAACACCTGTATATAAACTATAAAAAACACCTGTATATAAACTGTATATAACACCTGTATATAAACTATAAAAAGATTTTGGTGGGCAAGTTCGAAGCCTATTGGCCACCCAAGGCAAGCCTTGTAGGTAAGTTCCCTTTTTTTATTAAACTTGCCACTGATCAACCTGGAACTGTCTGCCTCTGCCTCTTTCTTTTGTCTCTTCTTGCCCTCCACATATGGGGGCTGGTTTCAGATTACAGCCAGGAGGCTCCTGAGGTTATGAACTAACTACTGTACATGGTGCCTGCAGGGATATGTATTTTACTCCACTTCTCATTTAAGTTTTACAGAGTGGAGTACACACACACACACACACACACACACACACACACAAATACATACGACACATGTATGGAGACCTGTTCCATTTGGGACAGTCAGACTGGGTGGGTAAGTTGCTTAATTTTGAGGTTCAGTATCAGAAAGTTTACAGGACTACAAATATAAGCCATATTCATTAACATTAGCTTTAACAGTAATAAAATTTGTGTTTTAGCCTCATCTGCCTTATGTTATCTTATTTCTCAATTTGTTCAGAGCTAAGGAAAGAAAGGAGAATGCCAATCTTTGAGTCTCTTCAAACCCCAAGATATGAAGTTTGGGCCTGAAGGATTGGGATAGATGTTCCATGCAGTAAGCTTGGTGGAAAGGGCTCTTCCTTCAAGGTGGTGGTGATGGCAGTGAAAGAGCTGGAGCTCGGTCGAGTTCATTTCATTTGGGTGCATTAGGTTGTGAACTTTGAGAAACAGGATGTAATTGATTAATTAATGTATGTATGTGTGTATGTATGTATACTTGATAAACACTTAGAAAGTGCTTGTTATGTGTTTTACAAATATGAAGTCATTTAATCTTTGTAACAATACTATATCATAGCATTATTGTACATTATCATATAGTGTTACTGTATCATAGTGTTATCCCAGTTTAAGTGATGAGGAAAGCATCATTAAAGCACAGAGAAGGGAAGTAAATTTCCCAAAGTTACATATTTAGTAAATGGCAGAGCAAGGATTACAATCCTGACATTATGTCCCCAATATTAATATTCTTAGCACTAAACTTTGTCTATACAACAGATATTAGGTTAAAAAACAATACTTGGAAATATTTTTGTTGTGTTCAACCAACCTAGCGTTGAGCCTATTATGTGGATATGACATGTTAAGCTTCATGATTTTTACAGGCATATGCTGGGATACAAGGCCATTTTTTTAGTTGAATTGTAACCACTGTCACCTGACTACCTGATTTAGGCCTTAGAGCATGTGGGCTTTTGAACTTAATTGATCTCTACCATTTAAGGCAATTTTTTGTAAAGTCAGACAGTATACTTTATAGAAGTGTCACCAGATATATAAATCCCCATGCAGTAGGGCTTAGGCTTTGTTTGTTTTTTGCAAAAGTGAGCCTCAGGAAAGTTGTGGACCATGGAGTTTGGTATGGCAGCCCCTGGATGTAGTAATAGCATAGAAGTTCTGACTCTTCAGCAAAACCATGGAGACTGGTCTGGCAAGCAAACATTGGACACACTAGCTTCTGCAAGGAGAAAATTTCCATAGTTATGGATTGCAGGCCCAATGACAGAAGGCATGGGGTAGCTGTTAAACCTTGACCTTACACTTACAAAAGCTTTGGCCTTAGCACATAGGTTGCTGTGGAAGCTAAAGTCATTCATTGTCCTCTAGAGTGGCCACAGCACATGCTAGCTCTGTGGATCCTAGCCACAAACTCAGGTGAGGCTACAACTGGCCTCAGCAGAGGAGTGGGCCAACTTTCTGTGCCTTGATATTGAGATATGAAAATGCATCTTTTCCTGAGCAGGGTTGGGCAAGGCAAACATTTCATCATAAGGGAAAAAATCTTCTTAGCCTTTTAGATAGTAAAGGAGAGGAATATATTTTTTTTCCTTTCAAACGTTAGGCACATGAGTTGCCCATGAACTAGACAAAGGTACTAGGGCCCCAACTTCTAATTGTTAGTCCCAGGAATAGTCATGTAGTGGTAGACTAGGGAATCCAAATTGTATTCTTCTTTTAGGACTAGAGGCTAACCTTGGATGCATGGAAGTGCTTCTGCATAAGTTGCTTTATGGTGAAAGTAATGAAGCATAGGCTTCAGGGTCTCTTTTATGTAGTTTCCCTCCAAAGCTCTCAGAAATTTCCTAGCAATGTGTTCAGAGGGCCATATGTTTTATAAAATTGGCAAAATTAAGCTATCTGAGCCATAATCAGTTATGACCATTAGTTATTTAGACTCTGAATTTCCCTCATCTGTCTTCCCCAGTTTATGGATGAGATGGGAGTTGCCATAGACATTTTTGGAGATCCAACTAAAAGGAAGTTAAAACAGAGACACGTAGTTTGGGCTGAGCGGTATATATGCATGTGGATCTCGATCACTTTCATGAAGGGTCATACTATTTTTAGGCATCCAGATACAGGCCATGATTCCAAGAATATCCCTTCCATCTCTGTGCTAACCCACCCAAAGGCATTACACACAGGAGCAGTATCAGAGGTCATAGTTTGTTTAGTAATTGAAATTCCATGTTATTTTTTGTTAATAAGAGGACGTTGCAAATTATATAAACTTCAGACCCCACAAAACCTGAATGTGACCTTGTCCACAGGTTCACCTCTTCCAGATGGTCTCAAGTTAGCTCTAGATTAAATAATTCCCTGTGAGGCAAAAAGAATAGCTATGACAAATTTCACGGTGAGAAGTAGTAGAAGCAGACACTGGGGCAAAGGACTAAACAGGGAAGAGTGAACATTATGTCACTGGAAAGAATTCATGCATTAGCAATTATTTTCAAGGATAAAAGGAGAAATGGGAAATAAGAGAGACATATATTGACACAGTTATAAATATGGATATAGATATATTTATAAATATATACTAGATGGGAGAAAAAGTTATTTAAAATACCTGGTGACCTGGGCTACCACTACTGAACATTTCTAAAACTTGCAAGAAGTTAGTAATAACACGTATGACATTCTCTGATGGTCAGTGCTTATAATGTGAATTCTATTTAGACTCCTTGAGAAATAAGATAAAGATAGAATTTACCATGGAACTAAAACATAAGGGGAAGGAGAGAGACAGAGATGGATAAAGAGAAAGACAGGCAGAGACAAAGAGACAGAGACAGAGACAGAACGAGAGGCTTCTGGCTACTACAAAAGGAATTTTGACCCAACCAAGCATCAAGAATGTCTTGCTGAAACTGAGCCGAATAAGAAATGGGGAAGGATGAATTTTAAATTTGAATTTTCTTGAACTTTAATTCACAAGGAAGAAGAATTTCATTTTAGGCATTAATTCATTGTAGACTTTAACTTGTAAAATTACTCAGTTTTTAATTTTTGGACTTAAAAACTTCCTGAAATTACGGGACACAGTTTAAATTAAAGTTGGGACCATTTTCATACTGTTGACATTTTGAGTGTCTTAACTGCATTTAATCTTATTGTAACATCACTAATAAGATGCATTGTACAACATGGCTAGACATAATTTGAGATGGAAAGTAAATATAGAATGCATTTTAAACTTTAGGTTCTGACCGTGATTAAATGAAATAGTGCAGAATTACCCTCCTGTAATATAAACGAAAAAGAAATGGACAAAATATAGAAAGTAACCATTTTAACATGTTGGACAACATTCAGCATTTTTATTGATGCCTGAAAAAAGCAAAACAAACAAGGTGGGTGAGCCCTATGATTGTCCCAGCTTTCTGACTGGAGGGAATTACAGAATGAGAGTCTGTCAGGTGATGTCAGATTGACCAGCAATCTTGCTGAGTAGAAAAGGCAGGGATAAAAGTAAGGAAGGTCAAGGCAGCTATAATATGTGGAACTGAGTGTCCAAGAGAAAGGAGATGTCTAGAAAAAACTCTGAAATGTTTTTATCAGGGGTCTTCTTGAGTCTTTAGCTGAATACCAACCTGTTCGTGTATAGAGTGAAATCCCACAAAGCAGATAATAAAAACTCAAGGAAAGAAGCATTACTGTGGAACTGTAAGCCAAATAATTCTCAGAGATCACACAGAGTTGGATATTATTATAGACCCCTATGGGAGACACCTTGTTAAATACACAGAACAATCAGTAGAGATAAGAGAGGAGCTATGCCATAAAAGATAATTTTTCCATATTAAATTCTGGTCCTCCTCAAAAATAAACCTTTAAAAAAACAATCTTCACGTGTTTTAAAACCCAGTGCTTATTTTGACTTAGTATTATGTTCAACATTTATCTTAGCATAGAATCACCCTCTATGGCAGAGGCATAACAGTAATTTTCATTTTCTAGGAACTGTATGACATATTAAAAGGTCTGTTTGTGTAACAAGACAGTTTACAAAGTATTAAATTAAATCTTCATTTACATTATTCTATAAAACTCTGGCAAGGACTATGATAAAATTATCTTCAATTGAATGTAATAATAAGACTTTTTTCAGTAAATCACAGTGATACCTTCCTTTAGAAAAATAAATGCAATAAATCAAATCGATTTAAAAACAAGAGAATCAGATAATTTAAAGAAGCTTGTATATTTTAAAACTTGGAAACCTTTCTGTAAAATAAAGAGTAGTCACTTGCCTTTCACTTAAAAAAAGCCTCAAAATCATGAAACTAACACAAAAGTAACAAAACTACCTGCCAGATAAAGCCACTGTTTTTTAAAATAGTGAAGTAAAATCTAGCAGTTAAAAGCATAACATTCACAGACTTCATTATTCAAATAAAAATCACTAGATTATAAAAAAGCAGAGAAATGTGACCTATTGAAAAAATATTTTCAGTAGAAACAGATCTTGAAGTAAGAGAGATGATAGAATTAATAGAAAAGAACATTAAAACAGATAGTATACTATGCTCCAGATATTTAAATAAGTATCAGAAAATATGAATACAATTTTAGAATGCAATATATAAAAAGATCCAAGGGAACCTGTAGAGATGAAAAATACAACACTGGAATAAAAAATACATGGAATAGGATTAATAGCAATTTGGACACATATGAAAACAAATCAACAAACCTGAAGACACAGCAATAAGTATTATCCAAATTAAACAGAGAAAATAAAAACCATGTATAGTGAATTTAGCTTAACCTATATACTATATATAAGATTGTTAATTTTATTTGTCCACTTAAATGGTCCATGGGGGCCCAGATATTTGGTCACACATTATTCCAGGTGCATCTGTGAGGGTGTTTCTTGATGTCAGCCCTTGAATCAGTAGACTGAATAAAGCAGATTATCCTCCCTAATGTAGGTGACCCTCATCCAATCAGTTGAAAGTCTGAATAGAACAAAACAGCTGATCCTCCCTTGAGTAAGAGACAACTGCTTCTGCCTGACTGCTTGACCTGGAATATCAGTTTTTTCTGCCTTTGTATACAAACCAAAACATCAGCTCTTCTTGGGTCCCCAGCCTGCCAGCTTTCATTTTGGAACTTACATCATCGGTTCTTCTGCATCCCAGTTTGTTGACTCCAGATCTTGGGACTTCTTAGCCTCTGTATTTACTTGAGCCACTTCCTTATAGTTAATCTCACCCTCTCTTTCTCTCTCTCTCTGTCCATATATATATATATATATCTAGCTCTCTGGTGAACCCTGCATAAACTAATACACTAATACTGTATGTATATTGAGATGATTTTAAATATACTCCAGAGTGTGTCTGTTTATATATATAATTGTGACCTGTAGCACAATATAAAGTGAGGACGAGGACCCTCTTTTTGGCAGATGGTCACCTTCTCACTGTGTTGTCAGGTGTCAGAGAGAGCTGTGGCATCTCTTCCTTTTCTTATAAGGACACTAATTCCATTGTGAGAGTCCTACCATCATGAATTTATCTAAACCTGATTATCTTCCAAAGGCCCCATCTCTAAATACAACCACATTGGTGGTTAGTGCTTCCACCTATGAATTTGGTGGGAAGGTACAGTTTAGCCCACAACATCAATTATTTCTTCAGGATAAAACCCAGATATTACATATTTTGGTAGTTTGAATATATAAGAAAATATATTTTTTTAAATATTAGAAACCTACCCTCTGAGAAAATTGCACTGTGGCTCTCTTATATTTGCTTATGAAAGTGCCTGTTTCTCCAATGCTAAATATCATTTACTATTTTTTGCCAATATATTAAAATAACATACTAACTTCTTACTTCATTTATAAAGTTCATTAGTAACTAATGGAATAAAAATGATTATGCTTATTGGTTATTATTATTGTTCCATTTACTAATCATATACTTTGCCTATTTTATATTAAGATTTTACATTGTTTTATATTTTTGTTTTATATTTTAAGCTGTTCTGTATCTTATTTATCAAACTTTCTCTATCATATGTTAAAATATTTTAAATCATTTTTTTCACATTTTCATTTTATGATAACATCAATATTTTTATGTTGAAAATATAAAAATCAACCCTGTTGTGTAGCTTCTAAGACAGATTTAAGTCCTATCAGCAAGTGATGGAGGTGAAATATGAACCCAAGTGTTCTGATTCTGGAATTTTTAATCTTATTTCCCACATTATAATACTATGTGACTGTAGGCAACTAGCTTAGCTTCTCTGATTTTTCATCAAGAGGGACAGGATAGCAGTATGTATCTTACAGGGACTGTGAAAGATAACAAATGTAAAGCACTGAACACATGGTAGGTACAGAACAAATGTCAGTTTCCTCATTAAAAAAGATAAATTAACGCTTTGTAATTGGAAAGTGCATGTTGTTACCCAGTATATCTTCCAATATTATGTAAATTGAAATTTCAATTAGGATAGCCTCGTGCTTCTTTCTTCTTCCCTCTACATCTGAAGGACCTGATGATACATGTAAGAGGAATGTAAAAAATGAACCATTTTTTAAAATCTCTGAGTGCTCTGAAGGAGTTTCTCCAGAAGGTGAAGGGCCTTCATTAAAGGCAGTTAATGATGTTCTTTATAAAGCATTTCACATTAACCGGTCTTAAAAATCAAGCTCTTGTGTATGCGGTCACATTACCTGAGCCAACATTCTAAGCCTCCTGCAAAGCTGAAACTTTTACATACTCCAGGAAGCACCAAGCCTGAGCAGTTCTGACTACCAGTGGAAAAACAGGCTCAAGGCAGTTCCAGGAAACTAAAACAGCAAAGTGGAAAGAGACAGTGGAACAATTCATTCCCCAAATTTACGAAAGAATCCTTGGTGGGGACGAAAGCAAAGTGTTTGCTTTCTTTTAACTGCTGCCATTAAAAATGAAATTTATATTTTATTTTTAAAACCATGGCATTCCAAGCTGAAGGTTGACATTAGACCACACACCTTTAGTTGTACAAATAAACACATTAATCTCAGTGGAGCTGTGGATTTGCTTGTTTTGTATTAGTGCCAACCTGAGAATGTGCTCTGATTGCTTGGTTTTAAAGAAAACAAGATGTTAAAATTGGGTGAATTGAAGCTTGCGCGTTAATGTAATTCTTTGGGATTAATATTAGAAAATTGCTCTTGTATTTAAGGCAGTACCTGGTGTGAGTGTTTCTTGTAGTTTTTCAGAACATTGTTTTATAAGTGTAAGTTGACAGTAGACCCTGATATTCTCTGAGGGAACAGTTGCTACTTATATCTGATTATGGCTATAAGATGCTATGAATGCTATATTATATGCCACTGGGCTTGCAGAAGGGAGAATGCTATTTTCCTCTAGGTTGGAAACAGATTTTCCAAGAAGGGTAAGTTGTCCTTCTCATCATCCTCATCTCTTGTTGAGGAGATTTTTCCTTCTCATACTGGAAACCAGAACGAAGAAAAAACTCTAGGTGGGGGTAACATTCTTGGTCTTGAAGAGGAGGGGTCCTGATGACCGGGAGAAGGACAATGAAGATAGGTGTTGGGATAGAACTAATGATGTGGAAAGGCAGGGGGATTGAGAATCGGCCCTTCAATATGTGTGCCAATCAGGGTTCATGATATCTCTATCAATGTGTACAAGTTAACTCTGGAAACTTGAAAAGGTCATTCTTTCAAATTATGTCATTTATATTCCATCATAATGACACTAAGTGACAAATCCAAGCCCATTCAACTTAGCTGAAAACTACTGAACCAGTGAATCTTGATTTCTTGGTCCAGCACTATTCCCTCCAAAAAATAGTTCCTTTCTTATTATTTCCTTTGCTCCACTTGGTCAGATTTCAACTTTCCAGCCTGATTTTTTTCTTCCCAACAAAAAGGAATTTCATTAGAGTTGAGTAGTGTTCAATGTGTAAGCCCTTGGTTTCAAACCAACCCCCTTGTTTTTCAGAACTACACAGGGAAAGATGGTAGTACTGACAAATTGAGTTTGACACTAAAATAAAGCTCATATATCAGGTTTTCAGTGTAGACAGAAAAAGAGAGACAGGATGAAGAGGTAAAGTCAGCAAACATCCTTGAGGACCAGAGCAGCACCTGTACTTGAGAAACAGCAGACACAGATTCCCCACTGATGTTTGGAGCTGAACAAGAACTGATGGAACCAACATGTCTTCTAAATCCAGTGGTTCCTGGAATGGAAGGGTACATTGAAGGCAGGAAGGACACCTTTATCTGTGACAAACGAGTAAAAAATGCAATGCAGGGAAAAGGCCGTTGACGCTGGGATCAGATAGACAAATATTAGAACACTACTCCTTCTACATCCCAGCTAACTTATTGATCCTAGTCTTGAGAACCATTTTCCAATATTATTCTTAACCAATAAATTGGGGTTAAGAATAATACCTTAGAGTTGTCATAGCTGTCAAATGAACTAAACCAGAGGTCTTGAACTGCAACCCATGGCCAAATCTTGCCACTGCCTTCTTTTATAAATAAAGTTGTATTGGAACACAGCGAGGCCCACTTTTTTACATGGCTACAACTGCAGAGTTGGGTAGTTGTGATGGACACTGACACTATTTGCTTGCAAATACTAAAATATTTACTATCTGACCCTTTACAGAAAAAAATTGCTTTCGCTTGAGCTAAACTATGTAAATGAAACTAAACTAAGTAAAATACCCATGATCTGGGCACAAAAGTAGTAAACACTTTTGAGCAACTAGTGTTAATTTTGTTATTACTGTTATTACCCATGAATATTCTGCCCAGCTGATGAAAGCAAATGTAATTGTGTTAACTGTGACTTAAATTCTAAATCCACAATCTCAGAAAACTTGACTAGCTTTCTACCTTTGTGCTTAATTCATGCACAGTTTAAGCATATGGAAAAATAATGTTCTTTATGACAATCTAACATGCAACTGCTAGTGTTTATTAGTTTCCCACCATGAGGGGCAGTTCTAAACTATGTGTTGTCATTAAGAATAGCCTTTCTTGGGCTTCCCTGGTGGCGCAGTGGTTGAGAGTCTGCCTGCCGATGCAGGGGACACAGGTTTGTGCCCCGGGCCGGGAAGATCCCATATGCCGTGGAGCGGCTGGACCTGTGAGCCATGGCTGCTGAGCCTGCGCGTCCAGAGCCTGTGCTCTGCAACGGGAGAGGCCACAACAGTGAGAGGCCCGTGTACCGCAAAAAAAAAAAAAAAAAAAAAAAAAGAATAGCATTTCTTCCTTCAGCACAAAGTCTAGATTTGAGGTCAGTTTAAAAAAAAAAAAGCCTTTTTTTCTATTTCTTACCTTGTTCTTTAGAGCTTTTCTCTCCAGCTGTGTTCAAAGGAAAAGGAAGCAATGGCATTTCCCTTCTGATCAATTAGAGCAAGAATCATACACTCTATACCTCATTTCTCAAGGTTCTCACTCTGGTTCTCCTCAAGCTTCCCAAACTCTAAGCATCTCCCCAAAAGGTAGCACTCCCAGGCAATATGGTACTATGCCTGCTATATGGTGAAGCCAAAAGTGGGTGTGATTCTTAGTAATGTATTAGAATGAGTGAAACCTAAGAGGAAACTTCATGTCCCAATCTTCTTGCCACATATTAGTTGTTTTCTTCAAATATTAGTAGCTTGACTGTATCAGGATAAGAAAGTATTAAGTGAGAAACACAAGAAGGAAGAAATGTTTGACAATTTTTATAATTTTCTATCTCTTTCACATCTTTCCATCACTTTATGTATCAAAATTTCTAGTAATTTACTCAAAGACACTACTGAGTATTCTCTAAGACTCCAGTATGTTCTTGGCCCATACTTTCTCCTACCCAATGATGGAATTCTGAGATAGGTTGAACTTGATCTACCTGAGAGCTAACACTGAGGAAGTACACAGCAAATAAGAGCTGAGGAAAAAACCTTCAGATTTGGAAATCTAACCCGCCTTATGCCACAGATTTGGAAACAAGTCCAGTGAGTCACCAGGTTGCCTTAAGCCATGCGGTAGGGAATGCAGAGGTGTCAGGTACCCTACAAATCTCAAGTTGCCTTCTTTATAAATGGTTAGAAAATGTATCATCATACTATGTTTTATATAAAAGTTCATCAATACGCTGCATTTGGGGTAATTTTTTTATGAATAAAATAGTATCCAATAAGGTCTTAAAATTATTTTTTATGCACCAATGTTTAGAGAAGAATGATGTTTATTCATTCCAGAGATATTTATTGACCGATAACCAGGTGCCAGAGATACATGAATAAATAAAGCAGATGAGAGTATCTGCCTTATGGAACTTACTTTTTTTTTTTTTTGCAGTACGCAGGCCTCTCACTGTTTTGGCCTCTCCCATTGCGGAGCACAGGCTCCGGACTCAGAGGCCCAGTGGCCATGGCTCACGGGTCCAGCTGCTCCGCGGCATGTGGGATCTTCCCGGATCGGGGCACGAACCCCTGTCCCCTGCGTCGGCAGGCGGACTCTCAACCACTGCGCCACCAGGGAAGCCCTGGAACTTACATTTTAAAGAGAGGAGCCAGAAAATTAGATAGTTGGCTTTCCATATCCATGGGTTACATACTATGAACATACTATGTTTACCATCTTAGGTTGGTTGAATGCGCAGATGCAGAACCCGCTGTTAAGGAGGGCCAACTATGGGACTTGAGCACCTGCAGATTTCCACAGCACCTCCTGGAAGCAATCCCCTATGGATACCAAAGGAGGACTGTAAATGAATAAGATGTACAATACTCTAACAGTGATAAGTTCTATGATAATACATAAAGCTGAGAAGGGGAAGGGGTTGCTGGGTTAAAGATATCAGTCACCATTAAGTAGAATGGTTCACTAAAGCTGGGAGATGCTTCAGCAAAGCACTAGGGGAGGGAGTCAGCAGGTGGTATGGATTTTGGGGAATGAGATTTCCAGGCTATAGGAACATCAGAGAGAGGACCTAGTGGCTGGATTCAAGTGAATGAGAGGACAGCCCAAGAAAAGCTGAGAAGAATGAACAGGGAAGTCTGCATTGTTCTATAAACCATTTTTAGTTGGACTAATTTTGAGTGAAATGAAAGTCATTAAAGGTTTGCAGAAGTGTTAAGTAGTCTGACTAAAATTGGCTGCTGTTTGAGAATAGATTTAAAGAGAAAAATATGAAACGTGTTGTTCTCCTACAGGAAAAGAGAAAACGTTCAAAGTTCCTACCTGGCATAAAAGACTTTCCATAATCTCATTCTATTGATACACTCACTCCATGTGACCTTTCCTCCAGTCAGATTACCTTCAAACTTGCCCAAGATCCTGCTGGCAAAATGGTGCTCTTTCTGCCTGTTCTTATTTCTCCATCTTCTCATTAAAAAAAAAAAAATGTCTATGTAGTTTTCAAGATTCAACTCAATGAATTTTGGCTCAGCTTCTAGAATACCTTTTTCAGCTCTGTTAGCTTGGTCCCTTTTCTCTAGAGATACAGCAGCACTGTGGGCATGCCTCAACCCAAGACTTGGCTCAGTGAATTGTTCTTATCCATTCATGTGTCTGCTTCTGCAGCTGGACTCTGAGCATGTAGACAACTAGTCCCCAGCTTGGAGCCTGTGCTCAGTGTAAGAGCAGTAAATAAACGACTAAATAATTCAAAGAAAGAGTGGATGAATAGGTTCTAGAAATATCTGTACAACATGGTTCCTATAATTCGTGATATGCTATTGTTCACTTCAAAATTTGAGAGGGTAGATCTCATGTTATGTGCTATTACCACACACACACACACACACACACAAATACATACAAATGAAGAAACAGAAGGACAGAGGAAACTCTGAGAGGTATTTAGGTATTTTCAGCCATCGTGTTCCCTAACCCCATGACACTGATGTTCTTAAACCTCAACATGGCATGCTTCTCCAGGCTCCTTCTGCTTTTTTTTCTTCTACCTTCCTTCTCAACAGCCTTGACTAGGGAGACTCAGCCAATGAGATAATTTTTATAGACATTAAATTTGAAAAAGCTGTTTACACTACCAATACAGAATATGTTTCTTTAGAAGAAATGTGAGCATCTTTGATGAACTCTATATACATCTATTTCTATGTCACCTGAGAGTCTTCTCACTTTTTTATTTGACCTTAGATCCTGATGTGCCATATTTAAGTCCATCAATACAAACTCCCAGAATAAGGGAGCATAGTAAAATGAAGAAAAATAAATATGAATCAAGATGCATCAGCTGATAGCTCACAGAGGTTCTCTGCACTGAACCATTAATTATGACCTGTGCAAATTGAGCTTAGACATACACAAACACCCTTCATACTATTACCACCATAACGTGGTGTCAACAAAACTGTTGAAAAAAAGAAGAAACTGAACAAATCAAGACCTGTAAAAATGCCCCGTGCTTTCTCTATCTCAATCAGGTCATCTTCACCACAAACTATCTAATACTGGTTTTATGGAATTTTCTAAGTACCATGAGGTCATAAGACCATAGAAGAGTAGGACTAAAATTACATGAGGACCAGAGGGGAGAAAAAAAAAAAAAGGTTAGGGGCTTCCCTGGTGGCGCAGTGGTTGAGAGTCCGCCTGCCGATGCAGGGGACACAGGTTCGTGCCCCGGCCCTGGAAGATCCCACATGCCGCGGAGCGGCTAGGCCTGTGAGCCATGGCCGCTGAGCCTTCGCGTCCAGAGCCTGTGCTCCGCAATGGGAGAGGCCACAACAGTGAGACGCCCGGTTACCGCAAAACAAACAAACAAACAAAATAATAAAAGGTTATTTTGTTTCTTAAAAGTCAGTCTAACTGGGCTCCACAAATTGATTTTTTGAGCTACTACAATAAAACAAGTCTCAAAAATAAATGTATTATAGGCAATGGTATGTTTTCAACCATCAAGCTGAGCTTTAATTCCAGAATGCAATCAATAAGGCTTTGTGTTTCCATAACAGAACAAGAGTAGAAAATCTGTGATGGGGGCATATGTGTTTATACAGTTGCTGATATTTCAGGCCAATGACTTCTTTGACAAATGATACCCTACTTCCAATCAATAACTCATAAGCCACAATTTACTTTTTCTTTACCTTGAACTATAACCAAAAGGAGGCAAGCATCACTATAATTTCCACTTAAAACATGGGTAAGAGTTGATTGTGTGTGTGCATATATGTGTGTGCATGGCCCAAAGACAAATTATGACCACTAAAAGCAGTAGACTCTTCTGTTGGGAACTGTGTGAGTACTTATAATTGTGGAGGGAGGACATACTGCTAGAGAAATTTGACAATATGCATTATGTTTCTTAAGTACTTCATGTCCTTTGAATCAGAATTCCATTTTGCTTGAATCTATCCTATGGAAATAACCCATTGTCTGGGGAAACGGAAAACTATATACAAAGATGTTGATTGCAGCATTATTTATAATAGGGAAAAATAAAAGCAAGCTAACTTTCCAGCAATAGTCATGGTGAATATCCTGATTTGGGTAGTACACAGCCAGTATTAATGCCCTGAGAAAATGCTAAGAGAAAAAAGTGAAAGAGAAAATTGGACCCTTGGTATTATTTCTAACATGCAGAAAAATACACATAGCATGAATGTAGGACATAAATATGCTAAAATATGTCCAGTAATGGTTTAAAGGTTTTAGGGATATGAGGATTTTCTTATCACTATGTATTTTCCAAATTTATTATCAATATGAGTAGCATTATTATTAAAAGAAAATCTCTGACTTAATAGCTTGACTTCCTAAAATAGTAAAATCAAGGAAAGAAACTGTAAAAGAAAAGGTTAATACATTTACTTTCTAAACATTGATAAGGACAATTTCTTATTTTAAAAAACATTATAAATAAAACTAAAAGTCAAAGTTCAAACTGGAGGTGGGACACGGAACATAGATATTAATTTTGTTAATATTTTAAATATTAAAACATTTTAAAATAATAAAAAGTATTCTTAATATATTATATAACATTATTTATATTAAGAATATTTACTCGTATGTCATGTTATATATATTAAGATTCTATTACATAATAATAGAATATATGTAAGTATGTATAGTATATAAAAATTCTTAGTATATAAAACCAGTAAAACAGACCAGTAAATCAAGCATATCGATATAATAATCAAACATAAAATTTCCAAAATAGAAAACACAAATGGACAATAGCTGAGCTTAATAATAAGGGTAAACACTGAAAGTCTACTACACCAAGATCAGGGACAGATTGAGACCCAGAGTGGACAATTCTGAGCCAATACATTGAAGAATGTTTAAACCCAATATTCTTCTGAACACTCTGAGCTGCAGAAGTAGTCCACTTCTTCCATTAATGGCTAGTGCTCTCCACTTGCTTACAGACAATGCAGAGAGATCTACTTCATAGAACAGCATGCAACTTCTTCAGGATTTCCCCCTACTTTCTTACCTGGCCATCGGACCAATGATTTAGATCAACTCACTATACAACTTGACCTGGGAAGTGATGAGTCTGCTAGGTGAAAAAAAGATTAATTGACTTTTATAGTTAAAGAAACTGAGATATAGGTGCTGATTTTCACTCAGTATGGTTATGACAATTTTACATGGTAAAGAAGAAACACATCTTGGTTTTCATCTTCAGTTCTAAATTGCTGCACTAATTATATGTTTACTGAGATTTGTAAGAGAATAGTACATACCAATCCTGGAAGTATCAACAGAAAAATTTGGAGTTTTGTGTTCTCTTTTGCTAAGTTTTCTGTCATGATCTGTGATGAAATACATTTTTATTTATGGAGTGTTCATGTCATAAATCACTAACTGTTGAATTTCTAAGGATATTCAATCATTGCTGTTAAACTTTCAATAGGCAATCATATTATATATATTATATAGAATATTATTTTGGAATTCAATTATATATTATTTTTACCTCTAAATACAAAAAGTTACAGTAAATTCTAGAATAATGAAAATCAAGTGGGAGAGGAAATTTAGCCAATATCTGTATGGAATCTCATTTATTGTACCTTGAATTATTTTTCATTTTACTTGTGATTGTTTTTTTTATACATAGGTCTTTCATATACCCTTCATATTTTTTTGTGGATTCCAATACCTAGCATAGCACCCTTTCCATAGAACTTTATTGATTTTTGTTCCTAAGACTAAATTAATGACTTGAAAGCAAATCATATGTGCATTGTGGGATGCAAGCTCAGATACATTCATTTATTCATGGAACATGTACTGAATTCTTACTTTATGCCAAGGAAACTGCTAGGCACTGAGTATACGGTGTTGTCTAAAGTATGATATTTGCTCCCAAGGGACTCACATCTCTAAATGCCTTGAAATTAACAGATGCCGAAACAAAACCTACTTGACAGCAAAATCCTCTATGAATGCTGGCTCTAGGTGACAATAATAACTTAACTTCCTAGATAAAATCTTTGGTTTCTTGTTAAAAAAAAAATTAGATTTCATCACAACTCATTGTGACACTCAAATTGCAAATAGTGCCCCAAATTTAATACCATACCTTAATGTAATTTATATTTTTCAGATTCAAATTTTACCAAAACTGTTAAATAATCTGTTATAGTCTATAATAGGCTCTTTTGCATACATTATGCAATATATTTAGTGTCTCCTTTCATTTCATCTTTTGTGCAAAAAGCCGATCACTCGACCCTGCATTGTACCAGCCCTTAGAACATAGCAATGAATAAGATATTTCCTGCACTTGATTTGGAAAACATTAGTCTTATTTTAAGGCCCATCTCAACAGTAAGTCCTTCTATGTTGCCTTTCATCATTCATCTTAGAAGTATAAACCACTCCTCTGTTTTTACTCCTGTGATTCTTTGTGTTCATACTCAGAGAAGAAGGGGAGATATTAGAAAAAGATTTAACACAGATACACCAAGGAAGCTCCTCAGTTCATGATATGAGCACAATTCAACATGTCATTGAGTTCAATTTTCCCTATTGGAAGAATGTATATATTATTTTTAATAATTGTTCAATTTGGAAGTTGATCTTAAAGCATACCAGAGAAACATGGTCCATAATTCTGATGGTTTTGAGGCTTTGTGTCCATGCGGATATAAAATATTTACAGAAAACATAAAATGATTAGTGTGCACTCAACATGATAATAATGTTCAGTGCTTGTTGCAGTCTTCTAAATTTGTATGCAAGTCGTAAATTCTCTACTCAGTACACCAAGTCTCAGTGATCTCATCTGCAAAATAGTAATAATATTTAACTGCATAAATTTATGGTAAATAATAAATGGCAAAAGGAAAGCAAATGGCTTAAAATAGTGCCTGGTTATAAATGGCACTCAAAAATGTTGATTTTTATTTTATTAACTCATGCTTTTAAGGAAGGTGAGCCTCTATCTTCTATTTAGTGAACTATACTAAGATATTTGCTTTCTGGAATTTGTAGAGTGATGCTTATTCCATGCTAGAGCCATGTATACCTTTTAACTTTATTTTCTGCCTTCTGTTATTTATTTACTATTTTGCTAACTGAAAAATATCATACAAATGTAATGGAAGTTGAAATTGATTATAATGATATTATTTTGTATGAGATAATGTGGCTAAATAAAAATTGCGTAATTTCTTAAATCCTAAATTTTTTATTAACAGTGTTTACTAGGTCAGTGATAATAGGAAAACTACCTTTAAACCATGTTTTGGTAATATATTAAGCATAAAATATGTTGCTTGGAAGTTTCATATATGTAGTATCATTGTTTGGAAAACAAATTTGCAAATCACATGTTATTGTCATTTTTCAATGAAGAAGTTGAGGCTTCTAAAAGTAGTTAGTGAAAGTAACTTGGCTAGGATATGTGTGGTAATTCAACAGTGAGTTTCATGTATTTCCCTCAATCCCACCCAAGTTCCTTGTCCACAAAATGTAGGTGAGAATGATATTTAATTTTAGAGTAGACATGAGAATCAAATTAAATATGGTATATATAGATGTTTTGTGAAACATCCATATATAATTCATGCTATTACTGTTACTCTTACTGCTGTTATTATTTTACTGATTATTTACTTCTTCAGTATTCTTTTACTTTTACCAATTATTGTCTTCTCTAAAACTTATCACTGAGGCTGTTCCTTCAGTCCTCTTCCATTCCTTTTAAGACGAAGCATTTCCAAATCAGTGTCAAAAACATAAGTCTTCAGGTTATACTATTTATTTACTGCAGTGAAAGTGTTGAAATCTCAATTTATTTTGGGAAGAGAGTTTCCAACCTGAAAACATCACTGTAAATCATAAAGCAGTGGAAATAATACATAAAAACCTTCATCTCACTAAATCTCCTGAGTGGATGTTGATCTTCTTTCAGAAAGAATATCTATCATTTTATTTTCAATTCAGACTTGTCAAGGAATAAGTCAAAACAGAAATAATCACAGAAATTGACAGGTATAATAAAATAATAGTTGGCACTTGTCCTGTATTTTTTCCTGTTGAATTAACCTCTGGTTGTTGAATGTCTGCACTTAACCAAAGAGAAAGAACATAGAAATAAAAGGAATACTTGAGAGAAAGTCTCTCAGAAGGAGGGAAAAGCCATAACCTATATCTTGGCACACACACAATTTAATTTCCTTCTGTTGGATTCAGTTTAGAAGGTACTGAAGGTTGGTCAAAGTGTTACAGAATATTTATTCCTTGCAAAGAACACTGTGAGGCCCTGGAGTCAAATATAAAATAATAGTTTGTTTTCAGCAATTCCATAAATGATATGACTTAAGGCAAAACAATTCACGTTCTGAGATTCATTGAGGTCAATTTTGATAAGTCATTGAATTGGATGATATCTAGGTTACTTCTACCTCCAAATTACAAGGTAGTGAGTGACTACCATAAATAACTTGAGGAAAATGGAGCTTTTTTTATAACTTCCTAACATATTGACCTATCAACATTCATAATGAATTTTAAGTACCAATGTATGCATGTATGTGTTTTCTAAATTCCATTCAAGTATGGTTTACAAGATATTGACTATCAGGCAACAAGGGACAGTGATCCAGAGATCTGGGAAACAAGGGAGGTGAGTCCTACTATTTCCCAGTCTCATTGCCTTGAATGTTTCCTGGATGCAGTGCAGGGATGAAGGACCCCAAGAATTCTTGCAGTATCTGTGAATTAAGGAAATAGGGTTGAGAGCTTCAGAGACACAGACATCTAGAGTTCAAATTCTGGAATACCTAGAGGAGAGGACAGCACAGACAAAAATCTCTGAACTTCTGAACATAGTTATCTTTGAGTATTCAGCAGACCAGCACATGAAGGAGAAGAAACTATCTGAGGCTGGGGCAAAGAAGAACATCAAACAGGGTTTGAAGGCCAAAATTAGTGCCTATTCCCACAAGCCAAACCAGAAAATCCTCATGATTCTTGGGGCATTGGGTCTTATCTCCAAGAAGAATTTTACACAAAGGGGTCTTGCCTCAGTAGTTGGTAATAATTAGCCCTAGATTAACAACTATTCTGACCATACCTAACAAATTTGAAAATAATTGGAAAGGATCCAACTATTTCCAAGAAACTTCTGTGTGTAACAAGAATGCTCAAGTGTTTTTATCAAAAATAGAACGACACAAGGTAAAATTTATAATGTTTGGCATCTATTCAAAGATTACCAGACATTAAAATAAGTAGGAAAATACAAACCATAATGAGAAGAAAAATCAATCAAAAACTGATCCAGTTGTGACATAGATAGAAACCAGTTATTAGCAGACAAGGACATGCAAATAATTATTATAAACATATTCTATGTGTTTAAAAATATAAGTACAGGTAGAGAAATATTAAAAAAAACTGAACTTCTAGAAGTAAAAATTTGAGATAAATGATATATTAGATGAGATTATTGCTATAATAAACATTGCAGAGGAAAAGATTAATGGACTTGAAGATAGAACAGTAGAAACTCAAATAAAATCAACTGAGCATTAGTGAACTGTGAGAAAAATGAAAACAACCTAAAATGATGTTATTGGAGTCTCAAAAACAAAGGAAAGAGAAAACAATTTTTTTGAAAAAATAATGATGGAAAATTTCTAAATTTGATGACCTCTATAAACTCAAAGATCCAAGTAGTTCAATGACTCTAAATGTGTGTGCTGCATGCATGTACACAGACACACAATATGAATAAAACTGCAGCATGCACAACATAATCAAATTGCTCAAAATTAATTATAAACAAATCTCAAAACCATAAAAGGAAAGTAAAGAAGGAAATTACAGAGGAACATTGATAAAGGTGATAGAATATTTCTTGCTCAAAACAATGCAAGTCAGAAGACAGTGGGGCAATCTTTTAAGTTCTGAAAGAAAAAAAAATCTGTCAACTTAGAATTTTATATCCAGGTACGTTATCTTTAAAAATAAATTAGTTTTAGACAAATGATGGGTAAAAAATCACCAGCAGAACCACACTGCAAGGAATATTTTAAAGCTCTTCAGGATGAAAGACAATGACATCAGAAGGAAATTTGGATGTACATAAAAGAATAGAGAGCAAAGAAAATAATAGCTACATAGATAAATACATAATATAGTGTTATTTTTATTTAAATCAATCTAAAAATAATTGTTTAAATTATCCTGTAATGCAGGTTTGACACTATATATAAAAGTAAACTATATAGCAACTGTGACACAAACATTGGGGAGAATTCAAGTATAGTATTGTAAGGTTAAACTATTTGTGAAGTCATATAATATCACTTGAAGGTAGAGAGTAATAAGTAAAGGATGCAAAACTAAATAAACCACTAAAATTTTTAAAAGATTATAGTTAATAAATCAACATAGGTAAATTGAATTATACAAGTTATTGAATTAATAAAAATAAAGTAGAAAAATAGGAGAAAATGAACAGAGAAATGATGGGATAAACAGAAAGCAAATAACAAAAAATTATAGTGAAAGCTAATCAGATCAATAATCATATTACATGTAAATAGTCTAAATGACACAGTTATCTCAATTTGACTCAACTTATCTCAGTTTGGATAAAAAAGGACAGCCCAACTACATGCTACCTAAGAAAACACCTTTTAAATATAAAGGATCAAACAAGTTAAAAATAAAAGGATGAAAAATTACATTCTTTGCTGGAGGGGGATTTCAGAGCAAAGAATAATGCTGGGTGAAACAAAGTCATTTCATAATGATAATGGGATTAGTTCAACAAGAGAACATAACAATCCTAAATGTTTGTGTACCTAATAATAGAAACATAATACACATGAAATTAACAATAATGAAATTGAAGAAGAAATAGTTAAATCCATAGTTAAAGTTGGAGATTTCAACATCTCTTTCTCAATAATTGATGGAATAATTAGACAGGAAATCAGTAATTATATCAAAGATTTGAAGAGTATGATCAACCAACTTGACATAATATTTATAGAACACACAATGACAGCAGACTATTATTAAGATAAATTAAAGAAGATTTAAATAAATAGAAAGGTATGCCCTGCTCATTAGTCAATAGACTCAATGTTGTTAAAATATCAATTTTCCCCAAATAGATCTATAGATTCACTGCAACCAGCAGAATTGGTTTTTCAGTGAACTGATGAGTCAATGCTAAAATATAGATGGAAATGTAAAAGTTCTAGAAGGATCAAAACAGTTTTGAGAAAGATCACAGTTGGGAGTTTGACTACACTATTTCACATAGTATTATGAAATTATAGCAATCAAGATAATGTGGTATTGTCAACATGGTACTTTCAGTGGAGCAGGTTAGAGAGTCTAGAAATAGAATATAAATATATGGACTACTGATTTTTGATAAAATACAAAAGTAATTCAGTGGAGAAAGGGTAGTTTTTCATCAAATAGTGCTAGAATAGTTGTATATTCATATGTAACAAAATGAATGTCAAAATGTACTTTATATCATGTACAAAAATTAAATATAATGTATCATATGCCTAAGTGCAAAACCTTGAGCTATAAATATTCTAGGAGAAAACTGTTGTGACCTTGAGTTAGGCAAACATTTCTTAGTTACAACATCAAAAACATGATCCATAAAAGAACAAATTAATAAATTAGACTTAATAAAAACCATGAAGTTCTGCTTTTCAAAACACACTGAAGAGAATAAGAGGACAAGCAACAGATTGGGAGAAAATATTTGTTAATCATATGTCTGTTAAAGGACTTATATTCATAAGAGATAACTCTCAAAACTTTGTAAACAATCCATTAAAAATGGGCAAAATATTTGAACATTATTTTTCACTAAAAAGATTTACAGATGACAATTAAGCATATGAAAAGATGCCCAGTGTCACCAGTCATTAGGAAATGCAAATTTAAACTTACAATGGGATACCATTACACACATATCAGAATGGTTAAATATTTTTAAAAATGATTGAGTATGCCAAGGAAACTTATGAGTGTTTTTAGCAAATTTATTCATAATAACCCCAAACTGGAAACAACCCAAATGTCTGTAAAGAGGTGAATGAGTGAACAGTGTTCCTTAGTATCCATATAATAGAAAACTATTCAGTAACAAATAGGAATGACATTGATATATGCTATAACATGAAGGACTCTCAAAACAATCCTGGGTAACTGATGCCATACAAAAAATGAAAATATATTGTATGATTCCATTTAGACAATTCAAAGAAAATTAAAGCCAATCTAGAGTGACAGAAAGCTGAGCACAAGTTCCCTGGTCGGGGTGGATGTGTGGTAGGAAGGAGCTGGTCAGAAGGATTGCAGAGTACTAAAGAAAAATGGGTAAATTACATGAGCGATTTTAATTTGGAAAATTAAAAATATTCAGATGCCTAATTAACCAAAATGTTCGGCCTTGGCACTAATAAATTAAAATGAAGTGCTTTATCATTAAGGAATATTTTTGTTAGTCAGTTGATCAAAGATTAAAAATAATGATACTCCATGGTAACAGAAATAAAGGAGATGGCCACTCACATAATTATCAATAAATATATAAATTGTTGCATTCTGTCTGAAGAAAAATTTGTCTCTATGTAAAGCCCTAATTTTATTTTTTCAAATCGTTGCCTAAAAGCTAATCTGAAATGTAGATACCTATTGATTCCAACACCTTCTCAACATTTTTATAATAGCAAGGATTTTATTAAAACATAAATGTCCAAAATTGAATACAACTTATGCCAAAATGCTTAAAATAATATTTTTGCAGAATGTTGAATAATATGAGAAATTGTATGCTTATATATGTTCAGTGGAAAATATGTATAAATATAAATGGAATAATTACTTGCAGTATAAAAAATACATACTAAAAAATAAAGGAAAACATGGTATACTATAAAAAGTTAGTTAGGTCCATTAATGCTTAGAGATGGGACTGGAAGGATAAATGACAAACATGCATGATGCTCTTAAATCAAGGAAGGGGACTGAACATTGGGAGGAATAGGAGATGATAGTTGGAAGGTGGACTTTGATGTTTCATTATCTATATATATGTTTAGCTACTTAACAATATGAATGTATTTGTACATAATATCCATAATATGCTAATACTTTTTTTTTTTTTTTTTTGCAGTACGCGGGCCTCTCACTGTTGTGGCCTCTCCCATTACAGAGCACAGGCTCCAGACGCGCAGGCTCAGCGGACATGGCTCACGGGCCCAGCCGCTCCGTGGCATGTGGGATCTTCCAGGACTGGGACATGAACCCGTGTCCCCTGCATCAGCAGGCGGACTCTCAACCACTGCGCCACCAGGGAAGCCCTGTGCTAATACTTTTGTATATGCTGAGGACTTCCGCATTACTATCTCTATTCTTGACTTTTCCATTAGCTCCAGATGTATGCACACTTCATGAAAAGATGTAACTGTTATTCAGATTTAAATAATAAATTATTTTAAATAATTTATAGACAAATTGCCATATAATACCTGCACACACATGTGCACACACATATACACATACACCCTTGCAAAATAATCTAGGGACAGATCTCTTAAATTAGGTTTATTTTGCAAGTAACCTAATAAGTCACTTTTTGCATATTGTTCACTACATCAGTACTCTATTCTGAAATTAAACCATCCTGGGAACTCCCTGCGTGGTTAATGTATGAAGAAAATGGTACTGAGCACTTTTACTGCTAATGGAAAGGGCGAAAACAACATGAATGGAATCTCAAAGATTTTGCAGTCTTGTCAGGATGACAGATAATGAAGAAAATGCCTTAAAATCAATTTCTCTTTGGACAGTATTGTTCTGAGAATACATTGCTTGATTTTATGTTGTTGAAGAGAAAAAGCACTATTGATAAAAATCAAGTCAAAGCCATTTGGAATTAATTGATATGAAATATTTGGCATGGACGTTTTACTTAGTTTAAGACTTAAATGGGTATTTGGAAAAATCTTTTTATTGCTACTCTTGTTAAGTCTCTAATCATTCCATTAACATTTATTTAGTGCCAGCACCTGAGCAGCTGCAATCACACCTGCTCTGAAAAAACTATTTTTCAAAGTATTTGCTATGCTTAAAGCTCTGAATTTTATAAATAAGCTTTATGAACTTAAAGAGAGAGCATGCAAAACCCAGATAGTCTGTGAGTGGAGTTGTTGTTGCCATGTAATGATGTATATAATGTGTTCCATATTAACACCCGTAATTTTTTTCCTTAGCATTTCTGTACTCTATGGCCTTGTGGCTTTCCTTCCCAAGAAAACTCGGCACCAGAGAATCACATTACCATTCACTTGTCAGCCTTGAGCCCGCGACCTCCGAAAGTAGGCAGAGTTTGTTCTAGGCTGGGGGCCCACTGGGACCTGGTATTAGGAAGTAAGAATCATTAACTTTGAAGAGCCCCAAGGCTCCTCGGGGCCAATTCTACAGTGGAGCACTATGATACTTAATGACCAGGAGTAAACCGAAGGCCACTCTGGGCCAGTCCCTTTGCTTAACTGAACCTTGATACTGTGCCTAATGGGTGTACCAAGGGACTTGGAGGGAAGACCATGGTTATCTTTGTAATAAATAACCCTCTTCTGTATTATGTGGGCATGAGAGATGTACTTTGTCAAAGACCAAAAGTACCTCACAGCTGCTAACTCTGTGACCTCAGGCAAGGTGCTCAGTCAACCTGAGACTCAATTTCCTCACCAGCAAAAGGAAGCTAATGATAGCTGCCCTACCTTCTCTGACGTGTAACGACACTCTATGTAATTAATTTAGAAGCTATGAATCGAGGTTTGGCTTTGTGTGTGCCAGATTCAGTAAAAGGAAGCAAGGACACAACATGAATAAAACATGTTCCTACTCTAAGAGAAGTAGCTCACAGTTCATCAGGAGAGACAAAAAGGTAGCTAATGGTGCTAGAGGGTGGGGATGCCATGATGAAGCTACAGGATATATGCTATGGGAGGCTTAAATGAGGGAATAATTAATTCTGCTGTGAGACAGGGAGTATGAGGAAAGTCTTTAAAGAAAGGATGATTTTGTAGTATCATCTTGAGAAAGAGTAGGAGTTTGCCAGGTAGAGAAGAGTTGAAGGACTTTGCACAGAGTAAAGAGTAATCAATAAAGAACCTGCACAGAGGAGAGGTATGTGAGGAAAATGTGTGCATATCAGGACATGTATGCAAGTGTTCTGCCAAGTGATATACAAGTATAAGGTGGCATTATTATCAAAGCTACACTGAAGTTGTTTGAGAGCAAAACTCACCTCTCTTTCCTCCCATGCCCATGGCATAGTTACTGGTCTGGTATTCATGACTTCTCTTCTTGTGCGGTTCTGCTAAATTCTTTACTTATGAAAGTTCATATATGCACCGAATTTGAAAAATTCAAGTAGCACTAAAAGTCTGAAAACACTCTACTCCTAACTCTCATTCCTCCCAAATCACTTCCAGTTATTATAGCTATTCTCTTTGGTATTTATAAATAATATATCTAAACTGAGCTTGTTTCTTTTTTGCTTTGAGATCTTATCTATTGACTTCTTGTTATGAAAGATACAATTTTAACCCTCTTTCTCCATCACTTCCCATTACATTTTGCCACTCGTATGCACCAAAAGTGATTATGTAACAGTTATCTCCTGTCATTATATAATGTATATAAATTATGACTACATAAATATTGTTCAAAGGTGAGCCTTGCTGTGTACTATTGTGTATTATGACAAATCATTTCCTTCCTTGTATGATACTATTAATTTGCTCATTTTACAAATTGGCTTGATTATTTTAGCTTGGGTTTCTATGTATATATCCTTAATTATCCTCTCCACAAATAGATAATGGAAGTGTGAAACTCTTTTAAATAAGGACAAACACATAAGAACTTTTGTTTTTTTCTTTGTCTTTTGTGCGGTTTGGAGGGGATATGGCTTCTTATTCCAGTTTTCATTGATTTCTTTTTAGCCCTACTTTAAATGGAAATTTCCTTCTGAGTAGTCTTATGTGGAATGTCTTGCTTCCTGGATTACATGACTTCCTCTTTCTTGGTTCACTCCCTTGTTTGGGGAATTTTCTTCCCCGATTACTTTCCTAGGATATATTAAAAAATTATTATGTTGTTAAGATATCTAGGACTTAAGAATTTTTTTATTCTTATCCTCATTCTTGTTTGATAGTTTAACAAATTATAGAATTCTGGTTTGGAAACTCCTTCCACTCAGAATATGAAAGCATTTCTCCCTTATAATCAAGTTTCTGACATGTGGTGCCATGGAGATGTACAACTCTGATCTTCCTGAAAGAAGGAACTTGGATTTGCCTGGGATTGCAATGACATTGTGATCACTGTGACATTGGGGAGAGACAACATTTCCCTGGGCACCTACAGCCAATGAGTGAGCTTGGTGAAATGATAGGGACTGTTCATTTCTCCCCAAGAGAAGGGGTCCTTGGATGGGCAGTCTTTTCTGGGGAGTTCCGCTTTGGGTCCCCTGAGACTTTTCAGACCTATATTGCGATATGAGGTTCTTCCTACCCATCTCTACTTCTTCCCATCTTCCTTTCACAGGTTTCAAATTTGCACAGTGGTCTTATCTATGTGGAGCCTTTTCTTAATACCTCATTTTTAGCTCCTTGCCTTACAGTACCCTCCACTTTGCCTGTTGTACTTAAGTTAGCAGGCAGTTAGGACTCAGCATTACCCATTCTACTCTTCTAAGCCAGCTACTATGTATCCAACAGATTTTTTAATACTGTTCACAACTCTTGTCTGTTGAATCATTATAATGGGGACCTAGATCCTCATTTTTATTCCAGCTCTCAGGAGTGCTGCCTATCATGCAGAAGTCTCACAACTGAACCTTTCTCTAGTAGTTGCACTCAGCCAACAGAGGCAACTAGTTTCACTGGAGTTCATGTCTCTTTCTGGTGGCAGCATGCATCCAATCACTGATTAATGTGTGGCTAATTAGTGATTATACTTTAAGATGGTGGAGGAGTGAGACATGGAGATTGTTTTCCTCCCCACAAATACATCAAAAATACATCTACATGTGGAACAACTCCTACAGAACACCTACTGAATGATGGAAGAAGACCTCACTTACCAAAAGGCAAGAAACTCGCCATGTACCTAGCCATGTGGCTGAAAGGGTCTTGGTGCTTCAGCCAGGTGTCAGGTCTTAGACTCTGAGGTAAGAGAGCCGAGTTCAGGATATTGGACCACCAGAGACTTCCCAGCCACACATAATATCAATCAGCAAGAACTCACCCAGAGATCTCCATCTCAACACTAAGATCCAGCTCCACTCAATGATGAGCAAGCTCCAGTGCTGGACACCCCATGCCAAACAACTAGCAACAGGAACACAACCTCACACATTAGCAGAGAGGCAGCCTAAAATCATAATAAGGTCACAGACACTACAAAAAACACCACTGAAGAGAGTCCTGCCCACAAGAAAGATAGGATAAGCCTCATCCACCAGAACACAGGCACCAGTCCCATCCACCAGGAAGCCTACACAAGCCACTGAACCAACCTTACTCACTGGGGACAGACACAAAAAGCAACAGGAACTACGAAATTGCACCCTGTGAAAAAGAGACAACAAACACAGTAAGTTAAGCAAAATGAGAAAACAGAGAAATATGCAGCAGATGAAGGAGCAAAGTAAAAACCCACAGGACCAAACAAATGAAGAGGAAATAGGCAGTCTACATGAAAAATAATTCAGAGTAATGATAGTAAAGATGATCCAAAATCTTGGAAACAGAAGGGAGAAAATACAAGAAACATTTAAGAGGGACCTAGTAGAACTAAAGAGCAAACAATGATGAACAACACAAAAAATGAAATTAACAATTCTCTAGAAGGAAGCAATTGCAGAATAACTGAGGCAGAAGAGCGGATAAGTGACCTGGTAGACAAAAGAGTAGAAATAATTACCACAGAGGAGAATAAAGAAAAAAGAATGAAAAGGATTGAAGACAGTCTCAGAGACCTGTGGGACAATATTAAACACATGAACATTTGAATTATAGGGGTCCCAGAAGAAGAAGAGAAAAAGAAAGGGACTGAGAAAATATTAAAGACATTGAAACTTCCCTAATTGAAAACTTCCCTAATATGGGAAGGGAAATAGTTAATCAAGTCCAGGAAGCACAGAGAGTCCTATAAAGGATAAATCCAAGGAGAAACATGCCAAAACACATATTAATCAACCAATCAAAAATTAAGTACAAACAAAAAGTATTAAAAGCAGCAAGAAAAAAGCAAAAAATAACATACAAAGGAATCCCCATAAGGTTAACAGCTGATTTTTCAGCAGAAACTCTGCAAGCCAGAAGGAAGTGGTAAGACATATTTAAAGTGAGGAAAGGGAAAAACCTACAACTAAGATTGCTCTACCCAGCAAGGATCTCATTCAGATTCAATGGAGAAATTAAAACCTCTACAGACAAGCAAAAGCTAAGGGAATTCAGAACCACCAAACCAGCTTTACAACAAATGCTTAGGGAACTTCTCTAGGGAGGAAACACAAGAGAAGGAAACGACCTACCAAAAAAATCAAAACAAAACAAAACAAGTAAGAAAATGGTAGTGGGAACATACATATTGATAACTACCTTAAATGTAAATGGACTAAATGCTGCAGCCAAAATACGTAGACAGGCTGAATGGATACAAAAACAAGGCCCATATATATGGTGTCCACAAGAAACCCACTTCAGACCTAGGGACACATACAAACTGAATGTAGGAGATGGAAAAAGTTACTCTGTGCAATTGGAAATCAAAAGAAAACTAGGGTACCAATTCTCATATCTGACAAAATAGACTTTAAAATAAAGTATATTACAAGAGACAAAGAAGGACATTACATAATGATGAAGGGATCAATCCAGAAAGAGGATATAACAATTGTAAATATTTATGCACCCAAAATAGGAGCACCTGAATACATAAGGCAAATGCTAACAGCCATAAAAGGGGAAATCAACAGTAACACAATAACAAAAGGGGACTTTAACATCTCACTTTCACCAATGGATGGAATTGCTCACAAAGATAAATAAAACTGAAAGCTAGATATTTGAGAAGATAAACAAAATTGATAAACCATTAGCCAGACTCATCAAGAAAAAAAGGGAGAAGACTGAAATCAACAGAATTAGAAGTGAAAAAGAAGTAAGAATCGATGCTGCAGAAATACAAAGGATCATAAGAGATTACTACAAGCAATGATATGCCAATAAAATGGACAACCTGGAAGAAATGGACAAATTCTTAGAAAGGTATAACCTTCCAAGACTGAACTAGGAAGAAATAAAAAATATGAACAGACCAATCACAAGTAATGAAATTGAAACTGTGATTAAAAATCTTCCAACAAACAAAAGCCCAGGACCAGATGTCTTCACAGGTGAATTCTATCAAACATTTAGAGAAGAGCTAACACCTATCCTTATCAAACTCTTCCAAAATATAGCAGAGGGAGGAATACTCCCAAACTCATTCTACGAGGACAGCATCACCTTGATACCAAAACCAGACAAGGATGTCACAAAGAAAGAAACCTACAGGCCAATATCACTGATGAACACAGATGCAAAAATCCTCAACAAAATACTAGCAAACAGAATCCAACAGCAATTTAAAAGGATCATGATTATACTACCCAAAGCAATCTATAGATTCAATGCAATCCCTATCAAACTACCACTGGCATTTTTCACAGAACTAGAACAAAAAATTTCACAATTTGTATGGAAACACAAAAGACCCCGAATAGCCAAAGCAATCTTGAGAACGAAAAACGGAGCTGGAAGAATCAGGCTCTCTGACTTCAGACTATACTATAAAGCTACAGTAATCAAGACAGTATGGTAGTGGCACAAAAACGGAAAGATAGATCAATGGAACAGGATAGAAAGCCCAGAGATAAACCCACGCACATATGGTCACCTTATCTTTGATAAAGGAGTCAGGAATGTACAGTGGAGAAAGGACAGCCTCTTTAATAAGTGGTGCTGGAAAAACTGGACAGGTACATGTAAAAGTATGAGATTAGATCACTCCCTAACACCATACACAAAAATAAGCTCAAAATGGATTAAAGACCTAAATGTAAGGCCAGAAACTATCAAACTCTTAGAGGAAAACATAGGCAGAACACTCTATGACATAAATCACAGCAAGATCCTTTTTGACCCACCTCCTAGAGAAATGGAAATAAAAACAAAAATAAACAAATGGGACCTAATGAAACTTCAAAGCTTTTGCACAGCAAAGGAAACCATAAACAAGACCAAAAGACAACCCTCAGAATGGGAGAAAATATTTGTAAATGAAGCAACTGACAAAGAATTAATCTCCAAAATTTATAAACAGCTCATGCAGCTCAATAACAAAAAAACAAACAACCTAATCCCAAAATGGGCAGAAGACCTAAATAGACATTTCTCCAAAGAAGATATGCGGACTGCCAACAAACACATGAAAGAATGCTCAACATCATTAATCATTAGAGAAATGCAAATCAAAACTACAGTGAGATATCATCTCACACCAGTTAGAATGACCATCATCAAAAAATCTAGAAACAATAAATGCTGGAGAGGGTGTGGAGAAAAGGGAACACTCTTGCACTGCTGGTGGGAATGTGAATCGGTACAGCCACTATGGAGAACAGAATGGAAGTTCCTTTAAAAACTACAAATAGAACTACCATATGACCCAGCAATCCCACTACTGGGCATATACCCTGAGAAAACCAAAATTCAACAAGAGTCATGTACCAAAATGTTCATTGCAGCTGTATTTACAATAGCCCAGAGATGGAAACAACCTAAGTGTCCATCATCAGATGAATGTATAAAGAAGTTGTGGCACATATATACAATGGAATATTACTCAGCCATAAAAAAAATGAAATTGAGCTATTTGTAATGAGGTGGATAGACCTAGAGTCTGTCATACAAAGTGAAGTGAGTCAGAAAGAGAAAGACAAATATTGTATGCTGACACATATATATGGAATTTAAGAAAAAAAAATGTCATGAAGAACCTAGGGGTAAGACAGGAATAAAGGCATAGACCTGCTAGAGAATGGACTTGAAGATATGGGGAGGGGGAAGGGTAATCTGTGACAAAGCGAGAGAGAAGCATGGACATACATACACTACCAAACATAAGGTAGATAGCTAGTGGGAAGAAGCTATATAGCACAGAGAGATCAGCTCAGTGCTTTGTGACCACATGGAGGGGTGGGATAGGGAGGGTGGGAGGGAGGGAGACGCAAGAGGGACGAGATATGAGAACATATGTATATGTATAACTGATTCACTTTGTTATAAAGCAGAAACTAAGACACCATTGTAAAGCAATTATACTCCAATAAAGATGCAAAAAAAAAAAAAAAAAGAATAAAACAAGTTCTCAAACTAGGACTCTCGAATGTCTTTTTCAGTCACATTATTGGCTTATTATGTCAAGCATGCAGATCCCAAATTTATTTGCTTAAAATGAATTATGAATTCTGACGTCTTACATCACAGAATTGGTGTATTGGAGTTAGTTAGAATAGGAGTGACTCTCTCTGTGCATACCTGGCTCTTGCCCGCAACTGATTCACTGAAGGGTGAGCAAGTGACCAAGACACGCAATTAGAATTCCTTTCCAAATATTATTGAACTAGAGTGAGAGAAAAAAATTGGTCTCTCTGATGGCAAAGCCACTTGTTGTTAGGTTAAGGAATTGCTGCTTTGTTTAAAAGAATAATGCCTGTGTATAACAATGTATAGGGATGAAAGAGAGAAAATTAGTTCTAGTGGGTCCAGTTGTTCCTCAAGTCTAGCTAAATGACTGCTCCTTACATTATTTGTGTCTTTATTTACCTATGTCATCTATTTTTTATTTAATTACACAAGCCAGGAAATTATCTTTTTATTTAAATTATTTCAGTTTTGTTTCTGACTTTCGGTAAACAAGGATTCCAGACAATCTCTGTGTCTATAACATAGTTTGTAAAATGTGATGGCAATAATAAAATTATCATGATGAATGAATCAATTGATAAAATACTTATATGAATCAGAGTATAATACCTAATGCTCACCAGCTTCCAACCCCCTTTAACCATTCTCTACTTACGTAATATATATAATACAATAGCATTGAATGAAACTATTCATTACCAGTTTGAAATAAAAAGCGGTTTATGAACAAAAATATAAATATATCAAAATATATAGCAGAACTTAAGAGATTTTAGAGAAATTGCATTTTAACCTAATTTTATAACTTTCTAAATGTGTGATTTTGGGCAATTTGCTTAACAATTTTGCACCTCCATTTCCTCTATGTAAAAAAATGAAAGCTAGTTCTCATTTCACATTACTGATATGTGATGTAAGGACAGGGCAAATGAAGTAAGTACTCAAATGATTTTACTTTTCTCTTTTCCCTAAAAATGTATTCATACGTAGTCTGACTCCAGCTGTGATTTGAAGTTTATGAATATAACTTCATAGAGTGACTCATGATGTCCACCGTCAAGTCTATATAATGTATGTTCAGATGAGACAAACATAGAAGATATGATCCATCTCTTTACTCTTTTATATATTTTTTTGAATTTTATTTTTTTATACAGAAGGTTCTTATTAGTTATCTATTTTATACATATTAGTGTATATATGTGAATTCCAATCTCCCAATTCATCCCATCACCACCAACCTGCCCCAGCCACCTTCCAAGTGGGAGCTACTCTTCCTTGCAGTGTACGAGCTTCTCATTGCAGTGGCTTCTCTTGTTGCGGAGCATGGGCTGCAGGCATGAAGTCTCCGTAATTGTGGTGCATGGGCTTAGTTGCTCCAGCACATGTGGGATCTTCCCGGACCAGGGATGGAACCCGTGTCCCCTGCCCTGGTAGATGGATTCTTAACCACTGTGCCACCAGGGAAGTCCCTACTCTTTTATATTTTAATGGTGAAAAAAGGGAATCCAACTCTTCCTTGGGGTGGAGGTGGAGCTTCCACCTGCAAAGAGTCAACATGTTATTCTGGGTTTTCATTCACTTTCAATTTCCTCCTCATATGAAGTTGATTTGGGTAATGATATAAATGTGGATGATAAGTAGGAGATTTAAGCCATCTCTTTTTTATGACAGGAGGGAAAGATAATTGTAGTGTAGATAAGGACAGGTGTATAGGTTTGCTGGCATCTGAAACTAACATGTATAAAACTGATCTACTTGTATTTTTGCCCAAAACAGCTCCTCTGCTACCTCTCCATCTCAGTTAAGGGCAACTCCATTCTTCTGGTTTTTAAGGCCAAACATCTTGGTGTCCTTTTTGACTCTTGTCTTTGTCCTATGCACCACATTCAACCTCTCAACACATTCTGGAAGCTCTATCAACCAAATATGTCCACAGTTAAGCACTTCTCACTCTTGCACTGCCCCTTTTGATCTGATCTACTTTCCTTTCTGGTTTGGATTGCTGCAATTTTCTGTTTAAGATATTTTACCTAAGAAAATAATCGAATATATGGAAAAGCTTTATCTAGAAATAGCAGATACTGTTTCAAAGTATATAAACATATGTCCCTAAGTTGTATATATATTCTGTTAGTTGTTTTCTAAATTAGAAATAACAGTTTATACAGGAACAAACGTTGTTTCCTGATTACCAGTAATATAATGTACTCTTTATAATAATAAAAAAGGGATGTGTTCAAATTTGTATTTATTTGATTACCATGACCTGAAGGCTTCTCCAGATGTGATGGCCCTTTATCTCTCTGATCCCATACTCTATTACTTCTATACTCATTTAGTCTTCTCTGGCTACAGTGCCTTCTATAATAAAGGTCATAATTTTAGTTCATGGAATCTAATTAGGCAAACTTTCATAAGGATAAAGACTTACCTAGGACTTAACGACAAATTTAAGCATAGAACACAATTGATACAAGAGAATCTCAATTTCTCTCTACACGTGTCTCTATTTCTTTTCACTGTAGATCAACTATCCTCATATATGATGAGAACCATCACCAACTGCAGCTTCCGAATGACACACATATAATCTTTTACCAAAATTAATACAGAATTATTTATAGAAGTAAAGGACATTGAGACATAAATATAAACTATCCTGCTATAACCATTTTTGTGCATTTTGATATAGAAAACCTTAAACATTCACTGAAGTAAAATATAGTCAGAAATAATTGTTTCATATACTTTTTTTTTTTTTTTTTTTTCCGGTACGTGGGCCTCTCACTGTTGTGGCCTCTCCCGTTGCGGAGCACAGGCTCTGGAAGCGCAGGCTCAGCGGCCATGGCTCACGGGCCCAGCCGCTCCACGGCATATGGCATCCTCCTGGACCGGGGCACGAACCCGTGTCCCCTGCATCGGCAGGCGGACTCTCAACCACTGTGCCACCAGGGAAGCCCTGTTTCATATACTTTTAAGTGTTGTGTTCTTTTATTGCCTTAAATTGGTGATTTTTAAATTAATTTTATTGGAGTATAGTTGATTTACATTGTTATGTTAGTTTCTGCTGTACAGCAAAGTGAATCAGTTATACATAAACATACATCCACTCTTTTTTAAATTCTTTTCCTATATAGGCCATTACAGAGTAATGAGAAGAGTTCACTTTGCTATACAGTAGGTTCTTAGTAGTTATCTATTTTATATATAGTAGTATGTCTATGTCAGTCCTAATTTCTTAATTTATCCTTCCCTCCTTTTCCCCCCGGTAACCATAAGTTTGTTCTCTTCATCCGTGATTCTATTTCTGTTTTGTAAATTAGTTCATTTGTACCACTTTTTTAGATTTCACATATAAGTGATATCATATGATATTTGTCTTTGTCTGACTTTTTTTGTTTAACAAAAATTTTCTATTATTTGACAGTGGTGTTCTGAGATGCTGTGACAATGTTTCCTCATCTCCATGTATCCAGCTTTGACTTTGAAGGTGATGTATTTCATCCAGGGAAGAAAATATGGCAACATAAAGAAATTTTGACACAGAGCTGATGAATCTTGTTTTTCCTAGCTTGGACAAAATGATTTATAGAGTTAAAGGATATCAGTAAACATGGATCTGAAAGCTGCTGAAATATATGAATAATTTGACTGTGTATTACATTTTATGTCTGTATCTAAACACATTGAAAAATAGAGGGTCTAAGAAATAAATGCTTGAAACTCCAGAACCAATAATCTAAGCTCTTTCCCAATGTGTTTGTGGCCTGAGATGAGGGGGCTTTTTTTTTTTTTTCAAAGGACAGTGAGACTGCCAAACTTGCTTGTAGAAACTGATTGCAATTTTTAATCTAATGATCTGTCGTATTTCGTTCTACAGAGTTGGATTGAATTCTATGTCTGACAGCTAAAAGTTGCATGACTCTAAGTGCACCACTTATTTTTCTAAAGTTGAATTTTCTCATTCATAAAATGAAGTGTAGTGTAAACCCCAACAGGATTTTTGCTGTTGTTTTGTTTTTTTGTTTCTTTTTTGTAACATAAGTGTCTGATTTAAGTTTTTGTTTGTTTGTTTGTTTGTGTTTTTTGCGGTAGGTGGGCCTCTCACTGTTGTGGCCTCTCCCGTTGTGGAGCAACAGGCTCCGGACGCGCAGGCTCAGCAGCCATGGCTCACGGACACAGCTGCTCCGTGGCATGTGGGATCTTCCCGTACCGGGGCACGAACCTGTGTCCCCTGCATCGGCAGGCAGACTGTCAACCACTGCGCCACCAGGCAAGCCCCTGATTTAAGTTTTGATTGTCCAGGCATCTATTTCAAAGAGGCATCCAATTCAAAGATCAAGCTATCTCAAAGAAACACACTGCCAACCTCCCCACACTGAGGCTTCTTTGTTTTAGAGATCTCGGTTAATTTTAATAACTGACCAATTGAGTTGTTTGTTTTCTTTTCTCTTCCCCTGCTTTAAGTTCCTACTCTCATGTTTGAAATTTGCTAATAAAGGATTAGCCCATGAAAACCTGGGTCACCACCCTTGACCCCAATAAAAGCAGAGTCCCAAATCCTCAAACCTGTGCATTGTCTCTCTACCTGTGACCTTGCTCTGTGGCCCCAGGTGTGCTATGGAATTTCCAGGTCTTGTAAGTAATAAACCTTTATTTTTTCGTAGTTTCCTGACGGTTATTGCTAGGGTATTGTTCAGTCATAACAAGAAGCACAAGAGCTAGTCCAACCACAACAATTGATTATTGATAGGCCAAGACTAGCACATAACAGGGGGAAATACCAATTTCCAGGGATGTTCAAAATATTAGTGACTGGTACAGTAGATGCACTGACTACCCAGAAAGGATGCTGGTTACAGCACTGGTGCAGGCAATTGGAACCCAGCTGGACAAGTGTACCTTCTTATTTGCTGGATTGTGGGGAGCTCAGAAGAATGTTGAGATATCTGACCAGGAAAGAACCAGGGCACTCGAGAAGTAGCTATTTACGATTTGTAATGGAAGCATTTCAATATTTTGACAAGCAGGGGATCTACTCTTGTGTGTGTGCCTGATCTTCGGGCAATTTCAGGGTACACAATTTACACTGTAGTGTAGTGGGATGCTCCCTCCCATCTTGGAGTTTTGCAGTATACAACCTGTGCAGTGGTACCTGATGGGCCTGTTCTCAGTTTAATATGGGAAAAGTGGCTCCAAGATTGTTTTTGTTGAGTAGTCATTGTGACTGAAATTCTGTCCTCATCATTCCAGTAAATCATACAACCTTCAGTTCAAGCGTGTGGTATGTGTAAACACCCATTATGTATGTTTGATGTTACAATAGTCTGATTAGTTCCCTGGGTTCAATCAATTCTCCAAAATTCTGCCTGGCATTTTTTGCACTACTTTTTCAGCTCTTCCAAGCCTTTATGGTGATTAACAAAAGTTTTACCTGATAATATTGATATGTATTTAGCGGAAGAGTCAATGGGGTTATATGTACAACCTCACTCACAGCCTTTTGGATTATGTTTTTATAAGATCATTTTTGGAAGCTCTGTGACGATGAGTGGAGACCAAGGATGAGAGTAGGAAGACAGCATAACCTTTTTTAAATAATGCAAGCAATAATGTGGACCAAGGTAGCAGGGATACAGGTGGCGAGAAGTGAATTCTTACCAAGACAAGTCCAGTAAAATGCTTCTGTGACTTCTGCATATCCTAGTATCTGAATGATGACTTTTAGACCTTCAAGGTTGTGGACCAGGGCTGCAGTTTGATCCATGTTACCAGATGAAAGATAAATTCTTTGTGGTGTACTCAGGCATATCTGAATACAAATTGCCTTCAATATCGAGTGTGATTAATGTTGTGTCTATATGTTTTAGAGTGTTATTTACAGGGAGAGAAATAATGGATGCAATAATGCATTTTATTCCATGATGTTAAATCATCAGTGTTGTAATGTAATCAGTCTAATTTGATTGGCAAAGATGTAAAGTTATAAGTAAATAAGTACAGTGGATTTGCTTTTCCTTTATCCTTTCTTCCTGAAAACTATGCATTAAAATATTATAGTCTTCTTTTCACCCTAAATATTAATAATCATAGCTCATCTTTGTTATTTAGTTTACACATTTATAAATATGCTTTTGTAGTACCCTTAGATAGGGATTTCTGATTACTATTTCTGTCACTGCAAATACTAACAGCTTTTTAAGCAATTCCCTTGCTTACCCAGTGTGCTAACTCTAGTTAGAATCTAGCTGAAATTGATTGATATATAACTGTTGACATGGTATGTAAATAGTTTCATTAGCGGGGGGAATAGGTAGTTTTGCACATTTGAAATTAAAGCATTACCAATTTTGTATTTTGCCCTTCATCATTTATTATACAAATGGTTTGAATTATTATATCATAAACATGCTTTGAAGGTGCTGTATCATCATTTATAATTATCAAATTAAGTAAAAGAAAACCATTGTGTAGAGTTAATGTACCAATTACCCCTCATTCAGATAACAAGAAATGCAGTCTTTGAGTGACCTAAATGCTTTCACAGCTAATTTAGGTAGAGCTGGACCCAGTTTCCTAATTTCTTAACTAAGTAGCCGTGCTACTGGGTCATACCACAGAGAACTCGTATTAGAGCCGATTTATAAGTATGTAGAGGTGACATAAAAAAGTATCTCAGTGAAGACAGTTTATAGCCAAAGAGGCTAAATTGAAGCCTTCTAAAAGTTTAACTCACCTATTTAGAAATATTCTCTCCTTTATATTTCTTCTTATTTTTAAAACATATATATTCTAAAATCTTGAATTCCACTTGAGAATGACTACTATTTTAAGCTGAATTACAAGAGTAGTTTTAAATACATTTTTCCCCACTGTGTTTGGGAATTTAGACATAATCTCCAAGAGCTATGAGGTTAGGTATTCAAGAACACTTGACCTACCCTGTGATCTGGTCCAGTTTCTCCTAATAGCTCTTTTGGGCCATGGAGCAGATGGCCGGGTTAACCTGATGACCATGCCATCTGTTTGAATGAACTAAGTTCCCAGCTGACAGAGTAATTAGAGGCCGTATTAATACCGTGGACAGGACTGTTAAAGACTGGTTGGGTGGTCTGTTGGCTGGATATGAACAATCTTAGTATCAGTTGGACTCATAAGCCAGACATTCCCAAATAAGCCAGAGGCATTCAGGAAGTTATAGCTTTAAATGATGTTGAAAAGAGTTTGTTTTCACTTAAAAAAATGAACTTAAGTTAAATTGGACTTTAATAGAAGCAGCAGAGAATGCTGCTCATTTACCTTCTCCTTTTTTAATTCAAGTCTCTTTTAACTTCATTGTACATTTTTATAGAAAATATGAGCTTTCCCTCTGGAAACTAATTGCACTGAAATGTTGATGGGTGATAAAACCAACTAACTCCATAAGCTTTTGGTGGGATATCATGTAGGCTACAAAATCATATTAATTTATTTCAAAGAGTGTGTTCTTTCAAGAGGTCTGGAATATCAAAACTGATCTGATGCTTTGATCATTCAGAGGAATTCAGGAGAATTCAATTTGCCACCCAACACATATATTGAATGTTACTGCTTCAAAACACATTCACTTTACTTCATTTACTCTTCACAAAGATTATTCTCTTCATTTTTTAGAAGAGTAAATGGGGATGAGTATAATGGGGCTCAGAGAATGTAAGAAAGTGTCAGAATGGTCATAATTTGTATTGTTTTTAGTTTATTAGATGTTCCCACCCCAGCTTCCTAGTTTTCTGAAAACCAGGCAGAGTTGCTGGATCCATAACCGTTATACTGTACAAGTATGAGAGTAACATTCTGGGGTGGTGGTTCCCAAAGGCTCTTTTGGTGACAATCTTTCTAAACAATCCCTTCATGGTCTTACAAAGCATCCAAACTCAGCACTGTCTCAGAAGTGTATGCAGATTTCTCTTCATCCAGGCCAATGGCAGGTGGCATCGTGCAAACTCCACATGTTGCATTCAAATTAAAACAATTAAATACTATTTATACACAGATATATCTATTGGTATATTGATATACTTTCAGACTGGCAAAAGTTAAGAAGTCTGATAATATCATACAATGACAATATATAGGGAAACAGAAACTTTCATTCACGATTGGGAGAAGTTTAATTAGAGCTACTATGGGGAGCAATTTGGCCCACCTAAATGTCTGGATGAATGGATAAAGATGTGGTACATGTATACCATGGAATATTACTCAGCCATGAAAAAGAACAAATAATGCCATTTGCAGCAACATGGATGGACCTAGAGATTGTCATACTGAGTGAAGTAAGTCAGACAGAGAAAGACAAATATATAATATCGCTTATACGTGAAATCTAAAAAAATGGTACAAATTAACTTATTTACAAAACAGAAGTAGAGGGCTTCCCTGGTGGCACAGTGGGTGAGAGTCTGCCTGCTGATGCAGGGGACACGGGTTCATGCCCCAGTCCGGGAGGATCCCACATGCCACGGTGTGGCTGGGCCCGTGAGCCATGGTTGCTGAGCCTGTGTGTCTGGAGCCTGTGCTCCACAACGGGAAAGGCCATAACAGTGAGAGCTCGCGTACCACAAAAAAAAAAAAACAAAAAACAAAGAAACAAAAAAAAACAGAAGTAGAGTCAGAGCTGTAGAAAACAAACTTATGGTTACCAAGGGGGGAAGGGTGGGGGAAGGATAAATTGGGAGATTGGGATTGACATATACACACTACTATATATAAAATAGATAACTAATAAGGACTACTGTACAGCACAGGGAACTCTACTCAATACTCTGTAATGAACTATATCAGAAAAGAATCTAAAAAAGAGTGGATATATGTATATGTATAACTGACTCACCTTGCTGTACAGCAGAAACTAACAACATTGTAAATCAACTATACTCTAATAAAAATTAATTTAAAAAGTAAAATGTGCATTCCCTACGTCCTGATGATTTCTCACCTTTATAAATAGCTGAGAGAAACTTGCATATTTGCTCAAGGAAACCTATAAATGTATGCTCATTGCAACATTGTTTCTAAAATTATTTTTAAAATAAAACATTCTAAACATCCATTAAAGAGTATGAGTAAGTAAAATGCAATGTATTCATATGAGATAATACTATAAATGTTAAAAATAACACATTAATTATTTTATCCCCTTGATGTTAACATTAAAAGGATTCCAAAACTAAAGTTGAATTTTAAAAAATCAATTGATTAATGATGTGTTTATGAATTTAAATATACATAAAACTATACTAAGGAGAACCTATATTTACTGAGTGCTTAATACATGCACTCTTCACAGGACTTCAGATGTTCATAATTCTTATGATATCCTTATATCCTTTGAGTAGGTAGCACGATTTCCCCACTTCATAGATGAGAAAAACAAGTTCCAAGGATAAAAAAATATTTCCAAGTTCCCACAGCTGGAATAAAAATGAGTCCTGTTTTGCACTCTTCCAATATTCTGCAGACAACAGCAAGCTGGTCATAAGTGTGTGTGTGTGTGTGTGTGTGTGTGTGTGTGTGTGTGTGTACACGTGTGCAGATGTACATGTAAATTATGAAATGTTAATGACAACTTTGGTTAAGAAAGGAAAATTGGACTGGAACTATTCTTCTAAAGAGGCTGTAATGCAAACTCTAATGTTTTAGTTTATCTTTTAAAAAATAAAAAAAAAGAAAGCATGGTGGAATATAAATACTGGATGACTAATATTATAAAACATTTATTCAATGTACCTCCTTAAAACATTAGTGCAATTAGTAATCTTACACACACAAGCTATGAATAAAAGCCCAAACTACAACATATAACAGCATTTTTCTTCCTATAGGTGTATGGCAAAAATTCCCAACACAGTAGCTACTTAACATTCTAGAGTTTATAAGTGCTTATATCCAAGAGCTGGCATTGACCTTTAATTTCCTTGGGATAGTTTAATGATAAATGCAGGCTTGAAAAGCATCAACATATTGCCAGTTTAGCAAAACAAAAGACATTTGTTTCAGATGAAAATAAACAAAAGGAACTCAAATATTCTCTATGCAAATGCATGTGTTGAGAAAAATAAACCCCCCCTCCCATGCACATAGTTAAGAGATCATGAGACTCACTCACACATCTGTTACAGTGATCTCAGTCAAGCCACTGCAATATTCCTATTGTTTTTTAATATGTTGTGAGCAGTTTTCTCAGTAAGATCAAGTTAACATTTACTGAGCCCTATCCTCAGTGCTGTTGGAGAATTAAAAGATGAATAAAGCATAACCATTATATTTTTGGAGCTCAGAATTGATTAGAAGACTCTTTTAAGCATATGCATAATTATAAATTAGACTATTATGGTAAGAGAAGTCTTATAAAATTGTTCTGGGACTGCAGGAGAGAAAGCAAGTCATTCTAACTAGAAAGATTGGAAAAAAGACTTGCAAATGTTCCATTGGGACTTCTCTTTGAAGGTTACATAATATCAGAGTGATAGAGACAGAGGGAATCTCTATACAAATATTTTTATTGCATTTTAATCCACATTATGATTGTTAATTGGTAAAAGCAATTTAATAACTACATTGCAGCACACATTTTGCATACACTGCTACTTATTAGCGTGGCTGTGGTTACTGGCTAATATTTATTGAGTGATTACTATATGATATCAACTAAGAATTTTGTATACCTTATATTTTTTTTCATCCTTAAATGAAGACTACGAGGTGTGTGTTATTATGCCATTTTACAATAGAGGAAACTGAGGCTCAAAAATATTAAATGACATCTAAAAGTGACATGTCTGGTTTTCAGGCTCAGTTCTGCTTATTTGAAGACTGTGCTCTCCTGAGAGTAACCCTACTATCTAAATAAGGAAATGAGTAAGTGACAGAGGACAGATTCCCACCCAAAGACAGTCTAGTTGCAAAGAATTTGGTCTTTCCTCCTTACAGTAGGACCCTACAATGTTGGTAAGACATGGGGAGATACAGTTTTTAGCTGGAAAGTACAGCCCATAAGGCAGGAAATTATCTGTATAGGGATAATTTTCAAAATTCCCAAACTACAAGAAAGAAAGAGAGGGAGAGACAGAAAAAGAGAGGGAGCAAGGAAGAAAGGAAGGAAAGAAGGAAGGAAGGAAGGGAGGAAGGAAGGAAGGAAGGAAGGAAGGAAGGAAGGAAGGAAGGAAGGAAGGGAAGAAAAAAGCTTGATTCACACTGAGAATTTCCATGTGAATGTCCTGCTGATCCTTCAACATTTATACTCCTCAAACTTAACTGACTGAATCTTCTTCATGGTACTTAAAGGGTGCCATCATCCTTGTTGTCAGACACCAAAACCTGGAAGACATTCTTGAATTTTCCCTTCACACGTTACCCACATCCACTTTCTGCCCAAATGGTATGGATTTTATTTCCTAAATATGTATTGAAATCAGCCTCCTCTGCTTCATTCCCAGCAAAGTGAGCCCACCAAGCCCGTAATGTTACTTGTCTACAAAGTCCTTATAATAATACTCCTGCCCATTTACATTTCTTCCTCTTGTTTGTCAGCTACACCCCTGCCAATGTTGTCTTGTTAAAAGAAACCTGATTCTTACCTTTGTGGTTAAATCATCGAATTTTTATTAATTACATCATGCAAAATCCTTTGCTACTAGTTCCCTGGTTACATTATATCATGACAGTGAAGGGTCAGGATTCCACAATCAGGTTGCAGATGTACAGGTGCTTCACTCATGGCTCTGACACTTTAGCTGTGTAACCTTGTGGACAATTCATTTAACCTTAGTGTCTGTTTCTCATGTCTGAAAAGATGATAATGGTATATATCTAATAGAATTGTTGTATGGATTAAATGAGTTAATATATGTAAAATGCTTAGATTAGTGCCAACAATTACTACTAAGTGTTTGCTATCATATTATTTTAACCCAGTCACAAATCTACTTGCTAGGGATACAGCAGAGCCCAGGCATACAATACTCGTTCTCTGACATGTCTTTATCCTTTTATATCTGGCAAACTCTTCTATTCTTGAATAACTCCATGCCAATATCCTTTATGCCCTGATTCCTTCCTTGTTACCCCTCTATAAGATCAATAGTTTCCTTCTCAGCTTTCCCAGAACAGTTTGTTGAGACTGTGATTATAGTATTTATAACACTGCATTGTAAACTCTGTTAAGTGTCAACAAATCACATCAAACTCCCTCCAGAACTGAACTTGGATTTTATTCTGCTTTGTTTCCTAGCAGCAAACACAGTGCTGAGAGAAGAGTGACATGATCATGAATGGAAAAAAAAAAAGTACCACTGGCAGGAGGAGGAATGTATGAATGGAAAAAGAGAAGCTAGATTCAGGGTAACTTGTCAGGAGATTAATCATATGAAAGACAATGGTAATGAAACAGTCATTTCCAACAGAATTTGAAGGTTGAACTAAAACTACATCATGGGTAATGGAGGCTAAGAGCTATGTCAAAGATAATGCTTTCACTTGGGTATAAAAGAGAACTTGGTTTTGTATTGTTGTCAATTTTCTTCCAACTCCAACTTTTTCCTCCTCCTTCTGCTTCTTCCTTGATCCATAGGTCCACATATGCTGATTGCTATATATGTGAAATATTTAGACCATATATGAATGGCATAATTTCAGTGATGACTTTGAAAGTGTAAATCAGTATATAAATTGTAACATAAGTTATTGAAAAGAGGTGAGGCAGAATTCCTGGCTGTCTGCTCTAATCTCAAGTTTATTAGTTGTGTGATTCTTTGGTCTCTTAACCACCATGTGAGGCTGTATAATTGCTATCCTAAGATGCAAATGATGAACATGTGCAAATCCATTCTGAAAATTATAAGAAGCTCCACAAATGGGAGGTACCACTTTTCTTATTATCGGAGTGTTGTAACAGGTTTCTACATAATAAGTTTAATTTTGTCTTGTTTCTAGGGAATGTACTACTTATATGGAGGTTGCATTTATTTAATCTGTTTGAGGTTTCTAGGATATTACTCAAACTTCAACAATATTTGCCTAAACTTAGTAACCTAATTTGTTACAAAGTGCTTTTTTTTTTTAACATATGCAGGGAATATGTTTGTGTTTGAAGGAAGCATATGTACATCTTTTAAAATTTCAGTAAAAAAATGAAATAGTTGGAGACATTTCTTCATGTTACTTTTGGCTATTTATATTCTACAGAGTACCAAAGTCAATAACCTTGTCAAATCAAGTTAAACTCTAGCCTGCACCCAACCCTTGCTTGATTGGGTGGAGGAAGGCAATACTCTTTAAATATGCCTGGAGAAAGACAGGGAGGACTTACAATAAAGTGTTCTTGATGTTATTTTTTGACATAGTGTTAAAATATGCTTCCTTCACATCCTTTGTAAGGAACTTTCTGACATCTTTCCCAATCTAAAATAACTGTGGTGACCTTCAGTTAAATACAACTACATGATTAATTAAGACAAGTCATAAAGACTACAGTAACCTGTGACAAAATAATTGCAAAGTAACTCTAAAAGTGTCTTAGCTAAGCTAACATATATAGATATTTTGAAGATGACATACCAAGCAATTACTGGATGATGTTTCAAACAAACTCCTAACATTTAAAACCCCTTTTGAAAAATATGTACCAACATATACTGCAAAATAAAGACATGTAAAATAAAGATATTTAATAGCAGCAATATTGTAATTATTATCACCATGAGAATGTTAAGAACCATGAAGCATCTGAGTCGCCAGCCAGCATTTCACAGATGCAAGTAGAAGACATAAGACTCCTGTTTCAAAGGTGAAGAAGTATTAATTACAGATGGCAATAACAGTAGTCCGAGCATCAGCAATTTTGTACCTCTTCCCTGAGGCCCAATTCCTATAAGATGATGTGAAGGGGCCAGATGACACCTGTGTGTACAGTAAGTTACATTACAGGAGGGAAATCCTGAGGTTAGAGAAAGCATGCATTCCCGTTGTTACAGATGGAGACACTATGTCTACTTTTCAAAACTGCATGCAAACAAGTCTTTTGCTCTGGAAAGAAACACTATTTCTATGTTCCAAGATGTTCACTATAATAACATCCTTAAAAAGATAGTCTGGACAAAAGGACCATTAATGCCTTACTTGAAGGTCTTGCAGAAACACCTAGATAATGACTGTCTCCCAGAGAGACACTACCCTTGAGTTATGAGGGAGAACTACCTGTTAGTTACTTTAGAGTCTTAGGCAATTTACTACTCACAATTCTCTAAGTTTCCTCATCTGTAATGGGGATAGTAATATTCCCTATCATAGAGTTACTGTGAAGATTAAGTCAATTAATACATGAAAAAACTTTAGAACTGTGTATACACTGTAAGCATTAAAGATGTATTACTTACTGTAGATAAATTATATTATAAATAATTTATTTACTTTTCTTACTTTAAAGCATTACTTAAGAACTGCAGAGTCTCACCCTTTTAGTTGAAGAATTTATAGGTAAGGTCTTAGCAGTTCCTGGGACCACTTGTCCTGAGAAGCTGCCCCTCAGAGTTCCTCCAAGAGGCACCACCTACCACAGAGCTTGGTAGCTGGAGAAAGGAATTGGTATTTGGGAGCTGACAGGCAACATACAGTAATCCATGTGGCTTACAGAGTCTTGGTGCTCTGGCCAGGAGTCAGGCCTGAGCTGCTTAGTTGGGAGAGTAAAATTCAGAACATTGTTCCATGAGAAAAATCCCGGCCATGCGTAATATCAGTCAGTGAGACCTCACCCAGAGATCTCCGTCTCAACGATAAGACCTGGCTCCACTCTATGACCAGCAAGCTCCAGTACTGGACACATCATGCCAAACAACTAGCAAGATAGGAACACAACGCCACCCAGTAGCAGAGAGGCTGCCTAATATCATAATAAGTTCACAAGACACCTCAAAATACACCACTGAACACAGTCCTGCCCAACAGAAAGACAAGATACAGCCTCATTCACCAGAACACAGTGCTTGGAAGCAGACACCCAAGATACAGTCCCATCCACCAGGAAGCCTACACACCCACTGAACCAACCTCACCAACTAGGGGTCAGACACCAAAAAAAACAGGAACTACAATCCTGCAACCTGCAAAAAGTAGACCCCAAACTCAGTAGGTTAAGCAAAATGAGAAGACAGAAAAATACACAGCAGATGAAGGAGCAAGGTAAAAACCCAACAGACCAAACAAATTAAGAAGAAATAAGCAGTCTACCTGAAAAAGAATTCAGAATAATGATAGTAAAGATGATCCAAAATCTTGGAAGTACAATGGAGAAAATACAAGAAATGTTTAACAAGGACTTGAAGAACTAAAGAGCAAACAAGCAATGAGGAACAACACAATAAATGAAATTAAAAATTCTCTAGAAGGAATCAATAGCAGAATAACTGAGGCAGAGAATGGATAAGTGACCTGGAAGATAAAAGAGTGGAAATAATTACTGCAGAGCAGAATAAAGAAAAAAGGATGAAAAGAATTGAGGACAGCCTCAGAGACCCCTGGGACAACATTAAACACACCAGCATTCAAATTATAGGGGTCCCAGAAGAAGAAGAGAAAAAGAAAGGGACTGAGAAAATATTTGAAGAGATTATAGTTGAAAACTTCCCGAATATGGGAAAGGAACTAGTCAATCAAGTCCAGGAAGTGCAGAGAGTCCCATACAGGATAAATCCAAGAAGAAATAGGCCAAGACACATATTAATCAAACTATAAAAATTAAATACAAATAAAAGACATTAAAAGCAGCAAGGGAAAAGGAAAACAAATAACATACAAAGGAATCCTCATAAAGTTAACAGCTGACTTATCAGCAGAAACTCTGCAAGCTAGAAAGGAGTGTGAGGACATATTTAAAGTGATGAAAGGGAAAAACCTACAACCAACATTACTCTACCCAACAAGGATCTCATTCAGATTCGACAGAAATTAAAACCTTTAAAGAGAAGCAAAATTTAAGAGAATTCAGCACCACCAAACCAGCTTTACAAAAAATGTTAAAGGAACTTTTCTAGGCAAGAAACACAAGAAAAGGAAAAGACTAACAATAACAAACGCAAAACAATAAAGAAAATGGTAATAGGAACATACATACTGATAATTACCTTAAAGGTAAATGGATCAAATGCTCCAACCAAAAGAAATAGACTGGCTGAATGGCTACAAAAACAAAACCCATACATATGCTGTCTACAAGAGACCCACTTCAGACCTAGGGACACACACAGACTGAAAGTGAGGAGATGGAAAAAAATATCTATGCAAATGGAAATCAAAAGAAAATTGGAGTAGTAATTCTCATATCAGACAACATAGACTTTAAAATAAAGATTATTACAAGAGATAAAGAAGGACACTACATAATGATCAAGGGATCAATCCAAGAAGAAGATGTAATAATTGTAAATATTTATGCACCCAATGTAGAACCACCTCATACATAAGGCAAATGTTAACAGCCATAAAAGGGGAAATTGACAGCAGCACAATAATAGTAGGGGACTTTAACACCCCACTTTCACCAATAGAAAGATCATCCAAAATGAAAATAAATAAGAAAACACAAGCTTTAAATGACACATTAAAAAAGATGGACTTAATTAATACTTATAGGATATTCCATTCAAAAACAACAGAATACAATTTGTTCTCCAGTGTTCATGGAACATTCTCCAGGATATAAAATACCTTGGGTCAAAAATCAAGTCTTGGGAAATTTAAGAAAATTGAAATAATATCAAGTATCTTTTCTGACCATAACACTATGAGACTAGATATCAATTACCAGAGAAAAGCTGGAAAAAACCTGTAAAAAATACCAACACATGGAGGCTAAACAGTATGCTATGAAATAACCAAGAGCTCACTGAAGAAATCAAAGAGGAAATTAAAAAAAAAATCTAGAAACAAATAAAAATAACCCAAAACCTATGGGAAGCAGCAACAACTGTTCTAAGAGGGAAGTATATAGCAATAAATCTTACCTCAAGAAACAAGAAAAATCTCAAATAAACAACCTAACCTTACACCTAAAGCAATTAGAAAAATAAGAAGAAAAATACTCCAAATTTAGTAGAAGGAAAGAAGTCATAAAGATCAGATCAGAACTAAATTAAAAAGAAGTGAAGGAAATGAGAGCAAAGATCAATAAAACTAAAAGCTGATTCTTTGAGAAGATAAACAAAATTGGTAAACCATTAGCCAGACTCATCAAGAAAAAAAGGGAGAAGACTCAAATCAATAGAATTAGAAATGAAAAAGGAGAAGTAACAGCTGACACTGCAGAAATACAAAGGATCATGAGAGATTACTACAAGCAACTATATGCCAATAAAACTGGCAATCTGGAAGAAATAGACAAATTCTTAGAAAAGCACAACCTTCTGAGACTGAACCAGGAAGAAATATAAACAGACTAACCACAAGCACTGACATTGAAACTGTGATTAAAAATCTCCCAACAGACTAAAGCCCAGGACCAGATGGCTTCAGAGGTGAATTCTATCAAACACTTAGAGAAGAGCTAACACCTATCCTTCTAAAACTCTTCCAAAATATAGCAGAGGGAGGAATACTCCCAAACTCACTCTATGAGGCCACCATCACCCTGATACCAAAACCAGGCAAAAGTGTCACCAAAAAAAAAGAAAACTAGAGGCCAATATCACTGATGAACATAGATGCAAATATCCTCAATGACATATTAGCCAACAGAACCCAACAGAACATTAAAAGGACCATACACCTTGATCAAGTGGTGTTTATCCCAGGAAAGCAAAGATTCTTCAATATATGCAAGCCAATCAATGTAATATAACATATTAACAAATTGAAGTAAAAAACCATATGATAAACTCAATAGATGCAGAAAAAGCTTTTGACAAAATTCAACACCTATTTATGATAAAAACTCTCCAGAAATTGGGCATAAAGTGAATTTCCCTCAACATAATAAAGGCCATATATGACAAACCCACAGCCAACATCGTTCTCAATGATGAAAAATTGAAACCATTTCCACTAAGATCAGGAACAAGACAAGATTGCCCACTCTCACCACTATTATTCAACATAGTTTTGGAACTCCTAGCCATGGCAATCAGAGAAGAAAAAGAAATAAAAGGAATCCAAATTGGAAAAGAAGAAGTAAAACTGTCACTGTTTGCAGATGACATAATACTATACATAGAGAATTCTAAAGATGCTACCAGAACACTACTAGAGCTAATCAATGAATTTGGTAAAGTAGCAGGATACAAAATTAATGCACAGAAATCTCTTGCATTTCTATACACTAATGATGAAAAATCTGAAAGAGAAATTTAGGAAACATTCCCATTTACCATTGTAACAAAAAGAATAAAGCACCTAGGAATAAACCTGCCTAAGGAGACAAAAGACCTGTATGCAGAAAACTATAAGACATTGATGAAAGAAATCAAAGATGACACAAACAGATGGAGAGATATACCATGTTCTTAGATTGGAAGAATCAACATTGTGAAAATGACTATACTATCCAATTCAATCATCAGACTCAACGTAATACCTGTCAAACTACAAATGGAATTTTTCACAGAACAGGAACCAAAAAAAAAATCACACAATTTGTATGAAAGCACAAAAGTCCCTGAACAGCGAAAGCAATCTTGAGAAAGAAAAATGGAGCTGGAGGAATCAGGCTCCCTGACTTCAGACTATACTACAAAGCTGCAGTAATCAAGACAGCGTGGTACTGGCACAAAAACAGAAATATAGATCAATGGAACAGGATAGAAAGCCCAGAGATAAACCCATGCACATATGGTCACCTTATCTTTGATAAAGGAGGCAAGATATACAGTGGAGAAAAGGCAGCCTCTTCAATAAGTGGTGCTGGGAAAACTGGACAGCTACATGTAAAAGAATGAAATTAGAACACTCCCTAACACCATGCACAAAAATGAATTCAAAATGGATTAAAGACCTAAATGTAAAGCCAGACACTATAACTCTTAGAGGAAAACATTGGCTGAACACTCTATGACATAAATCACAGCAGTATCCTTTTTGACCCACCTCCTAGAGAAATGGAAATAAAAATAAACAAATGGGACCTAAGGGAGCTTAAAAGTTTTTGCACCGCTAAGGAAACCTTAAACAAGATGAAAAGACAACCCTCAGAATGGTGAAAATATTTGCAAACGAAGCCTGTGACAAAGGATTAATCTCCAAAATATACAAGCAGCTCATGCAGGTCAATATCACAAAAACAAGAAAACCAATCCAGCAATGGGCAGAAGACCTAAATAGACATTTCTCCAAAGAAGATATACAGATTGCCAGCAAACACATGAAAGGATGCTCAATATCATTAATCATTAGAGAAATGCAAATCAAAACTACAATGAGGTATCACCTCACACTGGTCAGAATGGCCATCGTCAAATAATCTACAAAAAATAAATGCTGGAGTAGGTGTGTAGAAAAGGGAGCGATCTTTCACTGTTTGTGGGAATATAAATTGATACAGCCACTATGGATAACAGTATGGAGTTCCCTTAAAAAACTTAAAATAGAGCTACCATATGACCCAGCAATCCCACTACTGAGCATATACCCTGAGGAAACCATAATTCAAAAAGAGTCATGTACCACAAAGTTCATCGAAGCTGTATTTACTTTAGGTAGGACATGGAAATAGCCTAAGTGTCCATCTACAGATGAATGGATACAGAAGATATGGCACCTATATACAATGGAATATTACTCAGCCATAAAAAGAAACAAAACTGAGTTATTTGTAGTGAGGTGGATGGACCTAGAGTCTGTCATACAGAGTGAAGTAAGTCAGAAAGAGAAAAAAATACTGTACACTAACACCTGTATATGGAATCTAAAAAAAAGGATTCTGAAGAACCTAAGGGCAGGACAGGAATAAAGATGCAGACGTAGAGAATGGACTTGAGAACACGGGGAAGGAGAAGGGTAAGTTGGGACAAAGTGAGAGAGTGGCATGGACATATATACACTACCAACTGCAAAATAGATGGCTAGTGGGAAGCAGCCACATAGCACGGGGAGATCAGCTTGGTGTTTTGTGTCCAACCAGATAGGTGGGATAGGCAGGGAGGGAGAGAGACACAAGAGGGAGGAGATACGGGGATGCATGTATATGTATACAGCAGAAACTAACACACCATTGTAAAGCATGTATACTCCAATAATAATGCTAAGGAATAAAAAAAAAAAAAGAACTGCCTATACATGGAAAAAGACCATGTCATATATTCTTTTAGGAGGTTAAAATATACTTATTTATTATTTGAGTTTTTAAAATTTGATGGTAAAAAATTACACATTTTATATCTCTTTAATTTATTTATACCCTGTTGAGCTTTCCTAATGTGTTCTATGTTCCTACACTAATTTTGTTACACATATTATTTCATTTGCACAGAATACTTGGAGTTAGATGACATTAGCCCGAAGGGCTAAAGCCAGGCTTTTAACCCAGTACTCTGTGTGCCCTAAACTTATACTTTTTCCTATTAGATATAAAATACTCTCTCAAGGGATATATCTTAACCTTTGAATCTATCACAGCACCTTTACAAGGACTATGTGACAGTAATAATTTCCTCTTTATCTAGTGTTCTATAGTTATAAAAGCATTTCAATCCATTATGTTTTATAAATTTCCCTGCTTTAGTGTTGAATAAGCTAATTTCAGTGAGAGTTGAGTTTCTGCCACAATGTCACAGCACTTGAAAATAGAAGAGGAAGGCTTCAACCCACATATCCTAACTTGCCCCTTTCTCTGGCAGAACACACTCTTCGGCTGTGTCTCTTTCCTTTCTCCTATCTACTCATGGGGACACAATTTCATTGCTTAACACTTTGGAAAGACTTCCCTGCTTAAATGAGATGGCCTCTAGTATAAGGGAATAGTGATGCAATTCTCAATGATTCCTACTAGTGATCCTGCTATAAATTAGTGAAAAAGAGGACAAGGCAGGTTGAATGAGAGATCCTGGAAAATTTTCTTTCTTCAAGATGGACTCCTGGACTCCTCAGTTGTTCTAGGCACTGTCCTCATGGGCACGTTGAATTCTTTCATGTGAAATCAGGTTCATGAATTCAGAGTAGTTGTGAGAAAGAAGACTCAATTTTACTATAAAGGACACCATGTTACTTCAGTCTTGTGCTAAACTGCAGCCAATTTTTCACTCACAGAAGACAATACAAAAGTGATGGGGGCTTCCCTGGTGGCTCACTGGTTGAGAGTCCACCTGCCAATGCAGGAGACATGGGTGCGTGCCCTGGTCCGGGAAGATCCCACATGCCGTGGAGCAGCTTGGCCCATGAGCCATGGCCTCTGAGCTTGCGCGTCCAGAGCCTGTGCTCCGCAACAGGAGAGGCCACAACAGTGAGAGGTCTGCGTACCGCAAAAAAAAAAAAAAAGTGATGGTATTTTTAGATGGACTTGTGGCATATATTTGTACAAAGTGGGTAATATTAAGGCATGTTGTAAGGAACCATGTAGCAGTTTTGTAATATTCCAGAAGTCAATGGGTGATTTAATCAGTACCCAGATTTAATCTCCTGATAGAAGAGAATAAGACATATATAAGGTGTCAGCATCCTAAACAGTTAAAATGTGATTTTGTAGTAGGTCTCTAGTTCTAATAGGTAAAGTGCTAGCCTTGGAAACTGAATATGATCCCAGTGATAGCTAGGAACTTGATCTTACCCAGTTCAGACAGGGACTAGGTACTGTTTAGTGAGTATGCAGGTGGCCAGCACTTTTTGGCTGCAAGGCTCAGCCCAGATCTCATTCACTATTTAGCCCCAAATAGAAGTGAGTAAAAGTGCCCCCAGAAGGACTTTCCCAAGATAGAAGACCTGGAGATTGTGTAAAGATAGAAGGTCCCAAGAGATCCTAGTACTGAATTATCAAACGAGAAGCCTGAGTTTCGGTCTACAGAGAGTTAGGATTCTCCTAATGAGAAAGTAATATGCAAAACATATGAAAATGTGATGAGGTCATAAACCAAAATAATTAAGAGATATGTGGAAAATAAAGCTAGAGGAAAATATGTACAACTTATTCAGAACTTTCATGTGGTATCCGGAATAAGATTGGGGGTCAAGAGGTAGGAAATGACTTTTGGATACAGGAGGTATTATGTATAGGGCAGCAAAATTTATTTGAGATCCATCCAACTGAGGTCTGAAGATAACAATATGCTTTCTGCTCTGGGGAAGACTAGCTCATAAAATAGAGACTAAGCCTGCTTCTAGATAGACATTTGAAGGGATGCCAGACAGGTAGAGAAAGCAAGGGATGACAGCACCTTGCCAGGTGGTAAAAGAAGATTAAGATGATTTCTACACATTATGAAGTCCTGAAATTCTAGCTGTGATGTAAATTGTGCCCAGGCCATTAAAGCCAAGCAAAGAAGAAGATTTTGATTTTCACCTCAATGATTGTTAAGGAAGTATAAAGCAAACATGATCAAGTTTTCACCTGTCGGAGTCATGAGATATCTTTGAACTTTGTTACTAACAAAAGTTTGGAAAGCATTCTTTAATTAGGATTTTCCCAGCATAGACATGATTAGAGACACTTTAGTTTGTACCCATATGTATGCATTCCCTTGGTCTAGACACTTATTAAGTCAGAAACACTCCTCACGGTCTCAGACTTATGGGAACCACAAAAAGCAGGAAATGAATTTAAGGGCATGCATTCCAATTTGGTTTGTTATAATAAGATACTGACAAATCCATCCCAAGTAGAACATAGCTGTATATTTTACTTTTATAATTATTTAGTTTTTGTTTAAATAACAGTTGCCCCATCTGAGTTTGTCCAGAATGCAGTCAGGAGATTGCAGAATCTATGTCAGGGGGTATCATGCCTGCATAGCTACAATGTCTCGCCATCATCAAACAGCGACATTCTGGTCTGATGAGATGTCTACAGGTACTGTTATTTCTCTCCTCTCTTTCCAAGACACCATCTAGTTATCATATTTCCTTTCTCTATTTTATCGTTTCAGTAAATGTCTCCTATCTGCCCCTTTCAGATCAATTTTCCTACTATACACAATGCTTGGCATCATTTTTATTCTTTCAGCCACTCCTTAAGTCAGATTTGGATTTCAGAAAGGCCAATCTTTTCTATTGGAAAATTGCAATTAGCCTCACTGTCCTATAACCATAGGAATTCCTGCTGGATCTTTGTTCCCAGTTGCCATACAAAATAAAACTTATCCTGAAAACTTATAACATCCATTCTGTTTTATAACAAATATTGAACAGAACAGAAATTATGGTAGGTTTTCCCAGACATCAAGGAAGAGATATCTGGAAATATTCTTTCTTGCTGTTTGAATCCTAGAACATGATCTCTTTATGGAATAATCTTTACTATGTACCTCACTGTGCTTTGCTGCCCAACAGAATTACAGCTTTACTTTACTATTCAACTGGGACTGGAAGCCTACCTGACTAAAACTGAGTCTGATTCCTGGAGATCATCTCACTCACTTGGCTTGTGCTAGATCTCTAATTTCTCAGAGGATTGAACTCTGATCAGAATTTCTAAGGATTGGCTGAGTGGAGTTCCAGTGGAAAATTCTCCCAAACTTCACCATTTGGCTACAAGTGTTGTCACCACCTGCGTACTCCCGTTACCTTGCCCCTATCCCCTAGAGCCTACACTCTGATATACGGACCAAATCAGAGGAAGTATGAGCTCTCCTGGTCTTTTGGACACTATACTTTGAGTTGCTTTCCTTTCCTATAATGAAGGCAGGTGTTACAAACTTACTCAACATAGCTTACATAGTAAAGCCCCTGAGTGAGGACAATTTCTGACATTATTAAGGAGAACCTAGCAACAGTTTAGTGCCTCTTTAATAGTGGGTTCTTTCTTAGTTCATTCAACTCTCCAACCCAAGGGAGCCATGAATGAAGGGCAGTAGTGGAGCAAAGGGGTCAGGTCTTATGCTTCCCTTGGTCCCATTAGCAAACCACCAGCTGAGCTTCAAGAATGACTTCTCACAGAGCTGTTTAACATGTGTTTTCTCAAACTGGACTCAGGTGTGGGTCATGATGTCCAGGAACACACAAGTATTTTAAAATGTTGCAAGCAACCAGAGCTTCTAGGTCACCTTAATTCAAGAACAAATAAACAAAGTTTGGTAAGAGTCAACATGGTCACCTCCATTTTTAAAGGATTAAAATTTTAAAAAGAGAAAGAACTAATAGCTTTATTTGATATGAATTCTGGCATAAGTAATGTATATGTCAAAAGAGACTTCTGGACTATTGAAATTAGGCAAAAAATAAGAGAAGAATGAATCGTTATTTATATAAAATAATTTAAAGTTAATTGTGGATTATTTTTTGATGACTTCCAAGTTCCAATTTATATGTCATGAGACATTTTTGTGTAAATACAATGATTCTTTTCTGTTTGAGATGGAGACAAAGACCTATTATGTGACACTCCTGTTTATCTTGAATAACTATAATCTTCAATAGTAGTTCTATTTGGTAGAGGAGAGACTTCTGGTCTTCCTGGCTTCCACCCTTGAGTCTTTCCTAAATTATTTCTATTGTATCAATACAAGCTTGAATATACCAAACCTGTGCAATCATGTGATGAATAGTTGAGTTGTTTGTGTGTTTCAAGTATGATAAATACGGGTTTTCAATACTGGTAACTTTCTCACATAAAGAAACATTGATGTGCATGTGTTCAAAATGAATGAATGAGAACATTCACTGAGAACATTCATGAACTCAATTAATGAGAACAGACTTCCATGCCAGGAAAGGGTATCTACAATACTTTTTTATAAATACTATAACATGATTTTTCTTGCTGACAAACATTGAGAAATGGAAAGGTCCTTGTTTTTACTTTGCTTAATTTTCACAAAGATGTTTATTTACAGGCATCTAATCTTCTCTACTATACTTACAGCCATGGTTGATGGTTTGAGAATGTGTAAGAGAGAAGGAGTGAGTGAAAACATGTTATAATTTATCGTGGTGTGAATACATGGCATCACACTAAAAAATAACACTCTTCACTAAATATAGCAGCATATACATATTTTTATGGGTATAGCTTAATAAAAAATCTTCCCACCACTTATATTCCTAAATGATTCTAAGGTACATTGTGAAAATACAAAGCTGAATAAACTATACCTCTGTCATGGCGTATAGTAATAACTGTATTTAGTTTTTGAAGATTGAGCAGTACACTTTTGATATTAGAACTTTGCTGGTAAAAAATTTTAGAAAATCACTCTCACTACCTTGTGGAGAATGGGTTATTGTAGGACAAGTGTGGAATGAAGAAGGCTGGTTAGTAAGTCATTGCAGTCATGTGGGCAAGAGAGAATGATGACTGAAGCTGGGGTCAGAGAAATGGAAATATTTAGAATATAATTTGATGCTAAATTACAAGACTTAATTATGAGTTAGGTATTGGAAAATGATATGAAGAGAAGACTCAAGAATGATCAATTGGTTTTTACCTTAAAATCCAAGTGAATGATGGAACCATTTATTGGTTGGTTAAAAGATTGATTTTTTTAAAAAAAATAGGTTCATACATGGAAAGGATTTGATTGTAAGAGTTTGATTTTGGATATTTGAAGTGTGAGATACCCAAGTGAAGATATAAAGAAGGCAGTTGAACACAGAGAAAAGTTGTAAAGGGAAAATTGAGAATTATCTGCTCAAAAAATGAATCAAGCCACTCAATGAGATTGACTGAAGAAATCATGTGGAAAGGGAAGAGAAGAGAACTCAGGATAAGTTTTCTTTTCAGTATAAATACGTGCTAAATGATAATTAAATTTACATATTTTACAAAATTTAAAAACTCAAATTATTTTCTAAATCTAGCAATCATAACCCCAAATGAAATCCCAGGGTGCAGTGACATGTAGAGTTTCAGCAGAGCAAGAGAAGGAAGCAAAGGAAACTGAGAAGAACCTATCAATGGGATAAGTAAAACTGGCAAGTTGTGACATTCTGAAAGCCAAGAGAAAAACCAAAAAAAGGAATTAATTCCCAAAATATCATTGATGTTGAGGGTCTGAGACCAGAACCAAATTGATTTTTTGTTGGTTCATTTAAGTAAATGTAGGCATTTATTATGGAAGGTATTTATTCCATCTCTCTCTCTTTGCCATCTTGGTTATTTTGGACTTGACAGTAAGAAATTAGATTTGTTTGCTAGGAAGAAAACAAGGATTATCTTTGTTAACACAAAAGGGAAAAGTCCCAGTTCACTTTTACCAACACAAGCAATAACAGGCTAGGCAGGGAGTTCTAGAAGATCTGGTTTGATACACAGATACATAATGTTCCAGGTCTTTGACTTTGGGAAATCTACTCATTCCTCTGAAGCTCAATGATTTTTTTTCTGTAGAAATATAATAATACTAATGTTTGTGTGTGAAGGCATAGAGATTATTTCTGTAAAAAGCTTGACATCTGGTAACTTTTTATCCGCATAATAAATAAATTCAAAACATCTTTTTAATCTTGTAGATCATATGTTTATTTCAGCACCCACAAAACAGTACTTGCTGAAGTTTCAACATGTGCCTTGTGCAGAGGTGGCTCTTTCTGGACACAGAGGGCTGCTGAGTCCAGTGACTTTAGCTTCCGCATATTGGCAGAGTATGTGGACAGTGAGCACAGCAGGGGCTACCCATTCTTAGATTTTTATCTCTCAGCTTCACGTGCTCAAGGTTCCCCTGGCTCTGCCTCTTGCACCATCAATGATTCACAGTGCATACTGGGGTAAGTACTGTAAAGTCCCAAATTAGAAGTGCCTTCACAGCAGAATGTCAGTTCTAACGCCAGCACATCTGCATTGGAAGCATATGGATCTATCTTTAATCAGCTACACAGCATAGAACTTCAAGCACGTGTCCAAGAATTCAGCCATGAGATGACTCTAATCAAGCAATGCCAAAAGGCTGCCAAGCTCATCATTTTTAGAACAGTCCACCTCAAACTAGCTGTGGTGAATGGCCATTGAAAGAAATTCTTTAATATCTAGTCCTATGGTGTATAACCAGTACGTAGCTAATATCACAAATGAGTTCCATGCCTGCTTCGCTATAAGCAAATCTGTTGGTCATTCCTAGGTTTACTGGTCAAGTCTGGTGGTCTTGATAATGCTAAATTACCATGGTAGTTTCTATACTTCTCTATTTTTGTACTTAACTCATTATGGACAGATATCGGCCTGTGAACCACATTGGAATTAAAACTCAAGCCTCTACTCACCTGCTGAGATATATCCATTGGCTCCCTTTCCCTAATAGGTTAAATAGGTTTAAAAGATATTTTAAAATTCTCAGTGAGGTTGTATCACATAACATTTTATTTAATTCACCATTTACAGCCCCTATCATATTTAACAGTAATTTTCTGTTTATGTGACTGTCTACTGGCTAAACTTTGTGTTCCTGGAGGGATGCCACAGGATCATAAGCGTACATATATCCCCAGCAACTAGCACCATGCTTGATGCATAAAAAGACCTCAGTAAGCTCATTTGGACACAATATATATGTATTAAGAACCTGCCATGAGGCAGGATCCATTCTAGACACTAGAAATGTAATGATGGGCAATACTAACAAAAATCCCTCCTCTCAAGGAACTTTAATATCATTGGAGAAGAAAAGACAGTAAGTGAGATTTAAAAAAAAGCAAAACAGTAAAATACATAGTTGATTAGTTGGGAATAATTACTAAGGATAAAAAAAATAAAGCATGGACAGAAAGTTTTTGGAATTGTGTAAATATTTTCCACGTGATTGAAAGTAGTGGTGAGTCAGAACTCCTTCATCACCTGATTAAAATAGTATCTTTCTAGTTTCATTTATCACCTCTATGACCACACAGAACCTGAGCCTTTTTTTTTTTTTTTTTTTTCTGAGCCCTTTTTTGAATCAATTATTTCTCTCTGGAAAACTTTCTATTGTTTCTACCTAGGAAATGCCAGCTTACCATTTAAGACCCGGGTCAAGTATTATCTCTGAGAAACCATCCATGACTCCATGGGAGGATGATAGTTCACTCTTCTCAAGGATTTCTCAACATCGCTGTAGCTCAGGCGGGATCACATTGCTTTTTGATTATTTGCTTGTGACAAGCTGTCTGCAAGACTCTGCAAGGGTTAGGAGGCAAAGGCCTTGTTTTTCTTCCCTTCTCAATTCCCAGCGGCCAGTGTGGGATCTAGGATATCAGGGAAGCTCAATAAATACCTGTTGAAATAGATTCTAAGGAAAATGAGTTGAGAGAAACAATCTAAGGAATATAAGAACTTCCTGTTTCTTGGTTTTGTGAGTCTTTCCTAGGCAGACAGTAACACACTTGGACTATATTAGTTTAAACACCACACTGATGTTTCCCTGAATATAGTATTACATTTTTAGAACAGATAATGTTGAGATAAGAAATATCTTCATCTCGGTGCTTTGTGTCCACCTAGAGGGGTGGGGTAGGGAGGGTGGGCAGGAGATGCAAGAGGGAGGAGATATGGGGATATATGTATATGTACAGCTGATTCACTTTGTTATAAAGCAGAAAATAATGCACCATTGTAAAGCAATTATACTCCAATAAAGATGTTAAAAAATAAAAAATAAATTTAAAAACCTATATCTACATCCTTGACATATCGATCTCCCCAAATTATACATTTAAAGATCCAAGTGATGATATTCTTCTGGAGTTCTGATAAAAAAAAAAAGAAAACATATATATATATATTCTGAATTGATGTTTAGAATGCTACTTCTGTAGCAAAGTGCCATATGTTCTCTAATGTGACTTTTAATTTCTCACATGGACCCAGCGAGATAATACTTAAAAATTTCAGATGAGTAAACTGAGTCTGGGATCTTTCTCTTAACCATATAAAGAACCATCATTTACAGAGCACTTGTTAAGTGTTGGTCACTCTGTCAAACTCCTCCTCTGATGCATTAAACTATTTGGTTCTTCTATGGCCTAATCAAAGACTTGAGCAATCAAGGATTAAAGAGTTTACAGGATCATAGCCCAAGAACACACATTCAGAACTTTGAGTCAGTCCTGGTCAGTCTCGTTACCAGAGCCCCCTGTTGTAGCCAGTATGCTGCTCTGCCTCATACTCAGGTAACACATGTGAATCAAGTCATTCAATCCAGGGGCCAAACTCTGTGTCCAATACCATGGAGTATTCTTCAGTGGTTCTGGGCAACCCAAGCTAGCCACAGGCTGGCGACCTCTTCTGCAAATATTTGCAGATGCCAACATGTATAATACCTAATACTAATTGATGCTTGTCTTATTTTTATGAATATATTATTGATGCATCACATTCATACTGAAAACTATGTATATTCTCAGTAACTGCATAATCTGACACATTTTCCTAAATTGAACACATTCGGTTGAATAAATAGAGCATTACCAGGACGGACCACAGAAGTTTCCTTGGTTTTCCAGTTACCTTTCCTCACCCCCATTAAGGGCCACCCACATCCTGACTTACAGCAGAATAGATGCATTTTGCCTGTTTCTCTATATTTATAAGTGGAATCATTTTGTATTACTAATCTTATGTATAGCTGATCCCCTTTGAGCCTACCCAGACATTCTGGATACAGTTCAACATAATTGAAGGAGTACCATGCTTAAGGTCTTCATGGTGCTGGACAGTCTGTTGCCAATTTGATATCACAGAAGAAAAGCTACTGGCTTACTAGATCCTTTAGTGCTTCTTCTAAGTTCTTGAAATTCTCAGTGGCTCCTGGGTGAGACTGAGAAATCACCCAGTCCCAACCTTTGGTGCAACAGGCTGAGATTGCCAGCAATGTATCCCCCGACTTTTGCTCCTCCAGCCCTAACAGCTGTGTGTGAGTCTCTAACTACTTGTATTAATTGCCTTGCAAACTGGCATCTGTTTCCCTGACCAAACTCTGATAGCCTTAGCTCATTACCAGAATTATATCATATATTAAGCTTATGATCACTCATTTTACCTATTTTAACTTGTTTTCTAACCTCTAAATTGAAACAGTTGAATATGACAGTCTCTAAATTCAGTCCTAATTCTAATATTACCATATGTGTGATTATGAACTAAACTGTGTTCAGAGTGGAATCCCCAATAACATAGCAGCAGAGAGAAGTGGGGACCTTGGCATACGAATCCCTGCATTTATGCTCCATCCTTGACTAGTTGTGTGATCTTGAAACAAGTTTCTCAAATTCAAGGAGGCCCCATGCATTCATCTGTAAAAGGGTCATAAGTATTTGTTACTTATAACAAGGGTGAATAAGTTCAGTGATTGATATTTAGCAAACATCCAATAACTGTGTAATGCCATCTATTCTTTTTACTGTATTTTAGAAGGTGGAGACGATACATGATACATTTAAGAAAAAATATTTCAATGGCAAAATAAACACTAATTTGCAATTAAAAGAGTATTTTTCAGTTATCTGGAAACGTTAACTCATATGGAATATTTTGTCCTTCAAGAGGTTGGAGAAATAGGTGAACTGAACTATATTTAACCAAAATGATGGTCTATATAATATTATTCAGAATAGATTTCTTTTTTTTAACATCTCTATTGGAGTATACTTGCTTTACAATGTTGTGTCAGTTTCTGCTGTATAACGAAGTGAGTCAGCTATATGTATACATATATCCTTATATCCCCTCCCTCTTGCGTCGCCTTCCAACTCTCCACATCCCACCACTCAAGGTGGTCACAAAGCACAGAGCTGATCTCCCTGTGCTATGCAGCTGCTTCCCACTAGCTATCTATTTCACAACTGGTAGTGTATATATGTCAATGCTACTCTCTCACTTCATCCCAGCTTACCCTTCCCCCTCACAATGTCCTCAAGTCCATTCTCAAGGTCTGCATCTTTATTCTTATCCTACAACTAGGTTCATCAGAAACTTTTTTTTTTGTTTTTCAATTCCATACATACGTGTTAGCATACGGTATTTGTTTTTTCCCTTTCTGACTTACTTCACTCTGTATGACAGACTCTAGGTCCATCCACCTCACAGCAAAAAACTCAATTTTGTTTCTTTTTATGGCTGAGTAATATTCCATTGTATATATATGCCTAATCTTCTTTATCCATTCATCTGTCAATGGAAACTTAGGTTGCTCCCATGTCCTGGCTATTGTAAATAGTGCTACAATGAATATTGTGATACATGTCTCTTTGAATTATGGTTTTCTCAGCGTATATACCCAGTAGTGGAAACGCTGGGTCATATGGTAGTTCTATTTTTAGTTTTTTAAGGAGCCTCCATACTGTTCTCCATACTGGCTGTATCAATTTATATTCCCACAAACAGTGAAAGATTGCTCCCTTTTCTACGCACCTACTCCAGCATTTATTGTTGTAGATTTTTTGACGATGGCCATTCTGACCAGTGTGAGGTGATACCTCATTGTGGTTTTGATTTGCATTTCTCTAATGATTAGTGATGTTGAGCATCCTTTCATGTGTTTGTTGGCAATCTGTATATATTCTTTAGAGAAATGTCTATTTAGGTCTTCCACCCATTTTTTTCTTTTTTAACAATATTTTATTTTATTTTATTTATTTATTTTTGGCTGTGTCAGGTCTTAGTTGCGACATGAGGGATTGTTGTTGCGGGATCTTTCACTGCAGTGCACGGGCTCAGTAGTTCTGACGTGCGGGCTTATTTGCCATGTGGCATGAGGGATCTTAGTTTCCCAACCAGAGATCAAACCCACGTCCCCTGCATTGGAAGTCAGATACTTTACCACTGGACAACCAGGAAGGTCCCTTCTGCCCATTGTTGGATTGGGTTGTTTGTTTTTTTGATATTGAGCTGCATGAGCTGCTTGTATATTTTGGAGATTAATCTTTGTCAGTTGATTATTTTGCAAATATTGTCTCCCATTCTGAGGGTTGTCTTTTATTATTGTTTATAGTCTCCTTTGCTGTGCAAAAGCATTAGGTTCCATTTGTTTATTTTTGTTTTTATTCCCATTTCTCTAGGAGGTGGGTCATAAAGGATCTTGCTGTGATTTATGCCATAGAGTGTTCTGCCTATGTTTTCCTCTAGGAGTTTAATAGTGTCTGGCCTTACATGTGGTCTTTAATCCAATTTGAGTTTATTTTTGTGTATGGTGTTAGGGAGTGTTCTAATTTCATTCTTTTACATGCAACTGTCTAGTTTTCCCAGCACCACTTGTTGAAGAGGCTGTCTTTTCTCCAATGTATATTCTTGCCTCCTTTATCAAAGATACGATAACCATATGTGTGTGGGTTTATCTCTGGACTTTCTAACCTATTCCATTGATCTATATTTCTGTTTTTGTGACAGTACCATACTGTCTTGATTACTGTAGCTTTATAGTATAGTCTGAAGTCAGGGAACCTTATTCCTCCAGCTCCGTTTTTCTTTCTCAAGATTGCTTTGGCTATTCGGGGTCTTTTGTGTTTCCATACATATTGTGCAAATTTTGTTCTAGTTCTGTGAAAAATACCATGGGTAGTTTGATAGGGATTGCACTGAATCTGTAGATTGCTTTGGGTAGTATAGTCATTTTCACAATGTTGATTCTTCCAATCCAAGAACACGGTATATCTCTCCATCTGTTTGTATTATCTTTAATTTCTTTAATCAGTGTCTTATAGTTTTCTGCATACAGGTCTTTTGTCTCCTGAAGAAGGTTTATTCCCAGGTATTTTATTCTTTATGTTGCAAAGGTAAATGGGAGTGTTTCCTTAATTTATCTTTCTGATTTTTCATCATTAGTGTATAGGAATGCAAGAGATTTCTGTGCATTAATTTTGTATCCTGCTACTTTACCAAATTCATTGATTAGCTCTGGTAGTTTTCTAGTAGCATCTTTAGGATTCTCTACGTATAGTATCATGTCATCTGCAAACAGTGACAGTTTTACTTCTTTTCTGGTTTGGAGTCCTTTTATTTTATTTTTTTTCTTCTCTGATTGCCGTGGCTAGGAATTCCAAAAGTATGTTGAATAATAGTGGTGAGAGTGGGCAACCTTGTCTTGTTCCTGATCATAGTGGAAATAGTTTCAATTTTTCACCATTGAGAATGATGTTGGCTGTGGGTTTGTCATATATGGGCTTTATTATGTTGAGGTAGCTTCCTTCTATGCCCACTTTCTGGATACTTTTTATCATTAGTGGTGTTGAATTTTGTCAAAAGCTTTTCCTGCATCTATTGAGATGATCATATAGTTTTTATCCTTCAGTACGTTAATATGGTGTATCACATTGATTGATTTGCATATATTGAGGAATCTTTGTATTCTTAGGATAAACGCCACTTGATCATGGTGTATGATTCTTTTAATGTGCTGTTGGATTCTGTTTGCTAGTGTTTTGTGGAGAATTTTTGCATCTGTGTTCTTCAGTTATACTGGCCTGTAGTTTTCTTTTTATGTGACATCTTTGTCTAGTTTTGCTATCAGGGTGATGGTGGCCTCATAGAAGGAGATTGGGAGTGTTCCTCCTTCTGCTATATTTTCAAAGAGTTTGAGAAGGACAGGTGTTAGATCTTCTCTAAATGTTTGATAGAATTCACCTGTGAAGCCATCTGGTCCTGGGCCTTTGGAAGATTTTTAATCAGAGTTTCAATTTCAGTGCTTGAGATCAGTATGTTCATATTTTCTATTTTTTCCTGGTTCAGTCTCAGAAGGTTGTTCTTTTCTAAGAATTTGTCCATTTCTTTCAGGTTTTCCATTTTATTGGCATATAGTTGCTTGTAGTAATCCCTTATGATCCTTTGTATTTCTGCAGTGTCAGTTACTTCTTTTTCATTTCTAATTCTGTTGATTTGAGCCTTCTCGCTTTCTTTTCTTAATGTGTGTGGCTACTGGTTTATCAGTTTTGTTATCTTCTCAAAGAATCAGCTTTAGTTTTATTGATCTTTGCTATTGTTTCCTTCCCTTCTTTTTCTTTTATTTCTTATCTGATATTTATGATTTCTTTACGTCTGCTAACTTTGGGGTTTTTTTGTTCTTCTTTCTCTAATTGCTTTATGTGTAAGTTTAAGTTGTTTACTTGAGATATTTCTTGTTCCTTGAGGTAGGATTGTATTGCTATAAACTTCCCTCTTAGAGCTGCTTTTCCTGTATCCCATAGGTTTTGGGCAATCATGTTTTCATTGTCATTTTTTTCTAGGTATTTTTTTTTTAACATCTTTATCGGAGTATAATTGCTTTAAAATGGTGTGCTATTTTCTGCTTTATAACAAAGTGAATCAGTTATACATATATATATATGTACCCATATTTCTTCCCTCTTGCATATCCCTCCCTCCCACCCTCTCTATTCCACCCCTCTAGGTGGTCACAAACCACCTAGCTTATCTCCCTGTGTTATGCGGCTGCTTCCCACTAGCTATCTATTTTACGTTTGGTAGTGTATATATGTCCATGCCACTCTCTCACTTTGTCACATCTTACCCTTCCCCCTCCCCATATCCTCAAGTCCATTCTCTAGTAGGTCAGTGTCTTTATTCCCATCTTACCCCTAGGTACATCATGATTTCTTTTAAATTTTTCTTTTCTTAGATTCCATATATATGTGCTAGCATATGGTATTTGTTTTTCTCTTTCTGACTTACTTCACTCTGTATGACAGACTCTAGGTCCATCCACCTCACTACAAATAACTCAATTTTGTTTCTTCTTATGGCTGAGTAATATTCCATTGTATATATGTGCCACATCTTCTTTATCCATTCATCTGTTGATGGACACTTAAGTTGCTTCCATATCTTGGCTATTGTAAACAGAGCTACAATTAACATTTTGGTACATGACTCTTTTTGGATTATGGTTTTCTCAGGGTATATGCCCAGTAGTGGGACTGCTGGGTCATATGGTAGTTCTATTTGTAGATTTTAAAGGAACCTCCATACTGTTCTCCATAGTGGCTGTATCAATTTACATTCCCACCAACAGTGCCAGAGGGTTCCCTTTTCTCCACACCCTCTCGAGCATTTATTGTTTGTAGATTTTTTGAGGTGGCCATTCTGACCGGTGTGAGGTGATATGTCATTGTAGTTTTGATTTCCATTTCTCTAATGATTAATGATGTTGAGCATTCTTTCATGTGTTTGTTAGCAATCTGTATATCTTCTTTGGAGAAATGTCTATTTGTTTCTAGGTACTTTTTGATTTCCTCTTTGATTTCTTCAGTGACCTCTTGGTTATTTTGTAGCATATTGTTTAGTCTCCATGTGTTTGTACTTTTTACACTTTTTTTTTCCTGTAATTTATATATAATCTCATAGGGCTGTGGTCAGAAATGATACTTGCTGCTATTTCAAATTTCTTAAATTTACCGAGGCTTGATTTGTTACACAGGATATGATCTATCCTGGACAATGTTCCATGTGCACTTGAGAAGAAAGTGTATTTTTTTATTTTTGGATGGAATGTCCTATAGATATCAATTAAATCCATCTGGTATAATGTGTCAATTAAAGCTTGTGTTTCCTTATTTATTTTCAGTTTGGATGACCTGCCCTTTGATGAAAGTGGAGTCCCTTTAGCACTTTAGTGACTTTATCCCCTAGTATTACTGTGTAACTGTCTATTTCCCTTTTCATGACTGTTAGCATTTGCCTTCTGTATTGAGGTGCTCCTATGTTGCGTGCATAAATATATACAATTATTATATCTTCTTCATGGATTGATCCCTGATCATTATGTAGTATCCTTCTTTGTCTCTTGTAATAGTCTTTATTTTAAAGTCTATTTTGTCAGATATGAGAATTGCTACTACAGCTTTTTTAAAAAATTTCCATTTACATAGAATATCTTTTTCTGTCCCCTCACTTTCAGTCTGTATGTGTCCCGAGGTCAGAAGTGGGTCTCTTGTAGACAGCATATATACGGGTCTTCTTTTTGTAACCATTCAGCCAGTCTGTGTCTTTTGGTTGGGGTATTTAATTCATTTATGTTTAAGGTAATTATCGATATGTATGTTCCTATTACCATTTTCTTAATTGGTTTGGGTGTTTTTGTAGGTCTTTTCCTTCTCTTTTGTTTCCTGCCTAGAGAAGTTCCTTTAGCATTTGTTGTAAAGCTGGTTTGGTGATGCTGAATTCACTTCGCTCTTGCTTGTCTGTAAAAGTTTTAATTTCTCCATCAAATTTGAATGAGATCCTTGCTGGGTAGAGTAATCTTGGTTGCAGTTTTTTTTCCCTTTCATCACTTTAAATATTTCCTGCCACTCCCTTCTGGCTTGTAGAGTTTCTGCTGAAAGATCAGCTGTTAACCTTACGGGGATCCGCTTATATGTTATTTGTTGCTTTTCTCTTGCTGCTTTTAATATTGTTTCTTTATATTTAATTATTGTTTGTTTGAGTAGTATGTGACTTGGTATGTTTCTCCTTAGATTTATCCTGTATGGGACTCTCTGTGCTTCCTGGATTTGTTTGACTATTTCCTTTCCCATATTAGAGAAGTTTTCAACTATAATATCTATAAATATTTTCTCAGTCCTTTTTTTTTTTTCTGTTCTTCTTCTGGGACTCCTATAATTCGAATGTTCATGCATTTAGTGTTGTTCCAGAGGTCACTGAGATTGTCCTCATTTCTTTTCATTCTTTTTTCTTTATTCTGCTCAGTGGCAGTTATTTCCAGTATTCTATCTTCCAGGTCACTTATCTGTTCTTGTGCCTCAGTTATTCTGCCTTTGATTCCTTCTGGAGTACTTTTAACTTCATTTGTTGTGTTCTGTTTAATTCTTCTAGATCCTCATTAAACGTTTCTTGTATTTTCTTCCTTTTATTTCCAAGATTTTTGTTCATCTTTAGTATGATTACTCTGAACTCTTTTTCAGGTAGACTACCTATTTCCTCTCCATTTGTTTGGTGTGGTGCGTTTTTATCTTGCTCCTTCATCTGCTGAATATTTTCCTGTCTTCTCATTTTGTTTAACTTACTGTGTTCGGGGTCTCCTTTTCATAGGCTGCAGGTTCATAGTTCCCGTTTGTTTTGGTGTCTGCTCCCAGTGGGTGATGTTGGTTCAGTGTCTTGTGTAGGCTTCCTGCTGGAGGAGACTGGTGCCTGTGTTGTGATGGTGGGGCTGGATCTTGTCCTTCTGGTGGGCAGGGCTGCATCTGGTGATGTTTCTTTCAGGTGTCTGTAAGCTCAGTATGACTTTAGGCTCATGTCTGCTAATCGGTGGGGTTGTGTTCCTGTCTTGCTGGTTGTTTGACATGGAGCATCTAGCACTGGATCTTGGTGGACATTGGGTGGACCTGGTTTTTAGTGTTGAGACGGAGATCTCTGGGAGAGCTCTTGCCAATTGATATTACATGGGCCTGGGAGGTCTCTGGTGGTCCAATGTCCTGGACTTGGCTCTCCCACGTTGGAGGTTCAGGTCCAAAATATAGCCGGAGCATCAAGACACCACCCACCTCAAGGCTTGGAAGAAAAGGAAGAAAAGAAACCAAAAAGATAGTACCCCAAACCAAATGGTAAAAGCAAAACTAAACAGACAAAATCACACAAAGAAACATGCACACACACACTCATAAAAAGAAAACAAACAAGCAAAAACCAAAACAACAACAACAAAATCTGAAAAAGAGAAAAAAAAGGAACAGACGGAACTGTAGGACAAATGGTAAAAGCAAACCTAAACAGACAAAATCACACAAAGCAATATACACACACACACTCACAAAAAGAGAAGAATAGAAATAAAATTTTTAAATTTAAAAAATAATAAATTAAAAAAGGGAAGAGAGCAACCAAACCTATAAACAAATCCACCAACAATAACAAGCACTGAATAATAAACTAATATAAACATAAAATCAAAAACAAATCAGACGCAGAAAGCAAACCCCAGATCTGCAGTTGCTCCCAAAGTCCACCACCTCAATTTTGGGAACTTTCATTGTCTATTCAGGTATTCCACAGATGTAGTGTTTATGAAGTTGATGTGGGGATTTAATCTGCTGCTCCTGAGGCTGCAAGGAGAAATTTCCCCTTCTTTTCTTTGTTTTCACAGCCACTGGGCTTCAGCTTTGATTTTGGCCCCAACTCTGCCTGGAGGCTGCCCTCAGGCATCTGTTCCCTGCCCAGACAAGAGAGGGTTAAAGCAGCAGCTTATTAGGTCTTCCTTGCTCACTCAGGCTTGGGAGAGGGAAGGGTACAGTAGTCCTAATTGGAACGCAGGGCAAGCCTGGGGCAGCAGAGGCTGACATGACATTGCAGCAGCCTGAGGCTCACCATGTATTCTCCTGGGGAAGTTGGCCCTGGATGATGGGACCCTGGCAGTGGCATGCTGCACAGGCTGCCACAGGTGTGTCAGTAGCAGACAAGCATCTAAGGCTGGTGAGTGATGGTCAGCACCAATCCTCTGTGCAGGAATCTCTCCACTTTACCTTCTGCACCCCTGTTGCTGTGCTCCCCTCTGTGGCTCTGAAGTTTCCTCCCCTCCCACATACATCCCCACCAGTGAAGGGGCTTCTTAGTGTGTGGAAACTTCCTCCTTCACAGCTCCCTCCCAGAGGTGCAGGTCCCATCCCTATTCTTTTGTCTCTGATTTTTTTCTTTTTTTCTTTGGCCCTATCCAGGTATGTGGGGATTTTTTCTTTTCTTTTTTCCTTTGGGGAAGTCTGAGGTCTTCTGCCAGCATTCAGGAGGTGTTCTGTAGGAGCTGTTCCACATGTAGATGTATTTTTGATGTATTTATGGGGAGGAAGGCGATGTCCACATCTTACTCCTCCACTGTCTTAAAGGTTGGAGTAGATTTCTTGTATTGATTAATGTAATAAGTTGATACAGGGGACTGATTTTGATTACCTTGAATTTGTGTTCTAAAGAAACTTAAGGCAAAACTGGAGACATTCTAGAAAGCAGTGTTAGGACCTCCAGCCTATATGCTGACCCAATGTATGTATTATCAACTTGCTGTCAGAAATTAAGGAGACCACTTCCAGCTTCTGTACAAAGATAAAAGAATTAACAAGGTCACAGAAATATTTACACTCTGACTATAGAGAAGAAAATTAAATATCAACACAAAGATTTCCATGCTGCACAAATTCCTTCTCCACCTAAAACCACTTTTAATGCAAAACATTAGAAAACACACACACACACACACAAGATGATAACACTAAATGAAAAATCATGTTATTTTGGTAAAAATATTATTATTTAATTATTTTTTCTGTTTTCTCCATATTTTGCTTGCTCTAAAAGAAAAATAGTACTTTTAATTTAAATGATTCTATCTCTAGTAAGCCACTTAGCTTCTCTAAGCATTAGACAATCATTTTAAAGGAAGGGAAAATTATACTTGCTTTATCAGTCAGAAAAGTCTGGTTGTGTTATGGCAACAAATGACCCCAATGTCTTAGTGACTTGTAATGACAAATATGTATTTCTTGCTCACTTTGCATTTTGATCCCAGGACATGTAGTGATGGAGCTGATCATTGCAGTTTCTCAGAGCTCCACACTGATGAAGCAGCAACTGTCCTGAACATTAGTAGTCACTTGCCAGAAGGAAAGAAGACTACAGAGAAGCATGACATGGCACCAAAATGACATATGTTACTTCTCTCCTTGCTTTATTGACCAAAAACTAATCCAAGGTCCTCACCAAATCTCAAGTAGGCAAGGTAATGCAATACTATCACATGTCCAGAAGGAAAGAGAGAGAATTATTTATGAGGAACCCTCTTAACTGTCACCCCTGCTCTATCATCTTCACTGGACATTGTGAGGATCAGAGGAGATAACTATATGAAAAGATTTTGCAAATTATAAACTATTATATAAACATAAGATATAGTAATGATATAATAAATATAATTACTAAAAAATTAGAAAAATGTGGGACTCTGGATTAGATTTCATTTACTGAAACTTTGGAATACCTTGTGGGCTGAAAAAAATGTTGAGAACAACATACCTTATATACTTGTGGTCTTATATTTTTATTGTGATATGTATAAACTTTCTTTCCCACTTTGTGCACTTAATAGTAACTCATGTTCATATTCCCATCCTTCTGATTAATTAGGACCAACAACTGTGACTACATTTTCCTATTAATTGTTCCATCATGAGAGTTTCATAATGTTGACTATAACAGCTGGCATTTTATCCTTTGTTTCACTTTGCAATTTTTACTTTCTACTTCTATACATTTTCTCACATATGTTAATGTGAAGCTCACATAGAAAATGAGGAACAAGTAACAAACAGAGGTTAAGACTTTGTAATAGTTGATTTTCCTGTGGTTAAAAATGGTACAAGATGCTGAGCAAATTCAAAAGCCATTTGAATTTCACTTCCTCAGTTGAGGAGTAGGAAAGTATGCTGTTCTTAAAGAGATATGGTATTACCACACTGAAACCCCCCAGGTTATGAATTAGATTTTCCATAAGTCTAAGAGTTAGGAGCAAGAGAGAGAGAGAGAGAGAGAGAGAGAGAGAGAGAGAGAGAGAGACAATAAATTCTTTGAAATTCTCTAGTTGTAATCTACATTCTCATGCAGCCTGCCCATATGTCATTTTTCTGACGCCTGCTGTTTCCATTAACCAGATTTGTACTTTTTTGGGCTAGCCTGAATAGCTTTCTCCACTTTTCATTTTGTTTTCTCTTTGTAAGTGACCACAATTTTTAGGCCACCCCTATAAGCTTTACTGTATTTTTTCTGTTATAGCTTTGTGATATGTTCTTTTTGATTCACAACTTATCTTGTAAATATACACAAGTAGTCCACCTCTCATAACTTACTGGACATTATCTTAAATCAATCAACACATATGTGTTGGATACCTGCTCCATGCATACACTGGTTAGTCCATGAGAAGAATGTAAGTGCAAACAGGCATCCCTTGGTCTTTTGGATAAATCAAGTATATAATGGGATTAGTTATAATATTAAACACAGGTGCTATTTTAGGGCAGCTATTATTTATTCTAAATGATATTAAGCAATTTTACTTTCTGTGTCAATTAACCTTCACAGTGACTGATAAGAATATATCACTCTCTTTTTAATTTTTTTTTAACCTATGAGGATACGTTTGGATTGCTAAAGAAATTTGCTCCATATCACATATTATTACATGGCAGAGGCTGGAAATCAGTTCTGAAATCCAGACTCTATGTAAAGATCAAAGCTTGGGGACTGATATTTCAGACCTAAGAACAGGCATTCATACATTAAGATTAAAAAGTGTAATATTAAAGAATAATTTAATTCAATGATACTAGAGGCATCACAATCCAGTTTCTGATTGACAAGCATGTACTAAAAATAGTAAATGATATTGTTTGTTCATATGTCCAAAGAGAACAAAGAGATCACAATGATTTGGAATTTGCTGTACAGACTTTGTGAGGATTTTATTAATCTTACCATAAGTGGTCCCATCACTGAGGTGAATCAGACAACTATACTGCGACTATGCTAGGTTCAGGAAAAATTCATTTTTTTCTTCTTCTCATTTATCTGTCGTTCAACCTTATGCAAGCTTTTTATGTCATCTGAGCTTGTGCTTCCTTGTTTGTAAACCAGAAGTAATATTGTTCACTCTGTCTACTACACAGACTTGACGAGATAATAGATGTGAAAACTGGAAATGCTTAAACTACAGTGCAGAGTCTTAACAATTTGATTGTTAAGTATTAACAATTTGACCTGATGATTTTTTTTAAACATCTTTATTGGAGTATAATTGCTTTACAATGTTGTGTTAGTTTACAATGTTGTGTTAGTTTCTGCTGTATAACAATGCTGTATAACAAACTGAGTCAGCTATATGTATACATATATCCCTATATCCCCACCCTCTTGTGTCTCCCTCCCACACTCCCTATCCCACCCCAACAGGTGGTCACAAAACACTGAGCTGATCTCCCTGTGCTATGCAGCTGCTTCCCACAAGCTATCAATTTCACATTTGATAGTGTATATATGTCAGTGCTATTCTGTCACTTTGTCCCAGCTTACACTTCCCCTTTCCCCATGTCCTCAAAGTCCATTCTCTACATCTGCATCTTTATTCTGGTCCTGCTCCTAAGTTCATCAGAAACTTTTTTTTTTTTTTTTAGATTCCATATGTATGTGTTAGCATATGGTATTTGCTTTTCTCTTTCTCACTTCACTCTGTATGAAAGACTCTAGGTCCATCCAGCTCACTACAAAGAAGTCAATTTTGTTTCTTTTTATGGCTGAGTAATATTCCATTGAATATATGTGCCATGTCTTCTTTAGCCATTCATCTATCGATAGACACTTAAGTTCCTTTCATATCCTGGCTATTGCAAATAGTGCTGCAATGAACATTGTGGTACATGTCTCTTTTTGAATTATGGTTTTCCCAGGGTATATGCCCAGTAGTGGGATTGCTGGGTCATATGGTAGTTCTATTTTAGATTTTTAAGGAATCTCCATACTGTTCTCCATAGTGGCTGTATCAATTTAAATTCCCACCAACAGTGTAAGATAGTTCCCTTTTTTCTACACTCTCCCGAATTTATTGTTTGTAGATTTTTTTATGATAGCCATTCTAACCAATGTATAAGGTAATACCACATTGTGGTTTTGATTTGCATTTCTCTAATGATTAGTGATGTTGAACATACTATCATGTGTTTGTTTGAAATCTGTATATCTTCTTTGGAGAAATGTCTGTTTAGGTCTTCTGCCCATTTTTGGATTGGGTTTCTTGTTTTTGTGATATTGACCTGCATGAGCTGCTTTAATATTTTGTAGATTAATCCTTTGTCAGTTGCTTCATTTGCAAATATTTTCTCCCATTCTGAGGGCTGTCTTTTCATCTTGTTTAAAGATTCCTTAGCTGTGCAAAAGCTTTTAAGTTTCCTTAGGTTCCATTTGTTTATTTTTGTTTTTATTTCCATTTCTCTAGGAGGTGGGTCAAAAAGGATTTTGCTGTGATTTATGTCATAGAGTGTTCTGCCTATGTTTTCCTCTAAGAGTTTTATAGTGTCCAGACTTACATGTGGTCTTTAATCCATTTTGAGTTTATTTTTGTGTATGGCATTAAGAAGTGTTCTAATTTCATTCTTTTACATGAAGCTGTCCAGTTTTCCCAGCACCACTTGTTGAAGAGGCTGTCTATTCTCCATTGTATATTCTTGCCTCTTTATCAAAGACAAGGTGACCATATGTGCGTGGGTTTATCTCTGGGCTTTCTATCTTTTTTTTTTTTTTGCAGTACACAGGCCTCTCACTGTTGTAGCCTCTCCCGTTGTGGAGCACAGGCTCTGGATGTGCAGGCTCAGCGGCCATGGCTCATGGGCCTAGCCACTCCTCGGCATGTGGGATCTTCCTGGACCACGGCACAAACCCATGTCCCCCACATCAGCAGGCGGACTCTCAACCACTGCACCACCAGGGTAGCCCCTGGGCTTCTATCTTGTACCATTGATCTGTATTTCTGTTTTTGTGCCAGTACCATTCTTTCTTGATTACTGTAGCTTTGTAGTATCGTCTGAAGTCAGGGAACCTGATTCCTCCAGCTCCGTTTTTCTTTCTCGTGACTGTTTTGGCTATTCAGGGTCTTTTGTGTTTCCATACAAATTTTAATATTTTTTATTCTAGTTCTGTGAAAAATGCCACTGGTAGTTTGATAAGGATTGCATTGAATCTGTAGATTGCTTTGGGTAGTATAGTCATTTTCACAGTGTTCATTCTTCTAACCCAAGAACATCGTATATCTCTCCATCTGTCTGTATCATCTTTAATTTCTTTTGTCAGTGTCTTACAGTGTCTTATAGTTTTATGCATACCAGTCTTTTGTCTCCTTAGGTAGGTTTATTCCTAGGTATTTTATTATTTTTGTTGCAAAGGTAAATGGGAGTGTTTCCTTAATTTCTCTTTCAGATATTTCATCATTAGTTTCTAGGAATGCAAGAGTTTTCTGTGCATTAATTTTGTATCCTGCAACTTTACCAAATTAATTGATTAGCTCTAGTAGTTTTCTGGTGCATCTTTAGGATTTTGTTTTGTATAATATCATGTCATCTGCAAACAGTGACAGTTTTAATTCTTCTTTTCAGATTTGTATTCCTTTTATTTCTTTTTCTTCTCTGATTGCCATGGCTAGGACTTCCATAACGTTTTTAAGTAATAGTGGCAAGAATGGACATCCTTGTCTTTTCCTGGTCTTAGAGGAAATGCTTTCAGTTTTTCACCACTGAGAATGATGTTTCCTGTGGGTTTGTCATATATGACCTTTGTTATGTTGAGGTATGTTCCCTCTATTCTTACTTTCTGGAAAGTTTTTATCATAAATTGTGTTGAATTTTGTTAAAAACTTTTTCTGCATCTATTGAGATGATCATTTGTTTTTTATTCTTCAGTTTGTTAATATGATGTATCACATTGATTGATTTGCATATATTGAAGAATTCTTGCATCTCTGAAATAAATCCCACTTGGTCATGGTGTATGATTCTTTTAATGTGTTGTTGGATTCTGTTTGCTAGTAGTTTGTTGAGGTGTTCTGCATGTTTTTTCATCAGTGATATTGGTCTGTAATTTTCTTTTTTTATAGTATCTTTGTCTGGGTTTGGTATCAGGGTGATCATGACCACATAGAATGAGTTTGGGAGTGTTCCTTCTCCTGAAATTTTTTTTGAAGAGTCTTAAAATGTTGGGTGTTAGCTCTTCTCTAAACATTTGATAGATTTCACCTTTGAAGCCATCTGGTCCTGGACGTTTGTTTATTGGAAGATTTTTAATCACGGTTTCAATCTCAGTGCTTGTGATTGGTCTGTTCACATTTTCTATTTCTTCCTAGTTCAGTCTTGGAAGGTTATACATTTCTAAGAATTTGTCCATTTCTTCCAGGTTGTCCATTTTATTGGCATAGAGTTGCTTGTCATAGTCCCTTAGGAGTTGTATTTCTGAGATGTCTGTTGTAACTTCTCCTTTTTCTTTTCTAATTGTATTGAATTGAGTCCTCTCCCTATTTTTCTTGATGAGTCTGGTTAAAGTTCTATCAATTTTGTTTACCTTCCCTAAGAACCATCTTTTAGTTTTATAGATCTTTGTTATTGTTTTCTTTGTTTCTATTTCATTTATTTCTGTTCTGATTTTATTATTGCTTTCCTTCTACTAATTTTGGGTTCTGTTTATTCTTCTTTCTCTAGTTTCTTTAGGTGTAATTTTAGATTGTTTATTTGAGTTTTCTCTTGTTTCTTGAGGTAGAATTATATTGCTATAAACTTCCCTCTTAGAACTGCTTTGTATGCATCCCATAGGTTTTGGATCATCATGTTTTCATTGTCATTTGTTTCTAGGTATTTTTGATTTCCTCTTTGATTTCTTCAGTGATCTCTTGGTTATTTAGTAGTGTATTGTTTAGCCTCCATGTGTTTATATTTTTTACAGTTTTTTTTTCCTGTAATTGATATCTGGTCTTGTACCGTTGATAATGATTTGATGTTATTAACAATTCGGCACTGATTCATAAGTGATATGGAACTACCTCATTGTTTACACTATGTTAGCTTTTCCAAAAAGAGGAAATAGTGTTCTATGTTGTGATAAGACAATATTAAAACCAAGGAGAAACCTTGCTCCCTATGAGTTATTCCTTACATTTCCACTTGTCCATAGAGTTATCTTTCATTTCTGGTTTCAGAGGGTAATCTTTAAACACAAATCTGACTGAAATACCTCTAAAGTCTGAATGATTGGTTGTGATTTGTACTCCAGTTGCCAGAATTTCTCTGGCATATTGTTGATTCTCAAGTTTTGAATGAATTAATATAGATATGTATAAGTAGCTAGAAAGTTCGAAGAATGTTTGGCTGGCTGGTTGGATGACATTAGGAGTGGTTCATACACAGAAGCTGAGTCCATGGTTCCTCCCTTCCTCCCTTTCTCCCTCCCTCCCTTCCTCCCTTCTTTCCTTCCTTCCTTCCTTTCATTCATTAAAAAGTGTTGGTTGCTCAGCTCAGGATAGCCATCATGATAGATAGAATGATGTATGCAACACAGGTCTTGTTCAAAAAATATAAACCCTGGCACAGAAAAATATATAATCCAAAATATAAATACAGATGAGTCTTGAGGGAAATGTGGATTAATATGAATCAAAATTCAAAAAAATTATAAATTTTTTTGAAGGAAGAGATGAATCAAAGACAGTTTTATAAAAAGGTTATATTATATGATGGAATACTGTGGGGGTGAAGGTTTGAAGGGGGAGGGAGTGCAAAATCATGTTGGCCCAAATCCACTTGTGCTGAAGAAGATATTTGGCAATGTATGATGGTTCCTTGCCCATATGTGATCTTCCTTGCCTTTATATTAGTCAGCTAACTTCTGAAATGCTCTCCTATCTCATGGTTACACATTATAGTGGTGAGAAGACTTATGCCTGGGTTTTGTGTGAAACATTTCACAACTGCATAGTATATGGTCTGCATTTTACTCAATGTATTTAAGCCTCACCAGACTCGTGTATAAAATGAGAATTACAATGCTTATTTTGTAGGAACACAGTGCCAGACTTACAGTTCAAGCTCAAGGCATGTTTGTCTAATGAATGAATAGGTACCATAAATGAAATTCAAGAACATCTGGGAATACATGTGTGTACAGGGAAATTAGATAACTCTGAAGCATTCTTCAACTCTTTGCTTCTAATTAGTGTTACTTTTTAAATTTTGTTGTGTAAGATGGGAATATTTTGACATTTGGGAAAGAGGGCCAGGAGAGATAAAGCAGAGAGGAAGGTTGTACAAAAAGGCAATACTTAGTTACTTTTACATCATATTTCAGAGTTCATTTGAGTGCTTCCTCAAACTCATTATCTTACAACATCCTCACAGTATCTTTGACAGGGAGACCTATATGTTTGACACAGTACAGAGATTCACTGATGAGATAAATATTCCATACTGGGGTTTGATATGGAAGCACACATTTTCAGATATATCACACCTTAATAAATATAGCAATTACATGGATGACCTACTATCCCTGAACTAAAATTACTCTGTCTATAAATAATATGCAATTTGGCAGGATTTTGCAGATGCCTTAGTGCCCTCCTCATTATGTGTGTGTGTGTATGTGAGCATGCACACATTTATTTTCAACATTTGCATTTTTTATTGACTCTTCACAGTTTTTGGCAAGTTGAAGGGCTTGTGATGGTTAGGGAAAATGGGTTAGTATTACAGTTGGCTTGCATGGAATACCTATGCCAAAGTAAATTTACACTGTTTAGTTTCCAAGCTGTCATTCTCCAGTGGATTGCCATCACTCTCAAGTACGCTTGGCTAGTGAAGGAAATTATTTGAACTGTGTTGGAGACCTCAGTCAATAGTCCAGTAATCATATTGCTACTTTCATTCTAAATGAACCATCTCAAATAACTTTATCACATGGAATTCCTTTCTCTTAAGTGATTTCTTTTAATAAGACAGTGTACCCACTGAGAATCACCACCATATCATATCCCCTGTTCACATACCACTTCTCAATGCACTGTGACCAGTCCCTACCCCAGGGACTGTGCAGAGGAACATCAGTCATCCATAAAACAGCCAAGAACACCAGCTTTAAGGCCCTACCTGAGGAATCTTAGAGCTTCCCTATGACAGTATTTATGTCAGAATCAACTAGAAATCACCTCATATTATTGAGATTTTGATAAGCTCTTTGAGATAAAGAGTTAAATGCAAAAATATAAAGAGTTCTGACATGAATCTGGTTTAATGACTATAGATAAATAACTGGATCCTCAAATAAAAGTGTATTTTCCTTTTTAAAAAATCCATTAAATAAAATAAATTTCAAGTGTATTTTGAAAAACAAAATCACTATGAATATTGAGCTATTTCAATCATTATTTATTGTTTCAATATTCTCCCCCATGTATGTGTTAACAGTATTATAATCTTTTATCCATATACATTTGTGTAGGTGTGTATGCTTTTATATATGTGTGCATGCATAAAGTTCTTAGGAAGAATATAATTTATCTAAGACTCCTAACTTGAAAGCTTGGCTTCTTTGCATTTTACATCTAATTATCACCAAGTCTGATAGAATTTACAAGTACAAAGATGTAAGAAAATGAATGTCTGCATGGTTAAGCAATCTCAAAATATTCTTAGTACGGGAAAATTACATGAAAGATATATATATATATGTATACATACATATATATATATAGTGTGTATATATATATATACACACACACATGTAATATGCATATACATAGTGTGTATATACATAGTGTGTGTATGTATACAAAGGTATATATATTATATTGTATGTATATCTCTCTATGTATCATATATATTATATGCGTATATAATTGGTATTATAATACATATGTATATATGTATTAATATGTATGTACATATATATTTGTGAATTTTTTCTTGCTTTAACATGCCTAGGGAATTTATATTTACATTAGTGTATCAAATGTTCTGAGGTATCCTGCAGTAAAGAAAGTCTTTTAGTGTTATTTAATCTGAAGTGGGAATTATTCAAAATTTTTTGACTCAGAGCTATTTTTCCATAGGCATGCGTAACCACAGTATGTTCTTGCAGAAGGAGTATTCTACTGTTCCTACTTTTAGAAATGTTAAATTAGACACTTTGTATAAAATTTCTAATTTACTCTTAAAACATATCCATGGGCTACTGTAGGGGATAGCTGTTATTTTTGCTAAGCAAAACCTTTTTACTGGCAAAATAATACATTGAATTTCCTTTGGGGGTAAAAAAAAACCACTCCTTCCTACTGCCAATATCAACTTCAGGGACAGGACATATGTGATTGAATAAGGTGCTTGAGATACAGCTTCAAACAAAATGGACAAAAACATTGCAGTGATAGAATGTACATACAAACAAATGTAGAAGTGAAATATAGAAAAGATCAAATGGTGACAAATGAAACAGAGAAAAAATAAAGCATGAGTATGGGAATTGAATGGTAGATGTTGGACAAGTTCTTTCATTACCCATAGTAATTTATGGAGAGGAAAAGGGATAATCAAAGTTCTAAGCTTCTTGTGGTACCCCCCCAAAAAAATAGGGTTAAAATAATGATTGGTTCTGAGGTATCCATTCAGTAAACATTTATTGAGTGGCTACCATATGCCAAGCACAGTTTAGATGTTGCAGATATGGTAATTAACAAAACAAAGATCTCTGATCTCATGGATAGAGTGCTGTGTTGGAAAATGTTTGAGAACTGGCTCTTCAAAAAAATTAAAGAACGACCTAATTTGGAGCTTTCTGAACTTCTCTGATTTAGCCAACCTACCATGACCAATTGCAAGCTACCACTTACATACAGAGTAGGAAAGAAATGTACACAATTAGATCTTGAATAAAAGTAAGAACAGACTCAAGCATACCACTGCATGTATCTTATATGCAATCATGCAAATGTAAATGTACTAAATGGTAAGTTAACACATGCATTAGATGATGGCATGTGCTGGTAAATAAAAGAAAGCATAGCAGTGTAAAAAGAAATCAGAAAGCTGAAGGGAGGGGGAGGAGAGTACAGTCGTAAATAAGAAGGCTGAGATTGGCCTCACTTATAAGATGCCATTTCAGCAAAGATTTTAAGAAGGTTAGAGACATGGACAATCAGATGTAGAGGGCAAGAGTTTTCCAGGCATGAGGACACCTAGAGTACAGGTTCTAAAATGGACACACATTTGGCTTGTGTTGAGGGACAGCCTGCAAGTCATTATGCCTGGAATAGAATGAGTGAAGGGGAGATATTAGATGAGGCAGGGATTCAGATCATATGTAGTCTTATCGACCACAGAAATGGACATTAGAACTTATTCTCAGTTAAATTGGGAGACATTTTAGAGTTTTGTGCACAGAGTGCTTAAAAGTCATGGTCTGTCATGACTCTTAAAGAATCATTCTTGTTGCTAGGCTGAGAATAAAGTAAAGGCAAACAAAAACAAAAACAAAAACAGGATTCATTCAAGTGGTTCAGACCAGGATGGTAACGGTGGAGGTGGTGATAAGTAGTAGCTGGATTCAGAATACCTGTAGACAGGAGAGCCAACAGGGTTTCCTGATAGGTTAAAAGTATCCTGTGAAGGAAAAAGTGATTCTAAGGTTTTTGGCCTGAATAAAAGGAAATAAGTAGTTGTCATCAAATGGGATGGGGAAAATTTTGTGGTGGCAAAGTATGGGGGTGGGCAATGGGGCAGAACCAAGACGTCAGTTTTAGACATGTCAAATTTGAGATGTTTTTAGCACCCATTGCAGATATAAAGTAAGCAGTGGACATATGAGTCTGGAGTCTGGGAGAGAGGCCTGGGCTAAAGATAAATATTTGGAGTATTCTGTATATAGATGATTAAAAAGCCAAGTATCTGGAGAGGATTACTAAATGAATAAGGGCTAAGTAGAGGATTCTGCTCGAAAGACAGAAAAACAATGATCAGCGAGGTAGGATAAAAACCAGGAAACTGCAAGATCCTGGAAATCAAGCCTGTCAAGGCAGAAGGGGGACCAATTATTTCAAATGGATCTCGGAGGTCAGGTAGAATAAGGTCTAAGAACTGAACAATGGATCTAGCAATGTGGTAGTTATTGTTAATATTTACAAGAATCATTTCAATGGATGGAGGGTAAGGAAGCTTCTTAGTTGGTCCCAGAGAGATAATAGGGAAAAAGTGATATCAGGGCCGATTTTAGAGTGATCCTGTTGTTAATTAAGGAGAAAGCTGTGGGGCTTTTCCAGGTATATTCAGAGTTTGATTCTATATATTCAAAGCTATCCTCAAAAATGGCCAGCCCTGGAAAAGGGGAAGCTTTACCTACAGAGTAAAGCCGGGTGGCCTTATCTAGAATTTACACTTGAAACCCCCTTGTTCTCTTTTGTCTCTTGCTGATGGAGATGCAAGCAGAGTCAATTTACCAAAAGCACTGGAGAGCAGTGGTTAAGCTAATCAATATATTTCACTTTTCCAGTCCAATGATTAGGGAGCAAACCAGTGAGAGTTAGGTTCCCATTTTTGGGTTACCTACTGTAGGAGAAATGTTCTTCTACTGCTGGAGTGAGTCTTTGGTGGTGCTTGTGATATCTAGTTATATAATGATGTTATGCTTGCCTGGGTAGATCCTGGATATGACAGAGGCCACCAAGTGGATCTGTCATAGAGCCAGGAGGTAGAGAGATGCAGAGCCTTCTTGTCATCAAGTCTTGAATCTAGTCATGCAGCCTCCCCTAGATCTGGCCATTTCATTTACCTAAGCTAATAAGTTCCCTTTTTGGCTTAAGCCTGTTCAAGTCAGATTTTATGTGAGGTTTTTACCTGAGCCAGTAGGTATTATTACCACTGCATTGATCCAAATGAGAAAACTAAGGCTTATTTTTCAGTGAATGACTAAATGCCCAAACTTACACAGCTAATGCATGAAACCAAGTATGTCTCAGGGCCACACCTTTTTCTTATTCTACTGTGGGAGGAAATAGCAGAATAAAAGAGATGAAAAACTAACTTCTTAAGAGTCTGCAATTGGATGGGACTTTCATAATTATTTTTCTGATCCTCTTATGAGGAAACTTCACCTTAGAGAAGGGAATAACATGCTCAGAGTCAGAGGGAGAGGATTTAACCAGCAAAGGAGAAACTGTACTTGACTTTCAATTCTTGGTATTTGGTTTGCACCCAAACTTCAAGATTCTTTCAACTCCATGTGATACTGATAACAGAACAAACAAATAAATGAAAATAAATTTAAAAAAACAGACAGTTTTACATTAGAGGTATTGAAGAAAGAGTGCCTGAATGGCACTTAAGAAGAAACTCTGGAAAATTTAATTAAGGCAAAAGGCCAATTAAAGTGTAATCCATATCTCCTCTACATTAGTGTTAAGAAGGTAGAGAAAATTACAATTGTTTAGGTAAATGGCTGAAGATAGTGGGTGTCATGGGAATCTGGGATTTTATTAAGAAAGCCAGTGAGGGGTAAATTCTACTAAATAGTGCTTCCTAAAGAAGAACTGATGCCAAAGGACCTAACTAGGGAGAGAAGACTGTGGTTCACTCTTAGCCTTAGCAGATGAGTTCATGACAATTTTAGGATGGGAACAGCAGGGAAAGTAGGTAAGATACATGAAAGGAGAAGTAAAATGTTGTTAATAGAAGCATATTACTATTTTCTATATACTATTTACTATATACATTCTTCAGGATGTCCTGACATTACAAAACATCATATTATCTAGTCCATGCCTCAGAAAAAAAGAAGTAAATAAATAAACATGTAAAGCAACAAACAGGAGGAACACATAGTCATCTAATATAAAGATATGAAACAGGTCTTACTGATCACAACTTACTTCACTTATAAGTGAAGTGTACTTATAAGTACAGTATAACATTGAAAAGTCACACCTTTTCCCTTTTTTCTATATTTTTAGGTACCACCTTAGCTGCTCACATGGTCAGCTCCTCTATTGAAAAATCTACTGAAATGTCAGCTCTTCAGAGTAGACATCACTGGTCATCCTTATTTCAAATAGCACACAAAGGAACGTATATAACAAAACAGAAAAGGACTCACAGATATAGAGAGCAGACTAGCAGTTACCAGAGGGAAGGGGAGAAGGGCAAAATAAGAGATTAAAAGATACAAACCACTATGTATAAAATAAATAAGTGAAAGGATATACTGTAGACCACCGAGAAATATAGCCATTATTTTACAATAAGTTCAAATGGAACATAATCTATGAAAAAAAATTAGTCACTATGTTGCACACCTAAAACTAATATAATATTGTAAATGAATCAACTTCAATAAAAAAAAAAATTAAAAAGTGGCCTGGGAAGAGGGAAAAAATATAGCACTCTCTAGGGCTTCCCTGGTGGCACAGCGGTTGAGAGTCTGCCTGCCACTGCAGGGGACACGGGTTTGTGCGCTGGTCCGGGAAGATCCCACATGCCATGGAGCGGCTGGGCCCTTGAGCCATGACTGCTGAGCCTGCGCGTCCGGAGCCTGTGCTCTGCAACAGGAGAGGCCACAACGGTGAGAGGTCCGTGTACTGCAAAAAAAAATTTAAAAATTAAAAAAATATAGCACTCTCTAATCCCCATCTCTGTGACTTTCTTTTTATTTACGCTTTGGTATTATACTTCAGAACACTTACCTCTGCTTGAACTTAAATAATGTCATCAATCTGTTGTTTTCCTTTAACATATGTTGACCCCTTCCACCCTAGAATATGAACTCAGAGCTCAGTAGTCTTATTTACTACTATATCTCCAGAACCTAAAATGAGTATATGTCAATAAATATTTTTGAATAACAATGAATTAGCATTAACTTTTAAATGGTAGAGTATTTTGTTCTGATCTGCTACTTGTGTTTTCTCCTGATAATAATGGGAGATTTCTTACAATTAGCTTTGATAGGATTTCTCATTCATTGCAATGAAGAGTATTCCATTACATAAATGTAACATAATATACTTAACAACTTCCCTCTGGGTAGATCTTTTTTTTTTTTTTAATAAATTTATTTATTTTATTTATTTATTTTTGGCTGAGTTGGGTTTTCATTGCTGCGTGTGGGCTTTCTCTAGTTGTGATGAGCAGGGGCTACTCTTCGTTGTGGTGTGTGGGCTTCTCATTGCTGTGGCTTCTCTTGTTGAGGAGCATGGGATCTAGGTGTGCGGGCTTCAGTAGTTGTGGTGCACAGGTTCAGTAGTTGTGGCTCGCAGGCTCTAGAGCACAGGCTCAGTAGCTGTGGGGCACAGGCTTAGTTGTTCTGTGGCATGTGGGATCTTGCCACACAAGGGCTCAAACCTGTTGTCCCCTGTATTGGTGGGTGGATTCTTAACCACTGTGACACCAGAGAAGCCCTGGGTAGATCTTCTAACCTTTTATCGTTAGGAAAAAGAGAGTTGCAATGAATCTCATTTTTAAGCATTTTGTAATTACATGTGAGTCTATTTATAGAAAAATGTTTAAAAAATGAATTTCTGGTTAAAAAATTATGGGTATTTGATAATTGTCATTTTGCCATCCAATGGAGATTGTAATAAACTCTCACTAGCAATAAAGGGGAGTGTCCAACTCCTTGCCATTATACTGTTACCAAGTGCTTTTGCTCCTTTGCAATCTGAGAAGTGAAAAATGATGTATCCTTGTAGCTTTGTTTATTTATTTTTAAATCTTTTTATGTCTTATGTCTAGCTGTGTTTGCTCTTGTGTGACATTTTGTTTTGCTGATTATTCTAATGAACTGTTGGGATTTTCCTATTAACTTTTATTAACTGTACATTGAGAGAACAAGACCTTCACTTGTAATATGTGCTGTAAACTTTTTATCCAAGTCATGTTTGCATTTTTACTTTATTTTTGCCTTGCACAATGCTTATATTATGTATATTGTCATTTTAAAAATGTTATGGCTTCTAGCTTTCATCATTATAAAAAATATATTTTCCAAAAAACACCTAAGAAAAAAATCTTCCTTAAGTTCTTATCTTTTTTAGATCACTTAAATTCCTAACTCATTCTGGATATTTTTCCTTTTTACTTCTATATAAAACATCTTATGCATTTTACTTTACACCAGAAACTTGAGAAAGGAAGGCATAGTCTCTCTTTTCAGGGATTAGAATTTAACGACATCAGAATAACTATATAGGTGTTGTTGTTGTTGTTGTTTATATATTGTTCCTATGTCAAGCACTAAAGAAAGTGAATTAAATGGATAATATATTTCTATTTACTTTCCTGTCTCATTTCCTATAGTTTTCCTATGTTAATGATGATATATCTTAAACTATTCATTAAATATATATTTAAAATGCCTTGATCTGTATTAGAACTGTAAGCTTTATCCATAAATGACCCTAGTTTTTCTTTATTTCTTGTTTAGCTCATTTTTGAATGATATTTAGATTTTAATCCACCCTTTCATCTATATTTTCTCAGTATAAAATTGCCCATCCTTTTATTTTTCAACTTCTCTAAGTCAAGTTATAGTCATATCCTTTTCCTTTGTAATCTTATGTGATATTCTTTGTATATAAATAGGCAATTAGTCTTAATTTTATCTCATAATTTATGTGACACTTTCTGCTTTTACTGCTCCTTTTTACAATCCTTTACTACGTGAAGTGTATTTTTTTTATTTATGTATGTGTTCCTTGATAATTTAGAATTATGTTCCGTTAATTGCTCTTCTTAATGTTACTTTTATAACTGCAACTTTATATAAATTCTTGCTATTTCACTGATTTACACAGCAACTATTGAATCTTCACAATGAGCAATAATAAGATTACAACACTAGTGTCTTCATTTAGTTTCTCTCAGAAGCAGATCTTGAAGCAAGGATTTCAAGTGTAATGTCGATCATTTGGAAGGTAATGGTAGGAAAGTGGGGGAGGAAGAAAGGCACTAAGGTGGTATTATCAAACCAGCTCCCACCATGGGTGACTGGAGTGAAATTTTGCTGTGAAATTCTTAGGACCAGCGCAAAACACTTCTCAGAATCATCTCACCTGAAGGTAAGGGAACTGTGGGGATTATAAGCCAATCCACAATGGTGATTTTTTGAGGGCTGCTCTGAGGGCTGATAATTTCCCTGCACTTCTGGCTTTTCTCACAGAGGAAGTAACATCAATAACTGAGAAAACCTAGGACAAAGAAGTGCAGGTACTCAAAGTTGGAATTTTCTGCCCTAAAATTGAAAGGGATTAGAGATAATGATGGAACAGTCATAACATCTACTACAGCCCTACCACCCTGTCATCACACGGCTTTACTCATGTCCCATGTCAAATTGCTGTCAACAGTTATTTGAGGTGGTAACCTGTCGCAAGTTTTTTTTTTAAAAGGAAGTCTTACAAAAGAAGACTCGATAGGACAAGCTCTAATTCCAACTGCTAAAAGCTGGTCTTAGAGCCTTGATTTTTGTACATCTTCTCCTGCCTCTACCACCTCTCCTAGATTTCATTTATCAGCATTTCTACTCCTCTCTGGATTTGATGACCTTATTAGGTTGTGGTTGCTACAACTGCTCCTTTACTACTATCATAGGACAGAACATGGAGGCAAGAGGTACCCCCAGAAATTCCTTGAATCCCGTACTAACTGATCCCTATAATCCTATATAACAGCAACATTATCTTCTCGTGATTATTGAGGTCAATTAACTTTACCAATTATAATAACTCCTCTTTTTCTATTTTTTTTCTTTTTGCCTGTTAGTCTACTAGCATGAAGATCACATGGTGAGAGACATAGTAGAATTCCCATTGTATCTCTGGGAAAAGCATCCTACTGCCTGTGAAACTAGACCTCTAGAGTCCAGCAAAACCTAAAGCTGGAAGTAGTAGGCACAGAAAACACATATTGCCCAAGAAGGCCACTGAGAGTGATGACGTGTGAGGTCACTCCTACCTTCTACCTCTTGGATTCTGGACCTTATCTACCTACTGCAGGACCAACATCATATCATGGCTGTTGGTTAAAATATACATCAAATATTGAAGGGCATCACTTCAGACCCATAGGGTACCATACCTGAGCTGGCATCTTAGTTATATCCTGAAGAGTCTATCCCAGTGTTCCCGATGGATGGCAGCAGGCTGGTGATAGAGTGAATGGAAGAACTGGTGGATCCTGTGCTCATGTCCAAGTGTCACACTACCTTGTTGCTGTAAGTCAGTCCCTCGGTCTGAGATAGTATTATGCAAAATCCCATGACAATAACCTAGTGACCTTTTACATACTGATGCTGGTCAAGGCATTCAGAATAAGGAGTAAAAATCCATTCGCAGAATAGTTGTCAATCTCAGTAATTATGAAATAGACTCCCTACAGGTAAAAAACATCCAGTGAAATCAACTTGCTGCTCAGTGGATGGTTAGTTAGTCTTCTGGAAAAGTTGATGCCATATCACAGCATCAGTTTTTGTCTCTGCTGCTAATGGGTTGGGCATTTAGTAGTGGCAGTAACTAAATCAGCTGTTAAATCCATGCACTATCTCCACCCATGCCACCGTAACTTCTCCATGCAAGGGGTAGCTGAGGAGAGAGGCTGGCTAATCCTCACAGATGACAGATGAGGCCAGCTGTCTCCCTGGTTATTCAGTGCCTCCATTGCTGTGACCTCTCAGGTTGGAGTGCATAAAGATCTGCACACTTAGCATTCACCCTTGAAGTACCATCTGTATGCCTCTTGCTCTAAAATCTTTTTCTTCCATCTTTTAATCTTGTTCCTTTAAGGACACTGGCCAAAAAAACAAGACATTTATCACTGTCTATAAGTCCATATATATTCTTCACCCAGGCCACTTCTCTCTGTACATCAAGTTGATAAATAGAGGCTTAATGTTTATAGCTCTGCCCTGTAGGAGGATTTTACTCATCCGTGTCTTTCAAAGGCACTTTTGAATGAAGCTGTAGTGCCACTGAGGTCCATTCTGAGCTTATATGTACATATCAAGATAGCTCATTCATAAAGTAAGCTGGTGACTACCGCAAGGCCATAAGAGTGAGCTTAGTAGAAGAGGTAATTATGACAAAAATAGGTGGCATATAAGTCTATGCCACCTGTTTATATAAATGGCCTATGCCCTGTGGATATAAATGGGTCACAATGAATTGTTGCTGTGCCCACCTGACTCTGACTTGGTGAGTCTGACAATAGTAGCTCTGGACAATTTTGTATAATAACTTGGTGTCCTATAATCATGAACTCAGTTTTACCAGGGCCCAACAACGTGTCAGGCATTGATTTAAAAATAGTAAAGTTCTGTGTTGCAGAGAGTATGCCTTTGTTTCAGAACCTTAGAGATTTGTGCTCTGACTCTATTAAGGTTTGCCAGACTTCACACAGTTTTTATATCTAGCACAGACAATTGTACCTGCCATATAGGCCAATTGGGAAGATTTTGTACCACAATCTGACAGCTTTCTTTGTCACCCAATATACAAGCCACACCAGGATTCCCAAGCATGGTATCCTGTCTTCAAAATGTGAAGAACCTATCAAGTACTGTTTCTCCTTTTTTTAGTGGTAGGAGGTATATAATCACTTGTCCTTTTTTCTTGAAAATGATGTTCTACCATTCCCCAGATCAATGGACACCTACAAATTTTATCAGTGGAGCTGGTGCATAACTCATTCATTATAGGATTCATCACACACCGTCTAGTATGCATATATTCAACCAGAACATCCAGTGCACTTGCCGTTTCTTGCTCTTCAAGTCTGTTTACCATGATTCATCAATACAATGGATCAGCATGATGTTCTGGAATATCCAGAAAATAAACCATTGACTGAAAGGGAAAGTAGGTGACCTTGAGGAGGAGCTGATATTTCTACATATATATATTGGCTTTTAAATCATGCCCTCATTTGTTAATTAGCTGATGTGTGCTATTTCTTCCTCAGTGTTTCAATTGCACTTAACAGTAACCAATTCCATGGTACTTCTAGGAACTACCATATTTTATCTCTCAAATGATAGAAATACTGCATTAGTTGGGGCATCCCCCTCTATTTGTATCACACCCCAATGCACCACAGGTGAGTGAAATCATGAGATCCATGCTAGTTAAAACACAGGAAGTATTAGCATCTCTTACCCCAAAAGTAACATCATTATTGTCTTCCGGTTGGTAAGTGATCCGATTTCAGAATCCATCCTGAGTATCTGCTTCGTAGGACCATTTCTCATACCAACTGTCTTAATTTGTTTTCCATCAGAATCAGGACCAGATTAAAGGATTTTCCTAAGAAGAAAAAGTAGGGATATAGCTAGGAAGGGAAGGCAGACCTCAAAAGGGCCTACTATTGCTATGAGTGACTGAAAAATCTTGAGCAGCCAGGGTAGAACATACATTTGTATTTCAGGGTTATTCACCTGATGCGAAGAGTCTTGGTTGAGGGCTGATCTAAAGGTGTGTTAATTTCCTGGCACTTCTTGATGCCACTTGGATGGGCAAAATGTTTTCCTTGCAACAGAAAGCCAAGTCCTCAAGCAAAAACAAAAGAAAACAAAAAACAGATGCTGGTAATTGTAATTTGTGCTGACCATTGAAGTAGTAAGAAAGAAGGGAAGTATGTGGGAGATTGAAGTGTCTGCTGTAATTAATTATTTTTTCTTAATAAAATGATTGCTTTTCCTTATTATTCTCCTATTTAACTTTATACATTTAAATGTACTTGCATCCTTGTAACTTGATTTACCCACTTTAAATTATATAATTTTGAGAGCTTCATTATAAGAGATGAGGACATGTCTTCTTAAACGCTTTCTTACACTTTTTCCCTTTGCTTTTTCATTTGCTATTTTCCATTTCTCTCTTTCTAGGTTTATAACATTTTTATTATTTTCATTAAATATTTAGTAATACTGGTTTCTTAATCTTAACCCTATAGATGTATGAGTTAAAAGTCCACCATAGGCTCCTTTCCCAATGATTTTCTATTGATCTTAAGTTTTGCTAAAGTTTGTCTTCTAATACTTAAAAAAGGCTTATTCAAAATTTGTGATTTCTTGTATGCTCAAAAATATTTTATTATAAATCTAACTACCTATTCAGCTTCCGTACTTGGACTGCCAATGTTACAGTTTCAAAAGTGGGCTTCTAATCTTCCCCTTACCAAATCCCAAATCTATTCCTCCCACAATTTTCCCAGTAAATGGCAAGTCCATTTTTTACCCCAGTGAACAAAAACACATGGAGTCATTTTTAACTCTTCTCTTTTTATTTACTTTTTTAATAGAATTTATTTTTTAGAGTAGTTTTAGATTCAAAGCATAATTGAGCAGAACGTACATATATATCCCTGCCTCCAGTCATGCATAACCTCCCCCAATATCAACATCCCCCACCAGAATGGTGTATTTGTTATAATTGATGAACCTACATTGACACAACTTTATCACTCAAAGCCTGTAGTTTACATTAGGGCTCACTATTGGTGGTGTACATTCAGTGAGTTCGGGTAAATATATATTGCCCTGTATCCACCCTTATAACATCATACAGAGTAGTTTGTCTGCCCTAAAACTCCCCTATACTCTGCCTATTCATCCCTTTCTCTCCCTTAATCCTTGACAGTCATTAATTTTTTTAACTATTCAATAGTTTTGCCTTTTACAGAATGTCATATAGTTGAAATCACACAGTATGTAGCCTATTCAGTTGGCTTCTTTCACTATATAATATACATTTAAGGCTTCTCCATGTCTTTTCATGGCTGGGAAGCTCATTTTTTTGGCTCTAAACAATATTCCATTGTCTGTATGCACCACAGTTTATTTATCCATTCACCTAGTGAAGGACATCTTGGTTGCTTCCAGGTTTGGGCAATTATGAATAAAACTGTTGTAAACACCCATCTGCAAGTTTTTGTGTGGACATAAGTTTTTAATACCTTTAGGCAAATATCAGAGCACATTTGCTGCATCTTATGGTAAGAGTATATTTAGTTTTGTAAGAAACTACCAAACAGCTTCCAAAGTGGGTGTATCTTTTTGTATTCCACCAACAGTGAATTAGAGCTTCTCACTTATTTTTTAATCCTACAGTCAATTCATAACCAAATATTTTTGATTTTCACTGCTTACATGACTAACACTTAGGGTCAAGTCACCATCAACTTTAACTTATATTATTTAATAGCCTCCTAAATAGACTCCTATATTTGCCTATGGTCATTTTGTAATATAGAAGATAGAACAAGGGAATTAAAATATGCAAGAGATCATGTCACTCATCTTAAAACTCTCCAATGACTTCCCATCTCAGAGTAAAATCTCAAAGCCTTAAAATAGCCAACATAAAAATAGCCTTTCCACATTACCTTCCTGACCTCATCTTCCTATTGCCTCCTCCTCACTCTGTTCCATCCATACTGATCTTTTTCTTGTTTCCTAAACATTCCAGGCACATTTATGCTTTAGCGCCTTGGTAGTAGCTATTATCTTTGCTTAGAATGTCTTTCCCTGGGTATATGCAAGGCTTACTCCTTTACTCATTCCTATTTTTGCTCACATGTCATGTCTCATTAAGGCTTTCCTGGGCACCCTCTCTAAAACAGCAGTGCTTTTGATAATCTCTATTTACTTTCTATGCTTATTTATTTATTTGTTTTATTTATTGAGCATTTATCACTTAAATGCAATGCTTTTGATAATCTCTATGTACATTCTATGCTTATTTATTTAATTTATTTATTTAGAATTTATCACTTATCACCTCCTCCCATTATACATATATTGCTCAATTTTTACCGTCAATGTAAGCTTTATAAGAGAGGGAATTTTATCTGCTAGTTATTATTATTGCTGATATTGTATTCCTTGTACCTAGAATGCTTGACTATAATAGGTGCTCAATAAATATTTCAGAACAAATGAATGAATGTCGACTTTATAATTAGACCAACATTTCTTCGGGCTAAAATTCTTGTTTCCCTGAGGATGTTGGAACCACATGTTCCTCAGTCTTCTAACAGTAAATGTTGCTATGAATCATTTTGAATCTAGCCTGATTATTTTCTCGTGTAGATGATCTAATCATCATGTCCAAAGTATTCTTTCTCTATCTTAGAAGACCAGTAACTTGAACTTTTCTCCTTTCAAAAAGTCTTACATTATAGGGTACACTGTCAACATATATAGTTAGGTCTTCTTTTACATCTGAAAATATTTACAAAATCATAGCTTTAAAAACATATTTATTCAATTTTTGAAGCTACCTTTCACAGTACATGTGTGAAGTCATTTTTTTCTTTCCTTTGTTTCATATCTGCCATCTGCAATCTTTTAAAATTCTTTGTTCATTTTTCTCTCATTTTTTTGTCTTTCTGTCTTTCATGGCCTTACTGCACTTTGAGCAGTTTCTATTTTCTTCTGTGCTCTTTCCAATGCAGACATGTTTTGTAGATGATAATTTTCCCATTTCCTCTCCACTTATCTCCCACATTCTGTCAGCTCATGTTTCATCTCTTTTGGTTAACTTGTTGCATCTTACTAGTACAGTTTTTTAAAAGGTATTTTTAAAATTTTATTTATGATTCTGTGTTTGCTCATATATTACATCTGTTCTATGGCAATATTTTTCTGGTGAGGCTTAGTCATCTTTCACATTTTGCTGTTCTTTTTATTCTTATTTCTTGTAGTATCTTTGTAGAGATCCTGTACTTCTTCCTTTTTATTGGTTTCTCATCTTTGAGTGGGGTAGGTTCTTACAGGACAGCTGTTTTCAGGAGAATTTGGGTTAAGCTGGGGCCAGAATGGGTTTCTGTATCAACAAGTTTTCCCACATAACAGCGTGGGGTTACTTATTTGGCAGGGTTGTATGACTGTGAATTTTTTGTGCCTTTGCTTCTTCCCAGAAAGCAGAGATCAACTGCAGCCAGGTTGGTCCCAAGTCAAGGTTCCTTCTTCCTGGGAAACTGCTTCAAGCTTTCCTGAAACCACGTACTTTGCCTACATCTCAGCATTGTGGAAGGGGTGTCAAGGATGCTAGTCTGCATACCCTATTCTAGTTGCTCAAAGAAATGGGCGCTGGTTTGCCCTTATGTATTGCACTTCCTTTTGGGAGCTATTTTTGCTAACTTTATTTTATAGATTTGCCTTTTTCAACAAGTGTCTCTGCTCTTCAGTGCATTTGGCAGTTCTTTCTCATCTACTGTTATTCAAGGTCATAGGTATCTTTAAATCTTTTAAAGGTAAATTTAAGTCCTGTGAAATTTTGCTGCATCACACTGCCTCTCAGAGACTTTTTGTGCATAGATTTGTGCAGGAAGAAGAAAAGGGAGCAAGACATGGATACTTAAACTGCAACAATAGTTAATGCAGAAGGAGAAAAAGTGTTGAGAGGATGAAAAGAAGACCCAACAGGGTGCAGACAGGTACAGGGGTACTCAGGATGTCTACTGGGTGAATGCTGGTGATCATTTTAGTTTAAGGCATTTGCAGGCTCTCCTGATAGAGTGCTCCAGCTCACTGAATATTGAAAGCTAAAGTTTATGAAGAGGATGAGCTTGAGATGGGAATTTTCTAATGCATATGGCAATTAGAAAAAAGTATAGATGAAATTATTGAGATAAATTATGTATTATCAGAAAAACAGAGGGTGATATGTCAGCATAATTTGTATACTCTGGGTCTAAGGACAGGAGCCCCAGTTGGAAACAGATAAGTAAGAATAAGTGAAGAACAAGAACTTTGCTTCTCTGCAAGAAATGTGGAGCTGGATTATTTTAATGATGATATTTTAATGGTATTATATTTCCGCTGTCCCCACAAAAAATTCTTACTGTTATTTTATTGATTCATGTAACACACACTTATTAAGCCTCTTTTATATGCCATTCCAGGTCCTGGGGACAGAGTGATGGGGAGCCGTAGTCTTTGATTATTGTCTTAATCGGTTCATAATGCTATAACAGAAATCCCATAGACTGCATGACTTAAATAAACAAACATTTATTTCTCACAGTTCTGGAGGTTGGCATGCCCACGTTCAAGGTGCTGGGAGATTTGGTGCTTTTGTGTATGACAGATTTGGTGTTATGCTTCCTGGTTCTTTCTGTCCCCTCACATGGCAGTAGGAGGGCAAGAGAATTCTCTGAGGTATCTTTTATAAGGACACTAATCTCATTCATGAGGGCTCCACCCTCCATAACCTAGTCATCTTCCAAAGGACCCATCTTCTGATAACATCTCATTGGGGGCTAGGAGTTCAACATATAAGTTTTGGGGACATGTTCAGCCCATGGCAATTATGATTCTTCATGGAAAGAATAGAGTGAATCTTTTTTTTTTTTTTTTTTGGCTTGGGATAGGGGACCCAAATGGGAATATCTGAGAACCTTATTTGTCATTTCAGCAAATACTATTGAGAATCTATTAGGTGCCAGACACTTATCTGGGTACTGGAGATACAACAGTGAATTTGGTCATTCAGATGATCAGATTCATATTTCTCATATATATTTGGTTTTCCTCCATAATTCCTGGCTCACAGCTCTCAATGGAGTTTCCTAAGTGATAAAAGTTTAAAGATGCCTCTTATGTTAATGAGGTTACTTCTGTAAAACACCTAAGCATGGGGACTGGTGACCAGTGAAGCCAACCATGGAGGGTTGAAACTTTCAGTCCTACCGCCCCCAACCTCTGGGGAGAAGTGAGAGGCTGCAAGTTGAATCAGTTGCCAATGGTCAATGATATAATCAACTATGTCTATGTAATGGAGCCTCTATCAAACTCAAAAGGACAGGGTTCAGAAAGCTTATGAGTTGGTAAGCACATGGTAATTTAGAGAGAGTGAAGAGCCTGGAGAGGGCATGGGAGCTCGTGCCCGTTCCCACACAACTTGTCCTATGCATCTCTTCCATCTGGCAGCTCCTGAGTTATAACTTTTAAAATAAACCAGTGATCTAGTAAGTAAAATATTTCTCTGACTTCCGTGAGCATCTCTAGCAAATTAACTGAACCTGATGAGGAGGTTGTGGGAACCTCTGATTTATAGACATTGGATAAGAAAAACAGGTAACAACCTGAAGTTTGAAGTCCAAGGAGGGGATTTTTGGAACCTCTAATCCATAGCTGGTTGGTGAGAAGCACAGCTGATCACCAGGGCTTACAACTGGCATCTAAAATGGGAGGTGGGCAGCCTTGGAGGACTGAACTTTAATCTTGTGAAATCTGATGCTGTCTCTGAGTAGATAGTGTCAGAATAGAGTTGAATTGTAGGCACCCAGTTGGTGTCAGAGAACTGCTTATGGGTGTTGGGAAGCCTCCCTCACATATGCTGGCATTGAGTCCAGGAACCCACAAAACTCCTCTAGGGGGAAATAAAAGCACTTAAAAATATAAGCTGATCCTTTTCTGAGAGAGCAAACCACATGAATCTTTTATAGGTTAAGAATCACTGATCTAGGGTTTAATACAAAAACTAAATAGATGATGTTGCAGACAATAATTGAAGGAAAGATAAAAGCATATCATGATTTTTGAGTACCAAAAAGACTATGCTGACCACTCTCTGCCACAAAAATTCAATGAGGGACCATCATTGTCATTGTACATTGAAGGTACCCAAATCTCAGAGCTTAAAATAATTTGCCCTGAGTCACACAGGTGCCCAGTGAAGGGATCTAAGTTCTGACCCAGTCTTCTGTAACCTACTGCACCTCACTCAGTTGCCTGCTAAATTATTGCCCATCGAGATTCCAGGACTGTGGCTTTATCCTCCATAAATAAAGACACTCTGTTTTTCTGTTTCTGTTCTCCAGCTCCAGCTGTTCTCATTTATGCTGAGGACAACAGCACACATCTTCTTCTCTTTTTTTTCTGCTCACATGTCCCAAAGTAAGTGTTAATTAATAAAGCTGTTTAATTTTCCAAACATATGAAAGGCATTAAAAAATATGAAGACTTGGAAGAACAGCCTTTATTCTTTTCTAGCCAGTGATCTGAAAACTCTTAAAGGTGATTGTAGGTGCTGGAAGACACAAATAGAAGCAATTTGTGGCAAAACATGTCAAGACTGAACAACCATGAAAAGTTTCTCCATCGAGTAAATGGTGCTAAACAACACCTAAAACCAGCCATTGAAGGCAGTATCTTTTCACATAAAAGAAATATTAATTTGACCAAATGTTCCAAGACCTTGTTATGTAAACATAACTCCAACACCCTGAATGGCAAAAAGAGAGAGAGAGAGAGAGAGAGAGATGTGGCAGATAAAGCTGTTCATAGCTAAATATATTAAAAGAGCATGAAGATTAAAAGAGTATGAAGAGCATTCCTTTGTTTACTCTGGATTTCATAGTCTTTGTTCAGAGCCAAAACAGCTGCATTTTGCAACTTTACTTCAGAAAATGGTCTACAGTCTCTTGCACTGGGTGGGTATTTATATGTGCCTGTATTTGTGTGAGCATGTATTCGAATAATACAGCATCTGAGAAATTATGTCTCTTTGTACTCTGTGTGCATGTTTTTGTGAGAGCTGGGTTTGCAGGCACGTGTATGAGCCTGTGGATAATCAGAGGGGCACACTTAGATTTGTGTACACACATAGGTGACTGATCCTTTGTGTCTGTTTGTGGATGTGGGTGTCTATGTGCATGCAATTGTGAAGGGTTGCATGTGTGAGCAAATTTAAATGCTTAAGGGTGTGTGTATGTGTGAACACCTGTGTGGAGAGGAACATGAGTACCCCTATGTGCAAGCTCCTTGATTCCTATGTAAGCCTGCATGTGCAAGCCCAGCTATATATTCATATTTGTAAGAACATGTGAATGCATGTTTGTGTTGTGTAGGTCTGGGGGAAGGTATGGGGTCTGGCGGCAATGTCGGAGAATGACAAAGTGTTACTGGAGGGACTGTTTATCAACCGTCATATCTCACTGTCAGTGTAGAAGTTGTTTCCAGAAGTGGCTGCTGTCAATTTGTTGTGCTGTTAATTGATGTCAAAGCTGTGTCTGTTGGGTCTGGCACTCAAGTGTTAAAGTGAAATTTCCAAACAAGTCCAGACACCCGGAAGCTGTCCTGAGTTTACAAGGTGATTGAAAACAGATATTTTTAGGGAAAAAGAAAAGTATTACATTTTTGGTGGTACTACATGTAGAGGCCAGTTTGACAGGTTTATCTGTAACTCATCTGGGGTAGGTTAGCAGGGTGAGGATGGGATTGGAGGGGAGACAGAGAATTGGGTAAGAGGGCTGCCAGCTAAGCTCCAGTGGTGACAGCTTCTCCTTGCATTTTCCCAGACTCTGAGTATCTGTTAACCACTTCAGGGCTTTTTTTTTTTTTTTTCTGCCAAAGAGTAGGATTCTAGAACTGGATGATACCATCCTTTGTTTAGATTTGAGGAAACTGAGGCCTGAAGTGGAAAAGATTACTCCTCTGGTGTAAGAGGCAGACTTCAGCTTATAACACAAATCAATGAACTGTGAGAACTGTTTGTAGAATTCAGGTTTTTATTTCCTTCTAATATATATATTTTTTACTTTCTTTTTTGCTATCAATTAGTATGTATTAAAAAAAATTCAAACAAACCGGGGGATTGGCAACTGCTGGTTTCATCAGGGAAGGCAAGGAAGAATGCTTATAGGACAAGATTCATGGCCCATCATTTCTTTTCCTCATTCCTGTGCAAATCCTTCCATCTGAAATCCAAACACACAAATACTCTTCTCTCTCCACTGGTAATTTGAAATATCGGTATAGCATATAAAATACTTTTTTACCAGAAGATATTTTTAATTCCCTTCTTACCCATAATGCAGAATTTAACTGAACAATATTTTTATCAATTAATGCTATAAGTAAATTCATTTGATATATGTTTATATTTGTGTCATTCATGATAAGGGTGCAAATGCAAATTTATAACATACATGACAATGTAAACTATATTTTATAGTTTGCAAAAATACTTGTGTGGTATACACAAATTACTAACTTACTCTCTATATAAAGAAACAGATTTAGAGCTAGTGATACAGTTAGGGTGAATAGTTAAAAATGATTTTAAGCATGCATTTCCCAAAATGACCAAATCTGCATATGGCAAACCAAAAATGCAAGTACCTTTAGAAGGGGTGAAACTGTTTATCCCCAAAATAAAGGTATGGCTTTGAATGGGAACATTACTTGGAAGAGATATCTAACTATCTATAATCATAGTGTTAATGGGATGTTTAAACTTCTACAAGAAGATCAAAACACCCTCCTCTCTCCTGAGGACGTTACTATTCCAAGTCATCAGAGAATAAAGTTCCAGTTTGGTTAGCAAATCTATGAAATATGTTAGGACCTCTTTTGGTGACTGTGTGTTTTTTCCTCCTTGAATTGTCTCTCTTGGTCTATGTTGCTTTGGAGATTTCTCAATATTTTATTGATGCCCCATGGAACTGGTGAACCAAGTCAAGCCCAAAGTTGCCTACTACATGGGGCACCCTGAAGGGGCAGCCCAGGTGAAAGAGTTTAGACCATTTGTGCACTGAGTAAGGAGCATTGTCCTTCCCTCTGTCTTCAGAACATTGACATCTACACTCACAGTCATAACTAAAAATAAGCCAAGAAGCCTACCTACCTGAATTAAGACATATCACTTAGACGTGTGACCAAATAAGTGTTTTAACATTTTACTTGCAAAGTCTTAAAGATCCATGACTCTCAACTATGGTGTCACATTAAGGCCATCTAGGAGAGTTTTCTTAAAACCTCAATGCCCAGGAACCCCAAAGATTCTGCTATTTGATCGGAAGTTAGCTGAGGTCTTAGGCTAGATGGAATCCACATTGATACTCAGTGTGGATTAACCTAGAACAGAATGGCAGAAAACAAAATAAAGTCTAGTCATATTATAAAGCTTATTATAATATAATTTATACATTAACCTAGAATGACACCTCCACAAGTCTTCTTTGGGGACTTGCGGTACTGAAAGCTAATTTGGGGATTCAGAGATTGAAGGACCAGGATACCATCTTTTCATCAAAGACAAGGTTAACATCAAACAATTTATAATGCGCTCAGTTAGGAGGAGACATTCTTATCTCCTCTCCACACTCTTCCCCAGGCCAAACCTCTTGAAACATTGGTGACATGGCTTCTGCCCTTCCCCCTGCTTCCTTAACCATGTCACAAAGTTGTGACTTACAGGATTAGCACAATTGGAAGAAAGAACTGCTGCTCCTCTGTAGTGTAAGCCTTTCTTAGCCTCTTATGGATCTTTCTACTCATAGAACAAAGTGGTTATGCTTTGTCTCTGGTTCCATATCAAAAGCATACTAGTGTCAAGATCAAGTTACATCTTTAAAAACATGGATGGAGGTCTGCATCTCACTGGCCTCAGCTAGGAGGTAGCAAATTCCCTTGGATCAGCTGAGCAGGATATGGTCTGTTAGTCATTCTCTCCCTAAGGCAGAACATCTTGGTGGTTTAGAACCTGCCATGAAAAATTTCAACCAGAGACCAGAAATGCAGATTCTTCTGGACCCACCCCAGGACCAGTGAATCAGAATGTTCATTTTCACAAAGTTCTCCTGTGATACACATGCACATAAAAGTTTTTGAGAAGGACTCATGCAGGCCAATGTATCTTTCCCCATCCTGGCTGTATGATAAAATCGTATGAGGAACTTTTACAAAGTGAACTAAAGCCCAGGTTCCATCCAAGACCAATTAAGCCAGAATCTGTTGGGTGGGACCTGAGCATTAGTATTTTCAGAAATTCCTTACATGAATGTGAAGCAAGGATTGAATGGCTCTATGTTAAAGTCCAGGAGCAGAATATTTAAAAGTCTATTTTAGACACAGATCTAAGTTACAAATCCAAATTCATATATACCAGCAATAAAATCAATATTTTGATTTTTATCTTAATGATTTCACTGTGTATATTTTAATTACTTCTGGACACATAGGAATGAAAACCAGTACTTTATTTTGTTCCTTTTAAATGTCAACAAACCATTAGGTCATATCTGAAATCCCATGTGGTATTACAGAAAAATCATAAGCCTGGACTCAGAGTCCAGTGTGGTGGACACACACTGAAATAAAAATATTCTTTAGTTCTTCTACCTGATAATAAGGGTCAATTAGAGTTATAAATAGGAAGAAGCTAGAATTCTGTTGCCCCTCCCAGCATTATTCCTCCAGCACCTCTGGAGCTTCTTCCACACTCACTGTTCCTTTCTTCATACCCTTGTCATGGTGTACAAGAGTAGTCATTTACATCTTATCTAACCTCGAATAGAATATTTCTCTGTGTGTGGCTTAGATAGAGGAGTACCATCAAATGGATAGGCATTTTGAAACTTTAATTCTTTCTGGGTTGAGTAAGGAAATACACAATGGTGATAGATTTAGAATCATCAGTGAACAAGGGGGTAGGGCACAGGTTATAAAATCTTCCCAACCACTTCTAAAGTGGCCTTAGACAACAGTTGCCTATCCTCATGCAGAATAAAGACCATAATCTGACAGCCTCTGGGAAAAAACTGACCTGCATATATATTTTAAACATTTGTTTTAAATTAGCTTCTGAAAGTTAGAAATTGTGATTGCATATAAATTTTGGACTTCTGACTTCTCATAGAAAATGGAAAGAACTGGAAATATATTTTCCTTTACAAAGCCTTAGTAGTTAGGAGACCTTAAGCAAGTCATACAGCTATTGGGAATCTCAGTGTTCCTGTTTATAAAATAAGGATAAAGATATTTGCTTATCTTGCATAGTTATTGTGAAAATTAAGTGGAACAATATATAAAACTTTCCCTGCACATTTTCTGAATTATAGTAGGATCTCAAAAAGTGAAGTTTTATATCATCATTATTATTATTCAATTATTTACAAAAATATATTGGTAAAAAATACAGTAATTTTGATGTTAAATGCCAAGATTATCTCATCATTTATTGATAAGAACTGCACATAATAGTTCTTAGATTTTATCTATTCTGATGTAGTCTGAGTTACCTGTTTCTTGTAATTTTAGTTATCACTTTTTAACATGAAATTTTGAGCAATTTTGTTCTCTTCAAAGTTGTACAGACTCAATTTGGATTATTCTGATATCCATGTGCTCTGAACAGAATACTTTCTATAGTGGTGGATGTGGAAAAACATATAGTCTTTTTGAGCTTTAGACAAACTAAGTACTTTTTGAAGACACTACACACCACCCCAATGGACATCACTAGTTCAACTAGTTCAAATTACCTAGTTGAATATGGATAGCTTTGGCTTAAAAAAAAGTGTTTTTTTTACAACTTTCTACTTGAGCTGGAAATTTTTTTAACTGTTTGCCCACTGTATGCAGTTTAGGACACATTGGTATGTATGACTGATTTTAATATGATGTTTAGGACATGAACAAAGAACAGTTTGGTATCTTAGAAACAAAAATACATTGATGGTCATCTTGTGTCTGACCCTGGGCTGGACAATGAGGTAGAGAGGACAAAAAATGTTTAAAAGCTTAATTTACTGCCTGAAAATCCCATCCCAGCTGTGTTTCTCTGGTGTGAGATCTTGACTTTTCTGACTAATTAAAATTGAGACAGCAATTTGACATATTCAGCTGGTAAAACTTCTTGGAGAAATAAATACTATCGACTGAGAGAAGTCAGCCATGATGTCTAGGCTTGTTTACATCAGACAGTGACTTAATTGAAACATAGCTGCAGGATTGAAAACACAGTAATGCTTAGCCTTTTCCAACATTTTCACATCTTTTATCCAATAAAATCCTTAAATCAACTCCCTAAGAAGTTAATGAAGTTGATTAGTTAACATAAACTAGGTTATGCTCTGCTAACCAACAACCTCCAAAAGTCAGTGGTTTAATGAAATAAATTAACTTCTTGAGAGCACAACTTCTTACTCATTGAAATTCCAGGTGACTCAATGACCCAGACTCTTTCTGTATTATAACTCTATTATCTCAGCATGTGGACTCTATTCTGGACATAAAGAAGAGAGTCAGAACAACTTTTTCCATTAGAAATAGAATGCTACCTCAGATGAAAGGTGCTTTGTATGAAGCTTGGTAGCATCCTTTTATTGATCAGAGTTTAAGGAACTGGGTTATGTACTCAGATCCCACTTAACAACAGTGGGATTTGAGCACAATTTGGGTGTCATTAACTCCAGTATTCTCTTTAGTAAATGGGAACAGCTATATTTGTTTTGCATTCAATGAGACAATGCATTGAAAGCTCTTTGAACATTATATAATGTAACACAAAAATGAATTATTATTAGGTTATCAAGATATCCTCTATTAAGATAAGGTTGTTGTGATGGTCATTTTTATGTGTCAACATGGCTAGGCTATAGTCCCCAGTTATTCAATCAAACACTTATCTAGGTGTGCTGTGAAGACATTTTGTAGATGTGATTAAAATCTATAATCAGTAAACATTAAGTAAATATTATTCTTGATATTCTGTGTGCCTGATTCAATCAGTTGAAAGGCCTTAATTAGAAATTTCACCTATGGACTATAGTTTCAGCTAACACTGGAGAATTCCCTAATGGCTTGCCCTATGGATTTCAGATTTGAACTGCCTCCAAACACAGAGGATTTGATTTTTTTCTTAAAATGACTGATGACACAATGGTCTACATAATTTGATTCCTACCTTTAAGGAGTTTCTAATGTAAGATGGTAACATAATGTCACCAAAACAACTACAAGATAAAGTCAGCAATAATAAATGACACAAAAATGAGGAGTAGGGGAAAAGAAAGTGACATTTTTGAATATTTATTATGTTCCACGAACTAGACTAAGGTTTTAGTGTCTTTGTAGTTGATCCCATTTAACACACAGCCATCTCATGATCTGTGTAATTGACAATTTTGAGGAGGAAATTGAAGGCCAGAAACTTGATAGCATTTTCCCACATTTCACAAGAGAACAGGAACCAAGACTTAAATTCAAGTCTTTGTGACTCCAAAGAACATTTTTAAGTGTATGTGGTAAAGATTCAGAGAACAGATGAGGAAAGGGGAAAGGAGAATGAGATGTTCATCAGATATTTGGGAAATTGGCCACCTTCCACTTAAACTGGCATTCATTTGTCCATATCATTTCCCATATATAGGAAGACTCTCCATTCTCTTTGCTTACCTGAAACCTTCCAAAAAACCAAGACGAAGAGCCAAAGTTTCATGAAAATTTTATGACCTTATAACTTAAATTTCATCTGTCAATTTCTTTTTCTTCAGAATCCTGAGTCTCTTACATTCTGCACTATTTTTTCATGTGACCATTGTTAGAGATCTGGCACATCTGTGTATAGAAGTACCTTAGTAAATATGAACAAACTGAATGAAAGTTTATATTTTTAACTTATGTTCTGAACTCTGTGTGATTCTAGCCCCGACTCTGCTACTATGTTACTCTGGGCAAGTGACAATATACACATAGCTCTTAAATTTTCATCTGTGAAGTAGGTGGTTTAATGGTCTTTAAAGCACTTTGCAAGTCTAATGTTCACTCATTATTTCAAGAAATATCTCTCTGGATATCTCTGTTAGTCTTCTGGACCAACACTAATGATGTTGAGTTTAAGATATAATATGAAATATATTAATTGGAATTATATATGTAATTAATATGTTAGTGTTTATATTTAACAGTGTATTGCCTGGCATGTGGTAAGCTTTAATTTAAAAAAAAATATATCATTTCTTTCTCCCACCCTCCCTCCCTCCTTCTCTTTTTTTTGCACTACTCTGAAGCCACTGTCAATGTAAATTTGATCTGGCACATCAACCATTGTCCTAAATCCAGAGATGAAGTGTTACCTGTCTAAAAGGCAACAGATGAGACTCTTTGCCAAGACCCTGTACTCTATATCACTGTTTCATCCTTCATCGTCTCCTGGAGACAGATTAACAATCCTCAATGGTTTCACAGAATGAAAGCATTGCTATTATTTACATTTACTTTCTTCCCACCTGCTTCTGAAAAAAGAAAATGGTTTGTAGTCAAACAGAAGGATAACAAAAATTTGCATGCTCTATCAATCTTTCTGTCTCCTGAGATGGTGAGATTTGCAAGGACAGAAGGCAGTAGTAGAAGGAACACTAGATAAGAAGATAGAAGACTGGTTTCTAGGTTAAAGGACAAGTGTTTTATGAGTGGAAAATACTGTCTACACATCAGGCATCCTTATTATTTTGGGTGGTTTGATTTTGTTTGTTTGTGTTTTTATTTGCCACAACTAGTGTAAATGTTTGAGACTGCCATTTCACCCCTGTTTACTCTCTTGAAAAATGATGGGTTTTAATTAAATACTATCACCAATCTGATATCCAGCCTAAAGATATCTGTTTGTTACAAAAAATATTACCTCTTAATTATGGACAAATTATTGTGTCCAGTATTAATAGATAATAGACATTACCTTTTGGCATTTGAGAGAAGAGAAAGTCCAACCAATTGGAAATAATTATGATAAATAAGGTACTTAAAAGTTTCTTTTTTTTTTTTTTTTTGGTTGTTTTTATTCCATGTTTGAACCTCATTTTGATGTCATAACTCAATCCTCTGTCTTTAATCTTTATATTTTTGCTTATTTCCCCAGGCAGAACCCATCCATGGTTCCAATGTGGCTATCATGCTTCCAGTCATCATATCCAAAAGCAAAAACTGGACAGCGTAGTCCCATCTGCATCCTCTCAAATGGGTCACTATCTTCAAGAGAGAAAATGTTTCTCAAAAGTGTTCTCAGCATCATTTCTCTTGTGTTTTTGCATGCCAAAGTTGTGTGACACTAGTCAATGGCTTTGGTGGGGAAATATCAAGATTGTTCTAATCCAGTCAGGATTCACACAAGATCGGTATGGCTAGCAGACCAAACTCCCCTGAAGCCAAATCTTTCTGATATTTGAACACTGGGACTAGGTATAAGGAAAGGAGGTGTGTGGAGAAGGCAGTCAATGGTCTCATCAGTACTCCCTCATGCCCACTGGTCTCCCAGTCCATCCTTCTACCCATCTTCTCCAGGTCATTGCCAGTCCATTGCTAAAAGCAAAGTTTTAATAGAGTCACAACACATCTGCTTGAACTATCCAAACAGTTTTGAAAAAGAATAAATCAGCAGAGCAAATTCAACATATATGTGAATAGATGCACACATCCAATGCATATAGATGTGTATAGATGCATGTATAAATTAAACATGTATAAACAATTTACTTATTCATTGGAAATATTGAAATCGTATACTTTTACATACTGGATGTGGTAAATGAACGTCTCATATTATAGAAGAAATACTTTAAAAAGAACTGTTGAAATTATATAAATCTATTTACTTGTGTGAGGATATATGTATTTGTTTAATTGTGTATTAGAGTAAATATCTGTAACGTATATTAGAATATACACATGAACAAACACATGCATGTGTGTGTGGTTTGTGAGAGACAGAAAAAAAATACTCTTTTTTTGCCATCAGCTTTAGTTAGCTGTTGTAGTGGGACAAGTTTTCTGCTTGCTCCTCATTGCAATTTCCAAACTATTTATTCCACTAGCTACATAAAAAAAGCTTCTTTTAAGTATGTGTCATTAAATTTTATCACCCACTACTCCCTTCTTTATTGCTGTCATCAACTACTCACCAGTTAGTAACCCTTGTACATTGATGTCTTTACCATCTGGCTTACAGTCTTTTTCTTTACCACTAACTCCTGTTAACATCATTGATGGTCTTCATGGCTACTGTGATGATAATGTCCAATAGCTTGGACTGCCAGATTCGTGACATTCCAGCTCCAATGACCTTGTCATTCCCTGCTCCCATTTCTGGTTCCCACTCCCATAGACTTACTCTAGATCTTGTCCCATCCATAATTGCTCAACCTCTAAGATATCTATTTTAAGTGTCCCAATCTGTAACTACTATTTTTTTTTTCTAAATAAGACCCACACTTTCTAAATAAGCCTATTTTCTCCTCTCTCAGAAAACTATTTAACATATTTATCTCTCTCCTAAAAATGTCAGCATTCACTGTGCCCACATGCAAGTGTAACCAATGACCATAGCTAATATTGCATGAAGCCAGTCATTTAAGTATGATTTTATCTTCCCATCACTAAGATTCTGGCCTGCTTGCATCTGTATTTATATTATCATTCTTCTATCCTGTTCAAATATATGGACTTTCCCTTCACTCTAATGCCAACCGTTCTACTCTCCTCTAGTCAATTTATTCACAGGTAAAATGATCCATTATGTTCTTTCTATTCTGTATTATTTTCTATAATTTCCTTGAAAAATAAATTTTAATATTCCTCTACTATCCATTTATTGAATTGTCTCCCCTTGCTCAGCTCTTCAGGTGGTCTGGGTCGCTTGCCAGGTAGAATAAGCCAGACCCTCATTCCTGAATCCCTGAGTCTTTGGGTGCTTTACCTTGTCAGGTTATGTGTGTAGCAATTGCCTATCCACTATTCTCTAAGCACGGAAGCACCTACTGATGTCAGAGGTCCAGGGAGTGGGCTAAACTAGGTGAATCCAATTCACATTTCTTGCATTTCCATTCTGCAAAATACTGTGACTAATTTCTGCTTCTTCTATAAAATTTCCCCTCTACTGAGCTTTCACTGATGGTTCAGCACATGGATTATTACTCTACATACTTAATTCTATATTTTATTCAATCATTCATTGCTGCTTTATAGGTGAGATTCCTGTCTCTTCCTCTGGATAGCAAGGGATTTTGTCTTTTTAAGCCCTAGATATTATCTTCACTGACCAAATATAAGCACTTGTATATGACTTCCATTTATAAAGTGAATTTTCAAGCAAAAATGCTATTAGTCTCCTATTAAGCCAACTGTCTTTGTCAGCAGCACTTGGATAAATGGTTCCAGCTGCATTGTTCAATTTTTCTGTCATTTGTTAACTTGTGATTTTTTTTGAAGTCTGTTTTGTCCCCAGAGTACTTACATGTCTCACTAGAACTCTCCTCCAGCTGGTGACACCCATACAGTGGTTTATTTAAACATTTAATCACTGCTAGGGAGGTGGCAAAATTTTTACATTTCTAAGAATTTCACCCTAGTGTTTTGCCACAGAGCTTTTTATCCTCATTATTATATACTTGCAGTTAAAAATTAAACCTAGGAGGTCCCTTCCACATAGCAAGAGTTCTAGGAGGGAATTCCATTGAGAGTATCATGATAACAACAAGGGCAAGTTTCATATAAACTTTAAACCTTTTTTCTATTTTTCTGAGGATGGTTGTATTTTCTTGCTTTTGATATACATGCAGGAGGCACGTTTCTGATACTATTTATACATGCACTCTGAACTCTGGCAGAGCTGTGCTCAATTCTGGCTCTTCCATTTACTGGCTAACAGGACAGTTGGCCTCTCTGAGCACCATTTTTCTAATCTGAAAAGCTTAAAAGAAACCATAAACAAAACAAAAACACAACCTACAGAGTGGGGGAAAATATTTGCATACAATGCAAACGACAAGAGATTAATCTCCAAAATATACAAACAGGACATACAGCTCGATATAAAAAAAAAAAGCAAACAACCCAATCAAAAAATGGGCAGAAAACCTAAACAGACATTTCTCCAAAGAAGACATACAGATGGCCAAAAGACACATGAAAAGATGCTCAACATCATTAATTATTAGAGAAATGCAAATCAGAGGTACAATGAGGTATCATCTCATCAATCAGAATGGCCATCATCAACATGTCTACAAATAATAAATGCTGGAGAGGGTGTAGAGAAAAGGGAACTCTCCCACACTGTTGGTGGGAATGTAAATGGGTACAGCCACTATAGAGAACAATATGGAGGTTCCTTAAAACACTAAAATTAGAGCCACCATATGATCCTGCAATCCCACTCCTGGGCATATATCTGGAGAAAACCATATCTCAAAAAGATACATGCACTCCAATGTTCATTGTAGCACTATTTACAATAGCCAAGACATGGAAGCAACCTAAATGTCCATTGACAGATGAATGGATAAAGAAGATGAATGGAATGTTATTCAGCCATAAAAAGGAATGAAATAATGCCATTTGCAGCAACATGGATGGACCTAGAGATAATCATACTAAGTGAAGTAAGTCAGACATGGAAATACAAATATCATATGATATCACTTGTATATGGAATCTAAAAAAATGATACAAATGAAATTATTTACAAAAGAGAAACAGACTCACAGACATAGAAAACAAACATGGTTACTAAAGGGGAAAGGCTGGGGGAGGGATAAGTTAGGAGTTTGGGAGTGACATATCCATAATACTATATATAAAATAAACAACAAGGATCTACTGTATAGCACAGGGAACTATACTCAATATTTTGAAATAACCTATATGGGAAATTAATCTGAAAAAGAATATATATATATATATATATATATATATATATATAATATATGTGTGTGTGTTATAACTGAATCACTTTGCTGTACACCTGAAACTAACACAACATGGTAAAGCAACTATACTTCAATAAAAAAATGACAATATTAATATAATCTCACAGGATTGCCACTTGTATTCAGTCAAATAATGCATGTGAAGTGCTCAGTACAGACTTAGAATAAAAACCCAATTAATACTGGCTGTTTTTATTATTGCCGTTATCATTTAGAAAATCTACACTAAGAAAATCTCACTATATCTATTAAAATGTCTATACCCAAATATTATTTATCACTATTATTTATAAAATTACATAGTAAATAACAATCCAAGTGAGCAACATTAGAATGAATCATATATATGGATGAGACACATTTCAGTATAAAAATGATGCTCATAGGGCTTCCCTGGTGACGTAGTGGTTGAGAGTCCGCCTGCCGATGCAGGGGACACGGGTTCATGCCCCAGTCCGGGAAGATCCCACATGCCGCGGAGCGGCTGGGCCCGTGAGCCATGGCTGCTGAGCCTGCGCGTCCGGAGCCTGTGCTCCACAACGGAAGAGGCCACAACAGTGAGTGGTCCGCGTACCGCAAAAAAAAAGAAAAAAAAAAAAAAAAAAGATGCTCATAAATACTTTGAAATAGAATTTAAATGTAGTTTTGTTTCAAAGTTAATTGAAACAGAAAATAAGATTTAATATATAATATTAAGTTAGTGACATATAAATAAATTATCCACACATATAAACATGGCTGATACAAGTCATGATGATGTTTAGGGTAAAGACATATGGCCTGAAGGTTTTGTTGGCAGTGCTGGCAGAAGAGAAGCACCAGAGTGTGGCTTACCTGGACATTTTCATATCAGCACGATAGTGTAACATATTGAGAAGAAAGGAGAGAGGTAATGGAGCATAAAGATGGCAGCCTCAGCCTAATTTGGAAACTATGGATTCTACTTCCTTAACTCATTAAGGCATCTAGGGCAAGGCACTTTCCTTCAATGGATCTATTTCCACATCTGTAGCAAAAGATCACACTAAATTAAGGTAAAGAAATAAAAACGATAAGAACTAACATTTTCTGAGAACCTACTAAGTTCCATGCAAGTTCCATAGTTTGCCTTTAATTCTCACAACAGCCGGTGCAGTATAGCTATTGTTATTCCTTTTTTATAAGACAAGAGACAGGCTCAGAAAAAAAAAAGGAATATTTCTAGGTTTGCACAGATAGTATTCTGTAGAGCTGGGATTTGCACATGATTTTATCAGGTCCTAAAAATCAAGCTTCTTCTTTTAGACCATGGGACTTAATATGAGACTCTCAGCATGGGGAAGCAGGGAAGAAGAGATTATATTACTCAGCTAAAGGATATAGGTAAAGGGAACCAGCAAGTAAGCCAAGAAGGTATTACGGAACAACATGCTTTCTTACATAGCTTTTTTTTTTTTTTTTCCTGTTTTCCCTTTGTGTTTCTCCTTGCTTCATTCTAACTTGCCCCGCAGGCCTGAGTCAACTTCCTCAAGCAAAAGTGTGAGCTCACTACCTTGCTCTAAAATGTCTCCACTACTAAGAGGATAGTGTAGGTTCCTCAGAATAGTGTTCAGTATCCTCTTGCTCTGATCTGACCTCATACCCGTCCCAGCATTATCTCCCATAACACTTATATCAAACATCCACTCTAGTCTGGCTGGTCCTCCAACATTCCCCATTTGAACACTATGACCTATGACTGTATTTTCCCTTTCATAAGGTTTTTAATGTGGCATCTCCCCCATCCACCTCCCTGGGAACACATGCCCTTCTGTAAGCTTGGAAGGCTTAGATTCTAATCAAAAAGTTCTTGTGGGCATCCCTGGTGGCGCAGTGGTTGAGAGTCCGCCTGCCGATGCATGGGACACGGGTTTGTGCCCCAGTCCGGGAAGATCCCACATGCCGCGGAGCGGCTGGGCCCGTGAGCCATGGCCGCTGAGCCTGCGCGTCCGGAGCCTGTGCTCCGCAACGGGAGAGGCCACGACAGTGAGAGGCCCGCGTACCACAAAAAAAAAAAAAAAGTTCTTGTTCTTCTCTGTTGAAAAAGATACTGAGATCACTTTAAGACTGATGTGGCCATATCTGAGGGAGATAGAGAATCTTCAACTTAAAGTGGCTTGTAGGTTTGAATGACAGAAAAAACTGCTGGTAGCATCACAGAAACACAGCAGGATGGAAAATGTGAGGATGAATTTTATGCTGTTGTTGAATACCTCAAATTGCAGTTGTTAGTTACAGCATATTGCTTATAATGGTGATATGTGAAAATATACAATTGCTGTTAATTAATTTCATAAATCTAGTAATTTATATATAGGTTTTTTACTCTATAAACTATTTTAGTGCATTTGTGTTCATATAGTTTTATAGCTTATATACATGAATAATGATTTTAATTTTAACTTTATTTTAGTACTATGAAAACTCTTTTTCTCTAGGGAATATAATGAGTGATTATTTATATTTGAAGAGCTCTTTATATTTTAAAATATTTTTAGGTTTGTATGTTATTTGATTCTTGACGCAGTGATTAAAATATTTATGAAACTGAGGGTTAGAGAAGTTAAGTAATTTACCTCGAGATACAGAGCATCCAAGAAGACTCCAGATCAGGATACATGATGAACAGTTCCATTCCCTTCTCCATACATCATATTTCATTTCATAAAACAAGTAGATGATTTAAAGTTCAAAGCTTTGGATATTTTTCAATCTATTTCTAGAAGGTGGAAGGTGGGGAGTGGAGCACCTGTTCTTGCTGATTGAATTTTGAATTTATTTTCTTTATTCCAAATTATATAAAAAGGAGAGAATCCTTCACTGATTGCCTTTCCTCTGGTGAAAGTCCATTCTGTGTTTAGCAGACATCTTTTTTTTATAACTATGCCATTTTTAAAATATGTATTTATATATTTTTTTCATTTATTTATTTTTTGGCTGTGTTGGGTCTTTGTTTCTGCATGCAGGCTTTCTCTAGTTGCGGAGAGTGGGGGCTGCTCTTCGTTGCAGTGTGCAGGCTTCTCATTGTGGTGGCTTCTCTTTGTTGTGGAGCATAGGCTCTAAGCTTGCAGGCTTCAGTAGTTGTAGTACACAGGCTCAGTAGTTGTGACACATGTGCTTAGTTGCTCCACAGCATGTGGCATCTTCCCAGACCAGGGCTCGAACCCATATCCCCTGCACTGGCAGTCAGATTCTTAACCACTGTGCCACCAGGGAAGCCCTGCCATTTTGTTTCGATATTCTTTTTAGTTATATTTACATTCCTAAACACCAAATTCATCAGCAACTGCCAATAAAGTCACCATCATCATCACTCACAATATTAGTTTCACCAAGTGCAAAATATAAAGGATGGCTTGGCTGAGACATATTGATCGTATTTCTTTGGAAAATCATGAAACTTCCTCTGAGATATACTATTTGTCATAACTGTATTTTTAGCCAAGAATAGTGAATAACTGATAAAATGAAATATGGTAGGACATAATTGGCAAATGGAGAGCATTTTGAAGTCACTCAAAGTAGCTTGAATTTCATTTCTGGTTATGGTTTATTTAACACTAGCTGCTTGTTCAAAGTCGTGCATAAAAGATTGATGATATTTTAGAGCAATTCCTAAGTGTAATATTATGTCTTAAAGAATTATGCCACTCTCTTTAAGGGTGCTGAGAAAGATGTCAGGAGGCATCAATAACAGTTCAAGTATTACTAACCATCTGCCTTTCATAAATCAAGTGGACAGAGGGTTTCCCCATACAACCCCTAAAGGAATTACATGATCCTGAAAGACATTTACTAAAGTATTTGTATAAGAATATAGTTTGTTATAGAAAGGTAATGAATTTGGGAGTAATGTCCCAAATTCTAGATGTCCCAAGAAGAAGAATGAAATAAAAATAATACAAGGATCTACTCAGGGGAGAACTTCCATAAGCTTGGTGTTGACATCACTGTTTCAGTTAGTGTTTCCTGAAGAATCATTTTTGTTCCTGCTAGGCAAGTCATAAATGTTCTGTCTACTGAGTGTTGTTCTAAATAGTCTTCCTGTGTCCTAAAAACATTTTTTTATGTCTCTCTCAGTACATATATTACCTCCAGGAAAGAATTTAGTCATTGAGAATCTTCAGATCTTAGAAACTTGAGAAGAAATTGATGTTTGTAATAAGTGCCTTCTACACACTTTTCTCATTTCTCTCTTGCTTGTTTTCTTTCTGTTCTTTATCTTCTCTTCAGGCAGTTGGATATTTTGAAATTAGTATAGGTTTAAAGTCAGAAAATTTGACTGGAGTTTCAGATCTGGTGTCTATTAGCTTTGAAGTGATGGACAAGTTACTTAGCATCCTGGTGCTTCAGTTTTTTCATCTATAAAATGGAAATAATAATTTCTAAGAGCAATGTTTAGGAAATGATGCAGAACAGATCCTCATTAAGAGTAACTTATTATTATCAAGTTTTTAATCTTCTAAATGAGAGATTCCTTTTTCAAATTGGAAAGAAATATACAAATTTGCATTTACTTAGTTGTTCTACATCTGATAAAAAAAAGTAAAGGGATCTGAAATGCTTTGGTATAATGGTTTTAATTATCTTTTCAGGGGAGACACTATATTTTAGCATATTGGAGTCAGAGGATTTGGGTTAAAGTCCTGATGAAGAATGATTCTATCTGTGAACAAACTATTTGGCACATTTGAGCTGCTGTTTCTATCTTTGAAAATTATAATAACTCTCATATATGTAGGTCACTGTGAAATTCCATATAAGGTAGTGTATGCAATTGTATAGTTCTTAGAAATGGAAAAGGGTTATATTAATGTTAGTTGTTGATATCAATTATCACAATTAATTGTTGATATCACAAGTATGTTAATATCATATGAGAAACAAATGTATTGTCATCTCTCCCTCTTTTATTTGTTTCTAGAAAAAAAGTGAAGACATCATGATTTTCTCCCATACACTGAATTCAAAATGGTGCCTCCCCATAATAAGTTGCATTCAAAGCCTCAAATCTACTGCTTAGAGGAAAAAAAGTCATCATACAGGAGTCATTGACAGTCTGTCCATTAGTTGCTCTAACGAATACAGTTAAGACTTTCATGGATCTTTCCTTTGAGTACTGAAGAGTTTACTGGGAAAAATAAGTCTAAACATGTACACACAAGCACACACACACAAGTTATAGCTACATGTTAGAGGAGCTCAGAAGAGGAGAAAACACCACTATATGGTAGAAAAAGTTTATGAATGAGGTGACATTTGAACTGTGTGCTAAATATCAACTGGGCTGAGTCTTGTGGGAAATGAAGGAGAGACAAGCATCATTCGTAAGAAAACTATGATGAAAGTGTCAAAGGGAGGTGATTGGGAGGAGAAGGGGAAATATACAGGATAAAGAGAAACTTTGTTTTGATCAGAATCTTGTATACTGATGGGAAATGGAGTAGGCCCAAAAATTGGCAGACCTAAGAAGTTGGACTTTATCCAGAAGATATGGTAGAGCTAACATAAATTTTAAAGCCAGGGTAAATGTTATCAGAACTGTGCTTTAACAAGATGTCCTATTTTAGTCCAAGTTCTAGCATAAATTTTGGAGCTGTTGCTCATGTATGAATGTCTTTTTCTCACCTTAATCAGGCAGCCCAAAGACCCTCCCACTCCTTTTCTTCCCCAGCATTCATCTACACACAAGATTCCTCTCCTTTCCCAGTTCCCACCAACCTTCCTACCCCTGTTCTTCGACTTGTTTCTATCCCATTCACTAAGATTCGTTAGCTATCTCACAACATTTACAGATCTACTCAGTGCTCTGCAATGTCTTTTCGGTTCCTCTAGAGATTTCACTGCTTCCTCACTTGTGTTTGCCTGACTCTGTCCCTGAAGCTCCACTGTAGCCAGTGCCATAAGGTAGATGTACTGGTTTGTTTGCATGCTGGTTTCCCCAAATAAACATGAGCCTCTCGATGAAATGGCTCAATTTTTCCCTCCTTTTTTGTAAGTCCACTTTAATTCCCTTTATTACTAACAGACACAGTCTTTTAGTTATGAGGTATAATACTGCTAACACTGAATTCCAGAAAGTGTAATTTGAAATTAGTACTTAGGTGCTCTATCACCTTAAGGTCTAATGCATTCATACTATGGTATCCTTTAAATAGGCCTATGCTTTGGTTGTTTAACGTTATGTTCATTCATTTATTAAGTACCTATTTATTGAGAGGAAGTCAGATTATGTGAAAAGTAGTCTGAAGTGAATATTAATAGAACTAAATTCTGGCCCTAGTTCTTCCTCCAAGTGGATCTATGACCTTAGACAATCATTTAAAATGTGTAGACCTGACTTTCCTAGCTATGAACTGAGCCGTTGGTTGCATGCTCCCTACCATTCCTTTCAGCTCTAGCTGATTGGTTTCAGCTCAATCATGCTATAATGTGCATTGTGCAATGCAAATGAAGTGTTCTTGTGACCATTAGAAGAAAGAAAAACTGTTGAAGTTTGGAGGAACCTAATAATTCCACCTTCCTACCCACCAGATTATAGACCAGCTGACGCACAGGAGCTGGGTAAACATTAAAACATATGAGCCACTTGATTTCTAATAGATAACAATTAGAAGCCTGACCTTGAAGTCAGAATAGGGATTCTTGTCATCTCTTCCGTGAGTTGAGCCCTGGTATAGATGGATATTCAAGAGGATGGTAGGAAGCTTAAACACCACAGCAGAAGTAGATGGGGAAATGTTCTCAGCTTGTGGGTAGGTCTCTTTAAAGAAAGACAAAGGGCAGAAACATACATTATTTTTAACTTTCATCAGTAATCAACAAACATCAGTAACCAACAAATAGCCAGCTTCCACACATGCCAGCAACTCCTTAGATGCTTCAGGGAGTAGTGAGTGATGGGTAGCAAGAAGAGAGGAAAAATCTGTCCCAGCATTTCCTGGAGAGGTGGAAGGATTGAAGGGAATTTTTATTTCTAGACAGAGAAGAACACTTTCCACCAACATCATCACCATCACCAACACACACACAAACACAAACACACACACACACAGTCTGTTCAACAGAATGCATGTGATAAGGTTGGTTTTAATAGAAATGATCAGAAGTTTGTTGTTCTTTAGGTCCTAGAATCAAAAGATGCCATTGAGATATAGGAGTTGCAGATATGCATTTGCCATTTGGAGCATTTATCTTTCTGGTTTCATATCCACCTTATAAAATATTTATTATTAAAAATGCTAGCAGGTTCAAAATATATTCATTAGGTCAGTATTGAAACATACATTTTCTGGTAGAAATGTTTACTGAACTTGATTCAAAGGCAGAAAAATAAGGTATTACCATAATAAGTCCTTCAATGCTCCTTCCCTGTCTCTAAACAAATAAATAAATGAAAAGAACAGGGGTATAGCCTCTCTTTACTCCTTTGGACACCACCTTTATGCATTTTTTCATATGCTGCTCCTCTGACCTATAATGTTTTTCCTTAACTTGCCTGCCTATAAGTCCTCAAAGCTAAAGTAGCCTTCTCAACCTCCTTACTTATTAAGAAGCCCCAAATTTCTCACAGGCTCAACTAGGATGTCTTCCTTCACCTCTAAAAGTATAAAGTAGTCTCTCTCTCTCTCTCTCTTTCCCTCTTCCTCTCCCTATCCCTCTCCATTGTTGTGTCTCCTGTAATTCTCTGTTTAAGGACTTATCATGTTGCATTCTAATTTTGGTTCATTTGTCTCTCAAGTCACTAGTCTGTGCTTTGCTTAAGATAAGAGATATATACATAAGAGATTTCCAATAAATCTTTGTCCAATGAGTAAATAATTGATGATTCTTTGTCCAATGAATAAATAATAGATGTTTTAAATATTTCCGGGAAAACATGTATCTGGAGAAAAACATGGCCTGAAAGGATACATGCACCCCAGTGTTCATTACAGCACTGTTTACAATAGCCAAGACATGGCAGCAACCTAAATTTCTATCAACAGAGGAATGGATAAAGAAGATGTGGTACATATATACAATGGAATATTACTCAGCCATTAAAAAGAATGAAATAATGTCATTTGCAGCAACATGAATGGACCTAGAGATAGTCATACTGAGTGAATTATGTCAGACAGAGAAAGATAAATATCATATATCAATTATATGTGGAATCTAAAAAGAAGTGATACAAATGAACTTATTTACAAAACAGAAACAGACTCACGGATTTAGAGAATGAAGTTATGGTTACCAGGGGAGAAGTGTGGGGGGAAGAGATAGTTAGGGACTTTGGGACTGACATGTACACACTGCTATATTTTAAATAGGTAACCAACAAGTACCTACTGTATAGCACAGGGAACTCTGCTCAATGTTATGTGGCAGCCTGGGTGGGAGGAGAGTTTGGGGGAGAGTGGATACCTGTGTATGTATGGCTAGGTTGCTTTGCTGTGCACCTGACACTATTACAACATTGTTAATCGACTATACTCCAATATAAAATAAAAAGTTAAAAAAAAAAAGATTGCTGCCAAATTTGGGGAGGCTTCTATTACATTTATTTCATCATAAATTCCAGGACATTTCAAGGTGTCTTGTGTGATGACTAGTCTTTAAAAATCTTTAAATTGACCGCATTCATTAACTAGCTTGTCATCAGTGTCTGCATCATGGTGGCATATTATGAATTATGTTATCTTTACAATGTCAATATTTCATGAATAGCAGCCAGAAATAAATTTTTTTTCCCAATGTGTTCTCATGAAAAAAAAAAAAAGAAGGTTTAAAAATGCAATTAACTACTTTGGTTTTAGGGACAATTTTCCAAACCCAAATGTATTAAGGTTGGAATTCTTGAGAAGAAAAAAACTGAGAAAGGGAATTGAATTCAAGTGGTTTATTTGTCTTATGATGCCAGAAATCATGGGAGGAGTGGAAAGTAAGATAGGAAAGGGAAGAAAGTCAATAAAAGCAGTGTTAATTAACTGCTTACCATTTTGTGTCACTGGGTCTCAATCTTGCTAGAGACCTCTGGAAAACTGCAAACAGCAAACTTCAGGACTCTCTCACCCAACAAGCAAGACTGCTGATTTTTTTTTTAAACATCCTTATTGGAATATAATCACTTTATAACCGTGTGTTAGTTTCTGCTGTATAACAAAGTGAATCAGCTATACATATACATATACATATACATATATCCCCATATCCCCTCCCTCTTACGTCTCCCTCCCACACTCCCTATCCCACCCCTCTAGGTGGTCACAGAGCACTGAGCTTTTCTCCATGTGCAATGCAGCTGCTTCCCACTAGCTACCTATTTTACATCTTGTAGTGTATATATGTCCATGCCACTCTGTCACTTTGTCCCAGCTTACCCTTCTCCCTTCCCGTGTCCTCAAGTCCATTCTCTATCTCTGCATCTTTATTCCTATCCTGCCCTTAGGTTCTTCAGAACCATTTTTTTTTTTAAGATTCCATATATATGTGTTGATGCTGATGTTTTTAAGAACACAACTTCTGTTAATAATTAGTTGAATGCTGCTTCTACATTGCTAATTCATTGGTACTTTCAGTCTGTTCCTGTGGGAGCTGAGTCTATTCCAGTGGCCAGATCAAGACCTTGGGAAAAATTCCCAGGTACTCATAATAGGAAGTCACCAAGTCAGTAATACACAGGAACATTGAGTGCAAAAGGAATGAATATAATATCTGGACAATATCTTCAGGGATGGTCAACCCATATTCAGAAAATATACCAATTCTTGTAAGGACAAGTTGCTGATCCTGTTCAGATGATAGAGTTCTTATGTAATTTGTCTCTAAGTGGCTGATTTGTCTTCTTATTATATATTACCATAGCAAGGTCTCGGTTTCTAACTTTAATGGTAGATTTGACATCAGCATGATAATCATAATAGACTTGATAATGGAAGCCGATAATGTTGCACCCATGAATAACTGCCATTCCTACCATCATGGATGCTCACTATGAGCATATTGTGCAGATGCTGGGATGAACAATAAAAGAGCCTGGTCACCCTCAACTGGATGAGTTTATCCTGTTCATCTAGTTGTTCAGGGTTTCTGCTGAGATGGATACTCTTTCTGGTGGACATTGACCTGAGACAAAAAGATCTACACCTTTTGGACCCATAGATCTAGTCTCAAACATCTTCCTGATGATTTTCTTATTTCATTATCCTCAATGTCCAGTTTTTCCAGGCTAAGTCACTTACCATTGCTCAGGCATCTCTGTGTGCATTCTTACCTGTGACCATTTTCCCACCAAATTGGTGAACATTTGCACTGCTAAAGACCTGTCCACTAGGGAGGAATATCCACCATCACTATATTTCATGGATATCCATGGTTGGGACTGTACTGCAAAAATTGTCATAACAACATATGGTATAGACCCATTTATGAACCAGTTTCAGGTTATTCTTCTAAATGTCAGCTGGTCCCAGGGAACACCCAATAGGGTCACATATATGGGCTGAGGAGAGGATTGGTCATGAGAGTCCAGTTGACGTAAGGATATAGGCCACCCATTTGTACAAATTATTTATACTCTCCTGCTCTGCTCGTGCCCAATTACCACAGTATCACTTCCATAATATGATAAATTAATGCTGTGATCTCCTGAAAATAATTAGCTCATAATGGACTCACTGTATGAAGTAAAGGATACTTTATATGAGCTGACATATGTGCATACCCATTGCATACTTACTATGCATGTATCATGATCTATTACAGATTTTCTACTAAAGTCCAGTGGCAGGTCAAAATTTGCTGTTCAAAAATGAATAGTGTTCTGGTATAAAAAAATCCAGCATGCCTTCAGAAGCTTGACAGAGCTGTCAACATGTTGAGACCACCAGGGATAACACATAAATACTTTCGCCTTCTTGAATGCACCCATTTGAACCAATTCCTGAGCTTACTGCAGAAGGCTTTATTGTTCTATTACACTTAAAACTGGCATCTTAATGAGTCATCTAAGAAATGATTCAGAGCTATATTGCTAAAATGGTACATGGTATCTTCAAAACTCAAATTGACCATCCAAGCACTGTCTCAGTTTCCTGGTGGTAGGAAATACAAGGTGAAATATCCTGATGCCTCAGTATTACCCAAGCTCTCAGACCTCTAAAAACTTCACAGATGTTAACCAAAACTTTTTGAGGTTTAATATTCCTCTGATACATAAGTGCTTTTCCAGGATTTCCAGAGTGCTTGCCATTTCATGGTCTCCAGGTCAAATTAACATGATGCTATCAGTGTAGTGAAGAGGTATAAAAACTACGACCTCCAAGCCAAATTCAGCCTGTCACCTGCTTTCATTTATAAAGTTTTATTGGAACTCTATCACACATTAATTTACATAATGTCTATGACTGCTCAGTGGCAGAGTTTAGTAGTTGTGACAAAGACTATATAGTCTTCAAATCCTAAAATATTTCTTACTTGCCTTTTTACAGTAAAAGTTTCCTGAACTCTGGTATAGTAGAATATTGTCATACATGCAATGTGTCCTGGTCAAGGTTCCATCAGCATACATTGAGACAGAGAGCAGGAGATTAACATAACCCTGAGACAAAACTGTAAATGTATACTGCTGTCTTTCCAAGTGAATGCTAACAACATCTGATCCCCCTTCCTGATAGGTGTTGAAAAATATAGTTTTCCCAGATCAACATCTATAATACCAAGGGTGAGTAAGGAATGGTGATTTCTTCTAGAAAAGATACAACTCCAACACATAAACTATTATTAGGGCTGTCACTTTTTTATATTTATGAAAGATTATCATCCTCTGTCAAAATCCACCTTTTTTTACTCATACATACCATATCAGTGAATTAAGCAGGGGTGTAATGAGGCCCACCACTGCTATGTCCTTTAAGATTTTGAAGGTGGCATCAGCTGTACTACTTTATCTAGGATGCACTACTACTTTTGATTTCCTATAAATGAGGGATGCAGACGGTTTTACAAGCTTCTACTTGGATCTTTATAGCATAATAACTCTTCATCCACAGGTTAGGGAACACAACGATGGTTCTGCCAGCTGCTAAATATATCCATGTGGATTATGCTCTATGAGGATGGGGAAATGACCCAGTCATTATGTAGTCAGAAACTGAGACGGGACATATTTGGGTCAAGAGTCTAATTATTATGTACCTTTTGTACATCCACACTCTGAAAAGGGGCTATCCTCATTCGTATTTTACCAGTAGTAATTCAGATTCTCTATCCAATGGTCCTATGAACATTCAGATATTTTTTTCTCAATAAAAACTTACTTTTATAGGCTGCTGTATGCTGTTTTGGGAAGAAATAGCTATTGTATATTATTATTGTAGCATTAAAGGGCCCTTTCTTAAATAGATATGATCTTTTATTCAGTAGACTCTAGAGTTCAATAACTGGTTTAGGTTTGGAAACTGGTTAAGGGAGAGTGATTTTTCATTAGGGTAGTTGACATCAGCTTTCTTCATGACTGTTTCTTAATCTTTTTTTTGTTTGTTTAATTATATAAATAAAATTTTATTCTCATTGGCTGTTCTTTGAAATGCCATCACCAAGATCCCTGGTTGCCTTTCTGGAATTGCCCTCTTGTTACCTCTAATAATTTGTATCCACTTTACCTCTAATAGTTATGAACTTCAGCTATTCTGAAACCCTTCCATTCCTATCTGTTAAAGTCATTCTGGCATCTCTCCTTCATTTATTTGTAGACCAATATCGTTTCTATGCAGGGACTAAATTCAAAAGTATACTAGGCATCCTTTCAGTGGTAGTAAATCCTAAATCACTGAAGAGTGTCCTCATATCAATAAACTCTCTTCCATCCGCCATGTATTGCGCTGGACCCTCCAGATCTATCCTTAGGCATGTTCTTCGGGTCCCTGATTGTGTGTACTACTATATGTCCTTTCATCTTTGGACCATGCTGACACTAAATATTGACTGAGAACAAGGAAGGGAGGAGCAGATCTTAGAAGGGCAATATCCTGTTGGTTAGCATTAATCTTGGGTGAAGCCCTTGCAAGGACTTTGTGCAATGACAGGTCATTCTTTTCTAATAGAAGGCTACTCTTCAGCCTAGAAGGTTTAAGGAAATGTTGAGACTTAAACACATCTGCCCAATATTCCCATCTTGGATTTCAGAGTTCTATTCTTGTCTTATTACAGACCAAACATTACTGTAGAAGACCTGTTGGAGCTATCAGTTCAGGTTTTATCCTAACTCTGAAACCCTTATACTCAAGTCCCAGGCCATTTAGCAAAGTCTATCCTCCTGGTGAAATGAATGGTCTTTTTAAACATGTCCATTGAGTCTTACTTTCTTTTTCAATATTCCCTTGTTTAATAGTTGCCTAAACTGAGACTAGTATTCTTTTCTTTCAGAGCTCTAGGACATTTGTTAACAGATAGAATTCTTAAATTTTCTTTTGTATCATAACCCTGTACATAATCTCACACCTGTATATGTATGCCATCACAATCCACCATGGATGACACTTCTATTAAACTGACTTACCACCCATTATGGTGTCATGTTGCCATTTGGTCATTTAGCAGCCTGCTCCCAGATCCATGTTCCTACTGTCTATAATTCTCCTTTGGCTCCAATCATAGCTTATGTTTCCTTTGAAGTAGATCCTGATAAAAGGCTTTGAGTGCAATAGTCTGTTTTGAGAGGGGTCACAGGTTGCACCAGTAAGAAATGGGAAACTGAAGCAGAAAAGAGAAGGATCTCAATACAGTGTACGCTAATGAACAGTTATGGTGCCAACTGGGGCTCGGTCTTACTGAAGGCCTCTGGGACCCTGCATGAAAATGCTTCAGAGTTAAACACATGCTACCTGGCAAATATTGAGCAGAATGTAAAGAAAACAGGAAATATAATGTTGAATACTTCAGGGGGCATTCTGGGACTTAGAGTTAAATAAGGATAACTGAAATGTGACTCCATGAATAAAGGATTAAAATACCCACAAATGCTGTTACAGATATAAGATCTACAGAAAAAAATTCATTTAAAATCCACTTTTAAATATCAAATAGTGCATGACACTAAAATAATAACACCCAAAAATCATATAAAAGTCCTTATGATAAAAAAAAATGTTTCCTACTTTACACTTCCCCACTACTAATCTTACTGTCCAGGATCATCTGCTATTAACAATTTATGTATGTAGTTCTTATGGGAGTTATTACATAACTGTACATTGTCTTTACAAATTTTTTTTAACATCTTTTTTGGAGTGGAGTTGCTTTACAATGTTGTGTTAGTATCTACTGTATAACAAAGTGAATCAGCTATATGTATAAATATACTCCCATAGACCATCCCTCTTGTGTCTCCCTCCCACCCTCCCTATCCCACCCCTCTAGATATTCACAAAGCACCAAACTGATCTCCCTGTGCTATGCAGCTGCTTCCCATTAGCTATATATTTTACATTTGGTTGTGTATATATGTCAATGCTACTCTCTCACTTCGTCCCAGCTTATCATTTGTCCTCCACATGTCCTCAAGTCCATTCTCTATATCTCCTTCTTTATTCCTGTCCTGCCCCTAGGTTCATCAGAACGTTTTATTTTTTTTCCTTTTTTTTCAGATTCCATATAGATGTGTGAGCATACGGTATTTTTTTTTCTCTTTCTGACTTACTTCACTCTGTATGACAGACTCTAGGTCCATCTACCTCACTACAAATAAGTCAATTTCATTTCTTTTAAAGGCTGAGTAATATTCCATTGTATATATGTGCCACATCTTCTTTATCTATTCATCTGTCGATGGACACTTAGGTTGTTTCCATGTCCTGGCTATTATAAATAGTACTGCAATGAACATTGTGGTACATGACTCTTTTTGAATTATGGTTTTCTCAGGGTATAAGCCGAGTAGTGGGATTCTTGGATCATATGGTAGTTCTATTTTTAGTTTTTTAAGGAACCACCATATTGCGTTCCATAGTGGCTGTATCAATTTACACACCCACCAACAGTGCAAGAGAGTTCCCTTTCTCCACACCCTCTCCAAAATTTATAGTTTGTAGATTTTTGATGATGGCCATTCTGACCTGTGTGAGTTGATACCTCATTGTAGTTTTGATTTGCATTTCTCTAATGATTATTGATGTCAAACATCCTTTAATGTGTTTGTTGGCAATTTGTATGTCTTCTTTGGAAAAATGTCTATTTATGTCTTCTGTCCATTTTTGGATTGGGTTGTTTGTTTTTTGATATTGAGCTGCATGACCTGCTTGTATATTTTGGAGATTAATCCTTTGTCAGTTGCTTCATTTGCAAATATTTACTCCCATTCTGAGGGTTGTCTTTTTGTCTTATTTATGGTTTACTTTGTTGTGAAAAAGCTTTTAAGTTTCATTAGGTCTCATTTGTTTATTTTTGTTTTTATTTCTATTTCTCTAGGAGGTGGGTCAAAAAGGATACTGCTGTGATTTATGTCATAGTGTTCTGCTTATGTTTTCCTCTAAGAGTTTTATAGTGTCTGGCCTTACATGTGATCTTTAATCCATTTTGAATTCATTTTTGTGCATGGTGTAGGGAGTGTTCTAATTTCACTCTTTTACATGTAGCTGTCCAGTTTTCCCAGGACCACTTTTTGAAGATGCTGTCTTTTCTACATTGCTTATTCTTGCCTCCTTTATCAAAGATAAGGTGAGCATATATGTGTGGGTTTTTCTCTGAACTTTCTATCCTGTTCCATTGGTCTAAATGTCTTTTTTTGTGCCAGTACCATACTGTCTTGATTACTGTAGTTTTGTAGTATAGTCTGAAGTCAGGGAGCCTGATTCCCCCAGCTCCATTTTTCTTTCTCAAGATTGTTTTGGCTATTCAGAGTCTTTTATATTTCCATACAAATTGTGAAATTTTTTGTTCTAGTTCTGTAAAAAATGTCACTGGTAGTTGATAAGGATTACATTGACTCTGTAGATTGCTTTGGGTAGTATAATCATTTTCACAATGTTGATTCTTCCAATCCAAGAACATTGTATATCTTTCCGTCTATTTGTGTCGTCTTTAATTTCTTTCATCAGTGTCATAGTTTTCTGCATACCAGTCTTTTGCCTCTTTAGGTAGGTTTGTTCTTAGGTATTTTATTCTTTTTGTTGCAATGTTAAATAGAAGTGTTTTCTTAATTTCTATTTCAGATTTTTCATCATTAGTGTATAGGAATGTAAGAGATTTCTGTGCATTAATTTTGTATCCTGTTACTTTACCAAATTCATTGATTAGCTTTAATAGTTTTCTGGTAGCATCTTCAGATTCTCTAAGTATTTTATCATGTCATCTGCAATCAGTGACAGATTTACTTATTCTTTTCTGATGTGGATTCCTTTTATTTCTTTTTTGTCTCATATTGACGTGGCTACAACTTGCAAAACTATGTTGAATAATAGTGGTGTGAGTGGGCAACCTTGTCTTATTCCTGATCATAGAGGAAATGGTTTCAGTTTTTCACTGTTGAGAACAATGTTGGCTGTGGATTTGTCATATATGGCCTTTATTATGTTGAGGTAGGTTGCCTCTATGACTACTTTCTGTAGAGTTTTATTCATAAATTGGTGTTGAATATTGTCAAAAGCTTTTTCTGCATCTAATGAGATTATCATAGGGTTTTATCCTTCAATTTGTTAATATGGTGTATCACATTGATTGATTTGTGTATATGGAAGAATCCTTGCATTCCTGGGATAAATCCCACTTGATCATAGTGTATGATCCTTTTAATGTGCTGTTGGATTATCTTTGCCAGTAATTTTTTGAGGATTTTTGCATCTATGTTAATCAGTGATATTAGCCTGTAGTTTTCTTATTTTGTGACGTCTTTGTCTGGTGTTGGTATCAGGGTGATGATGGCCTCTTAGAATGAGTTTGGGAGTATTCCCCACTCTGCTATATTTTGGAGGAATTTGCAAAGGATAGGTGTTAGTGCTTCTCTATATGTTTTATAGAATTTGCTTGTGAAGCCATCTGGTCCTGGGCTGTTGTTTTTTGGAAGATTTTTAATCACAGTTTCAATTTCAGTGCTTGTGATTTGTCTGTTTATATTTTCTATTTCTTCCTGGTTAAGCCTCAGAATGTTGTGCTTTTCCAATAATTTGTCCATTTCTTCCAGGTTGTCCATTTTATTGGCATATACTTGCTTGTACTAATCTCTCATGATCCTTTGTATTTCTGCAGTGTCCATTGTTACTTCTCCTTTTTCATTTCTAATTCTGTTGATTAGTGTCTTCTCCCTTTTTTTTTTTTTGATGAGTCTGGCTAATGGTTTATCAATTTTGTTTATCTTCTCAAAGGACCAACTTTTAGTTTTATTGATTTTTGCTATTTTTCCCTTCATTTATTTCTGATTTGAACTTTGATTTCTTTCCTTCAGCTAACTTTTGGGGGCGTTTTGTTCTTCTTTCTCTAATTTCCTTAGGTATAAGGTTAGGTTGTTTATTTGAGATGTTTCTTGTGGTAGGATTATATTGCTATAAACGTCCCTCTTAGAACTTCTTTTGCTGCATCCCATAGGTTTTGGGTCATCATGTTTTCATTGTTATTTATTTCTAGGTATTTTTTGATTTCCTCTTTGATTTCTTCAGTGATTTCTTGGTTTTTTAGTGGTGTATTGTTTAGCCTCCATGTGTTTGTATATTTTTTTTCCTGTAATTGATACCTAGTCTCATAGCATTGTGGTTGGAAAAGATATTTGATACAATTTCAATTTTCTTAAGTTTATCAAGGCTTGATTTGTGACTGAAGACATGATTTATCCTGGAGAATATTCCATGAACACTTGAGAAGAAAGTGTTTTCTGTTGTTTTTGGATGGAATGTCCTATAAATATCAATTAAGTCCATCTTGTTTAATGTTTCATTTAAAGCTTGTGTTTCCTTATTTATTTTTTTTTTCATTTTGGATGATCTGTCCATTGGTGAAAATGAGGTGTTAAAGCTCATTACTATTATTGTGTTACTGCTACTTCACTGATTAAAATTAATCTTAAAAAAACTGAGCACCAAGTTCATGCTATGTTTTTCCTAATTGCTGAGACTAGAATAGGGAATGAGGCACAAATTTTATGGTCTCAAAAGAGAAAGTTTTGTAAATATCAAGTATGATAAGTGGAGCAAAGTTGTAGAGAGGAAATGCCCAATGGAACCCAGAGTTGGAGGCTTCATATCAGTTCTGGTAGACCAGGAGCTTTTCTGGTGGTAGAGGTGTTTTTTGTTTGTTTGTTTTTATAAATATAAAGGAGAAGTGGGGTTTTTGAGGAGAATTATAGTGGCTTTTGTTGAAAGAAATAATATTTTACATAGAGATTGTTAATTTTGTCCTAGTGATGAGATAGAGCATAATAAGTTCAAAAGCATTACAAATAGTTTGTTTTAGGTAGAGCAGGAGCTGTCAAACATTTTTTATTAAGGGCCAGATAGTAAATATTTTAGGTTTTGTGGACTATCAATCTCTGTTACAACTACCAGAGTCATAGCAAGGAGACAGGCATAGACAATATTCAGACAAATTGGCATGGCTAAGCCCTAATACAACTTTATTTACAAAGCAGTCAGTGGGCAGTATTATTCAGGGGTTGAAAACCCCTGATCTAGACTGTAGAGGGCAAGGAGGTTTTGAGAAACTTGGGACCACTGAAACAATCAGTGGTCAGACTATGAATCATTCTGAATGGGAATGTTTTAGTTCCTCCTTTGTCATTAATGAGTGTTCATTGAAGACTACAAGCAAGGTAAAAAGGTCATCAGGTCTGTAATTTTATCTTCCTTTTTCTAGTTACACAGTCATGTAGATTAAGGAGGTGAAAAAGGGGCAGATAAACCAATTAGGCAGGCACTAAAGTAACTAAAGCAAGTAAGAATGAGCTGAACTAAGCAATAAAAGTGAGGACTGAGAGATGAGGTTATTTAGAAGATGTTTAAGACGTGACTGATTATGAGTAGAAAGGAAGACAATTAGAAAGATGAAAATCAAAATGATGCCAGCATTCTGGCTTGGGAAACCAGATGGTGTGAGGTCATTCACTGAGAACAGAGACATGGAGAGAGACTGAGTTTGAAGGTGAAGATAACAAGTTTGGTTTTGAATATGTTGAGCTAGGAGTGCCCATGTTTCACCCAAATGGGAATTCCTAGTGTGTAAGGTTGTCAGATAAAATACAGGTCACCTAGGTAAATTTGAATTTTAAATAAACAATAAATAATTTTAATATAAATATGCATAAAATATTGGAACAATCTAAACCAATTACTTGTTTGTTTGTTTTTTAATCTGAAATTTCATTTAACTGGGTATCCTGGATTTTTATTTGCTAAATCTGGTAAACCCAAGAGTATAGTTGATGTCGTTTGTAATTAGAAGAGAGAGAGACATGGATATGAAATATAAATTTTGTAATGACCTACATATATCTGATAATGTAAGCTATGTTGCTAACCAGATTTCTGACCCTGGCCAAGTTAACTTCACCTCACATTTATATAACGTGGAGACTCTGTTAACTGATTTTCTTTAGCCTTTTCTGTTTTAAGATAATATGTAACTATGAATACACTTTCTTGAATATATTTACTTATGATTTTTGTACCGTTATCTACTATGGACAAAATTTATTGTAATTTCACAGAGTTTGTTGCCATATTGAGTTTTTAGGGAAGAACAAATTGTCCTTTGTGTGCAAAAGTGTCTCTGGCTCTGCTTTTTTCCATGCTTTTATAAAAATTAATAGCCAGCCATCCTGATATAGAAATGTTTATTTCTGTAGTACCACTTTCTCTTATTCATTCACTTTGCTCACAGCATGCTATATTTGGATCATAAATTTTTATTTATACTCGAGTCACGCTGAGGAGATATTGGTCCACTTGAACGTATTTGATAAATTACAGTTCTGAATGCTACAGGTGCCTAACAAACAGCAAAATTATTTCTCCCTATTTGTATTCTCAAGGGAACTTCATATTTGAGAAACAGTCACATATGATTCATATATAGGTTTTAGGCTCCATTCTAAAAAGCTGGTTTACAGAAGGTAAGAAACTTCTCCATACACCAGCTTAGTGATGTTAAGGTCCATGACCTCCACAATTTTAAGAATGATTATAAAATAAATTTAATTATATTTTGGTAATTTAATAATACTGATATCTACAACCAACTATGTTGTAAAGCATTCAATATTGTTATCACAATCACTACAGATAGTGAAACAGAAGCTCAGGATAACTAAATGATTTACCAAAGGTACTTCCCCTTGTGAATTAAGGAACTAACTGAATACAGGGTTTCCAGTCTCAAATCTTATTCTCTCCTCATTGTACCATTCTGTCCTTCTGATTTCATAGGCTTTCTTCACAAATGGTGAGTCATTTTCAAGTAAATTATACAAGGTTGTGATACAAAGAACATTAGGGAAATCTTAAACAGATTTAAAAAGAGAAGGGTTAAGTTTTCCACTCTACCAGCTGAGCTATAGCTGGTGCACTTCAAATTGTTAAGAGTCTCTCAAGTGTTCTTATCACAAAAACAAAACAATAACAACAACAAAGGAACAAATGGCCAAACTGAAAGTTGTTGGATATTACTATTACCTTGATTGTGCTGATGGTATCACTGGTGTATACATATGCCCAAACTTATCAAATTGTACATGCTAAATATGTGCAGTTCTTTGTGTATTAATTAAAATTCAATACAGTTGTTATAAAATAAAAGAGACAAATAAAATAAAGAGAAAGGACAAATTTCTATCTCTTAAGGAGTTAGAAATGGTCTGAAGTTAGGATGATCTGAAGACTTATAAGTTCAGGAGTTAGGATGATCTGAAGACATAAGTTCAGGAATGGATACAAAAAATATTGAATAGTATTTATAATTAAATATCATCTATAACACTGTGTCCTCTTACATTATTGATGAATCAGTATGCATCCAGAAGTGGGCAATCATGCTTTTAAGAGCTTTAGAAACTAGCTATGGAAACAGCACTTGAAGAAGTTTCAGACATTTAAATTGGAGAAGAGGATATCGGTAAGGCTGAATGATGTATAGAAAGCGATTCATTCTTTGTGACATCCTAAAGACAGCACTAGGATCATAGATTAAAGGAAAGTAAAAAAATGAGAAAGTAGAGAGAAAGAAGAGGAGGAACAGAAGGGAAAATTCATATCTAGTAAGTACCTCCTGTGCACTAAGGAGTTTAATCATGTAATCACCATGCTTCTAGTACTTTACTCAGAGGTTCTGAGTTGAGAATTTGATAGGCATTCTACTTCACTCAGTATGCATTTACCTTCTAATCAGTGTTGAATTAAAAAGTTCAAGAAACTGTGACTGTCCCAAAGAGTCAAAGACCCCAGTATAGATACAAAGCTACCAAATATAACTTTTGTTTCCCTATTTTACTAAACATTTTATATTTTGATGTCTGAAGATGAAGGATGAGGTAAACATTTGTTAGGTTTTGCTGTCCAGCTTCTCTTTCCTTTTCTTCTGATACCAGCCTCTCCAATTTTCATTGGTAATTCTTCTTTCCCTCAGTTGCAACCTATGTGGGTTGGATGGTTCATATTTCTTGCTGTTGCATGAGTGGCTGTAACTTTAGGCAATGGATTCCATTTGCACATCTCTATGGCTATGTCATCACATGGGTCACAAGAATGGTTTTGGTACCTAGTTTTGGGCAATGGTGTCAAATTTAGGGCATCTTTCCTTCTTCCTTCCTTCCCTCTATTTTTTCTTCCTTTCCTTCCTTCCTTCCTCCTTTCATTTCTTCTTTCCTTCCTTCCTTTCTTTCTTCCTTCCTTCCTTCCTTTATTTTTCCTTTCCTCCTTCTCTTTTTTATTCTTTTTAAAATATATGGTTAAATAATTGGGGAAGAGGAAGGATAAGGGTACAAACTTGCTACTAGTAGATAAATAAGTCCTAGAGATCTAATGCACAGTATAGTGGTTATAGACAACAGAACTGCATTACAAACATCAAACTTGCTAAAAGACTAAAACATAGTTATTCTCACCACACAAGAAACCTTGCTTACTGGATTCAGTGTTATGAAGACATGAGCCTAGAACTGCTAGAGATCTCATATGGTGGAGCTATGAGACAGAATTATGTAATTATACCAAACAATTATCTTAAAGAAAATCAGACCTTGAAGAGAGAAAAATATGATGTCAATGATTCAACTTCCTTTAAGCTCTTAGATGTAACAAAGGGGGAAGTCAGGTCCACCCTTGAATTTTATAGACAGCTAAAAACTTATTTTAAATGATGTTGGTTTGGAGATGCTTTCCATCATTTATAATTTATCAACATAAGGGAGTGTTCTCTACTTTGACATTCTTCAACTATGTCATTCCTTATGTTACAAATTTTGTTTCCCAAACTCTGGAACCCATCAACTCTAATATGTAAGTCATTGCAACTCTCTTCCATGAGTGGTTATAAATATATCTGCAGGTTCAGCTTTTTCAGATTCCACATATAAGTGATATCATACAGTACTCATCATTCTCTGACTTACCTCACTTAGCGTAATATCTTCAAGGTCTATCCATATTGTTACATGTGGCAGGATTTCCTCCTTTCTCATGGCTGAATTATAATCCAAATTTTTATCCATTCATCCCTTTATGGATACTTAGATTGTTTCCATATCTTAACTATTGTGAATAACAATGAAGTTATTATTATTATTAACAGGAGTGCAGATATCTCTTCCATATCCTCTTTTCATTCCTTTGGATATATACCCAGAAATTGAATTGCTGGATCACAATGTACTTCTAAAAACAGAGAGTAAATTGGTGGTTCCCAGAGGCTAGTAGGTAGGGGAAGAAGAAAGAGATGACAAAATCCAAATCCTCTCAAAGCTTAATGTTGAGGATCCCTGCCAGTGATTTTCTTTTATGTAGCAAAATTATTAGACAAAGGTAGAGAAGGAGAGACTTTTAGCAAATGCAAAAGCTCTAAAGCAGGAGAGAGCATAATGTCTAGGAGCAGCAGAGAGATGGTAAATGTGGCTATAATGTAGGTAGAAAGGAGGTTCTCATATGAAAAGTGACCAAAGAAAAGAATAAGGGCTAGGCTTGTTTATCATGGAATGAACTTTGTTCTTTATCTTAAATGAAATGACAAGTTGTATGGGCTGGATTGTGTCCCCTCAAAATTTATATGTTGAAGTTTCAACCCCTAGTACCTCAGAGTATAGCTGTATTTGGAGATAAGGTCTTTAAAAGGGTAATAAAGTAAAATGAGCCCATTAGGATGGGGCTCTAATCCAATATGATTGGAGTCCTTATAAAAAGAGGAAGAGACACCAGAAATGCCTTTGAATAAGAAGAGACAGAGAGAGCAGAGGATGGCCATATGAGGACCAAGCAGGGGGAAGATATTTGTTTATAAGCCAAGGAGAGAGACCTGGAACAGATTCTTCTCTCATAGACCCCAGAGGAAATCAACTCTGCCTACACCTTGATCTTGGGCTTCCAGCTTCCACTACTGGGTGAAAATAAATTTCTGCTTGTTAAGCCAAATCTCTCCCTCTCTCCCTTTCTCTCTCATCTATTTCTGTACGTAACAATCGGTGTAGACAGAATTCTGGTTCAAATCTGAGTTTTTTCTACTTAATTAGTGTGAGTTTTGCTACTTAGTTAATATGATGTTTGTTTATACTGCTCCAGAAATGTCCTTTTATAAGCAGAAGTACAACACAATGCACAATGACTGACATGTAAGGCATGTAAGGAATATTCAACTATCACTCATTGGATTAATTAATTAATTAATACCTTGACATTTAAAAATTAATCTTCAGTGTTCTCTAATTATTGTATTAATTTTACTCATAGTAATACATAGGGATACTTTGCCACTACTCCAAATGCCTGAGAAATGCACCAGTGAAATGACTAGTCAAAAAAGAAAAATATAATTAGGGTAAGAGCATTAAAATTAGCAATATTCTCAGATATTATCTACACATCCTCAGGATTCCCATATATTCTGATTTTCCTGGAAACATTCTGATTTAAACTTACTATCCAGAATTAATTATAAATAAACCGCTTTTTACTTTCAAGGGTGTCTGAGTTTGCAAAATAAATTAGATGAGACACTAGACCTATTACCTGTTAAAGAAGAAACAGAGCCCTTCCCTAGTATTGCCACATGATGGGGGGCTCAGGAAATCATTATATGTCTCAATTCATTCTTGAACTCACACCCTAGAAAATATAACCTTATAATCCTCCCTCTCCCACCCATTATTCCACAGAGCCATAAGAGAAAACACAGACTGATCTTATTTTTACTTTTCCTTCTCTCTAAATAGAATTCCTGTGAATATTTGAAGACCACAATATATTTCCATTCAGTCTTCTAATTTTTGCACAAGATGTTCTTAATTACATTACTTTTTTCATAATTTGTCATTTCCAGATTTCTCATTACACTGAGCACACTCCCCTGGATGAACCCTAAATCACAAATTACACCTCAGAATCTCATGGTATCTTTTCTCTCTTTCATTATACATTTCACATTTTGTTTTTTCTTGTTTAATTTCTTTCTTCCTTTGTTTCTCTCCCATTCATGAACAAGCGTAAGCCAACTCCCTGTTCCTGCTCTTTCAGTCTGTCATGTTCTTGAACTTTACCACTGCTATCATTTCATTTCTTTTGTCCTATTTCTCTGTCCCTTCCTCTGCTTACATTTTCAATCACTGTTTCTATCTTCTAATTCCTCTCTCTTTTCTTCCTCTTTCTCCTATATCACCAACTGGGTATCACTAAGCATGAGCCTGTTATTAATACAGTACCACACTTCTCCTTTGTCACTGAATTACTGACAGTTGTGAGCAATATGAGTAGCAAGGTCAGGCTGTCAAAAACTGGAGTCCAAACTGTCAAATCTAAGGGTAACGGGACCTATTTTTATCCATACTCTGCTTCCATTTTCCTGCAGATCACCTTGTGTTTTAAAGTTCTGTGTAGTAATATTACAGATTTTCTTGTTATCATCACACCTAGCACAAAGCAGAGCTGATCCCTGAAAAAAAATGAGTAATGAGATTTTGGTGAGATTCAAGGTGTGAAATTAACCCAAATAGAAAAGGTTTGCATTCTGAAGAAGCCGGGAGGAATAAGGAGAATTAAATTGCAAAGACAGGATTTACCTGCCACATAGATGGACATTGTTTGGAAGCTGAGTGGATAAATCTAGAGTTGGAGATATCAAAACACAGTAGTTTATACACTTAAAGGGTCCCTCATTAAATTTGTGGTTATTTTGAATAGACCTGTTGAATTTCTCATTAAAACATACAATTTAGAACTATGTATGAACTTCCACAGAGGTGTATTTACTAGATTTTATAAGAACTATTTTATTTTGACATTTAATTAAAAGCAGCATTTATTTAAAGGAAACAGGTAGCACAGGCATTAATAAAGTATGGAAGCAGCATTTCTTTTCAGATATTAAGCAGATCTGTGGTATGGAATTCAGTCTTACTACAGTGGACTAATTTGACTAAGACATAGAATTCTTATTTAAGATACCAGTTCTTGGGTGTTGCTAATCCACTTCCTTTCCTTTTCTATTTCTTTATCCTCCTCTTCCTCCTCCTTTTAGTTTCCTTTTTTTTTTTTTAACATCTTTATTAGAGAATAATTCCTTTAAAATGTTGTGTTACTTTCTGCTGTATAACAAAATGAAACAGCTGTATGTATACATATATCTCCGTATCCCTTCCCTCTTGTGCCTCCCTCCAACCCTCCCTATCCCACCCCTCTAGATGGTCACAACGCACCGAGCTGATCTCCCTGTGCTATGCAGCTGTTTCCCACTAGCTATCTATTTACATTTGGTACTGTATATATGTCAATGCTACTCTCTCACTTTGTTCCACCTTCCCCTCCTCCTTCCCTGTGTCTCAAGTCCATTCTCTAGGTCTGCATCTTTATTCCTGTCCTACCCTTAGGTTCATCAGAACCATTCTTTTTTTTTTTTAGATTCCATATACATATATATGTTAGCACACAGTATTTGTTTTTTTTTTCTTTCTCACTTACTTCACTCTATGATAGACTCTAGGTCTATCCACCTCATTGTAAATAACTGAGTTTCATTTCCTTTTATGGCTGAGTGATATTGCATTGAATAAATGTGACAAATCTTCCTTATCCTTTCATCTGTTGATGGACACTTAGGTTCCTCCTGTGTCATGGCTATTGTAAATAGTGTTGCAATGAACACTGTGGTACATGACTCTTTCAGAATTATGGTTGTCTCAGGGTATATGCCCAGTAGTGGGATTGCTGGGTCCTATGGTAGTTCTACTTTTAGTTTTTAAGGAAGCTGCATACTGTTCTCCACAGTGACTGCATCAATTTACCTTCCCACCAACAGTGCAAGTGTGTTCCCTTTTCTCCGCACACAACCCAGATTTTATCGTTTGCAGATTTTTGGATGATGGTCATTCTGACCAGTGTGAGGTGATACCTCATTGTAGTTTTGATTTGCATTTCTCTAATGATTAGTGATGTTGAGCATCCTTTCATGTGTTTGTTGGCAATCTGTATGTCTCCTTTGGAGCAATGTCTATTTAGGTCTTCTTCTCATTTTTAGATTGGGTTGTTTGTTGTTTGATATTGAGCAACATGAGCTGCTTGTATATTTTGGAGATTAATCCTTTGTCAGTTGCTTCATTTGCAAATATTTTCTCCCATTCTGAAGGTTGTCTTTTTATCTTGTTTATGGTCTCCTTTGCTGTTGAAAAAATTTTGTTACATTAGGTCCATTTGTTTATTCTTTGTTTTTATTTCCCTTTCTCTGGGAGTGGGGTCAGAAAGGATCTTGCTGTTGTTTATGTCATAGAGGGTTCTGCCTATGCTTTCCTTTAAGAGTTTTATAGTATCTGGCCTTACATTTAGGTCTTTAATCCATTTTAAGTTTACTTTTGTATATAGTGTTAGGAAGTGTTCTAATGTACTCTTTTAGATGTAGCTGTCCAGTTTTCCTAGAACCACTTGTTGAAGAGGCTATCTTTTCTACATTGCTTATTCTTTCCTGCTTTATCAAAGATAAGGTGACGATATGTGTGTAGGTTTTTCTCTGGACTTTCTATCCTGTTCCATTGATCTATATTTCTGTTTTTGTGCCAGTACCATACTGTCTTGATTAGTGTAGCTTTATAGTATAGTCTGAGGTCAGGGAGCCTGATTCCTCCAGTTCTGTTTTCCTTTCTCAAGACTGATTTGGCTATTCGGGGTCTTTTGTGTTTCCATACAAATTGTGAGATTTTTTTGTTTCAGTTCTGTGAAAAGTGCCATTTGTATTTTCATAGGGATTACACTGAATCTGTAGACTGCTTTGGGTAGTGTAATCATTTTCAAAATGTTGATTCTTCCAATCCAAGAACATGGTATATCTCTCCATCTGTTTGTATCATATTTAATTTCTTTCATCAGTGTCATATTGTTTTCTGCATACAGGTCTTTTGTATCCTTAGGCAGGTTTATTCCTAGCTTTTTATTCTCTTTGTTGCAGTGATAAATGGGAGTGTTTCCTTAATTTCTCTTTCACATTTTTTATTATTAGTGTATGGGAATGTAAGAGATTTCTGTGCGTCGATTTTGTATCCTACAACTTTACCAAATTCATTGATTAGCTCTAGTAGTTTTCTGGTAGCATCTTTAGGATATCTATGTGTGGTATCATGTCATCTGCAAACAGTGACAGGTTTATTTCTTCTTTTCTGATTTTGATTTTTTTTATGTTGTTTTCTTCTTGGTTTGCTGTGGCTAAAACTTCCTAAACTATGTTGAATAATACTGCTGAGAGTGGACAATCTTGTCTTGTTCCTGATCTTAGAGGAAATGCTTTCAATTTTTCACCACTGAGAGTGATGTTGGCTCTGAGTTTGTCACATATGGCCTGTAATATGTTGAAGTAGTTTCCCTCTATGCCTACTTTCTCGAGAGTTTTTATCATAAATTGGTGTTGAATTTTGTCAAAAGCTTTTTCTGCATGTATTGAGATTATGGTATGGTTTTTATCCTTCAATTTGTTAATATGCCGTATCACATTGGTTGATTTGCACACACTGAAAACCTTGCATTCCTGGGATAAACCCCAATTGATCATGGTGTATGATCCTTTTAGTGTGCTGTTGGATTCTCTTTGCCAGTATTTTATTGATGATTTCTGCATCTATGTTAATCAGTGTTGGTGTGTAGTTTTCATTTTTTTGACGTCTTTGTCTGGTATTGGTATCAGAGTGATGGTGGTCTCATAGAATGAGTTTGGCAGTGTTCCCCACTCTGTTATATTTTGGAAGAGTTTGAGAAGGAGAGGTTTTATCTCTTCTCCATATGGTTGGTAGAAGCCATCTGGTCCTGGGTTTTTGTTTGCTGGAAGATTTTTAATCCCAGTTTCAATTTCAGTGCTTGTGATTGGTCTGTTTATATTTTCTATTTCTTCCTGGTTCAGTCTTGGAAGGATGTGCTTTTCTAAGAATTTTTCCATTTCTTCCAGGTTATCCATTTTATTGGCATATAGTTGCTTGTAGTAATCTTTCATGATCCTTTATATTTCTGCAGTGTCAGTTATTACTTCTCCTTTTTCATTTTTAATTCTGTTGATTTGAGTCTTCTCCCTTTTTTTTGTGATGAGTCTGGCTAATGGTTTATCAATTTTGTTTATCTTCTCAAGGAAACAGCTTTTAGATTTTTTTTTTTTTTTTTTTTTTTGTGTTACGCAGGCCTCTCACTGTTGTGGCCTCTCCCGTTGCAGAGCACAGGCTCCGGACACGCAGGCTCAGTGGCCATGGCTCACAGGTCCAGCCACTCCGCAGTATGTAGGACCTTCCTGGACTGGGGCACAAACCCGTGTCCCCTGCATCAGCAGGCGGACTCTCAACCACTGCGCCACCAGGAAAGCCCCAGCTTTTAGATTTATTGATCTTTGTTATTGTTTCTTTCATTTCTTTTTCAGTTATTTCTGATCTGAACTTTATGATTTCTTTCCTTCTGCTAACTTTGAGTGTTTTTTGTTCTTCTTTCTCTAATTGCTTTAGGTGTAAGTTTAGGTTGTTCATTTGATATGTTTCTTGTTTCTTGAGGTAGGATTGTATTACTATAAACTTCCCTCTTAGAACTGTTTTGCTGCATCCTATAGGTTTTGGCCTGTCGTGTTTTCATTGTCATTTGTTTCTAGGTTTTTTTTTTTTTTTTTTTTTTCCTCTTTGATTTCTTCAGTGATCTCTTGGTTATTTAGTAGCATATTGTTTAGCCTCCTTCTGTGTGTATTTTTTACAGTGTTTTTTTTTTTCCTGTAATTGATATCTAATCTCATAGCATTGTGGTCAGAAAAGATACTTTATACAATTTCAGTTTTTGTACATTTATCAAAGCTTGATTTGTGACACAAGATATGATCTATCCTGGAGAATGTTCCATGAACACTTGAGAAGAAAGCATATTCTGTTGTTTTTGAATGGAATATCCTATAAATATCAATTAAGTCCATCTGCTCTAAAGTGTCATTTAAACCTTGTGGTTCCTTATTTATTTTCATTTTGGATGATCTATCCATTGGTGAAAGTGGGGTGTTAAAGTCCCTTAATATTATTGTGTTACTGTCAATTTCTCCTTTTATGGCTGTTAACATTTGCCTTCTGTATTGAGGTGCTCCTATGTTGGATGCATAAATATTTACAATTGTTATATCTTCTTCTTGGTTTGATCCCTTGATCATAATGTAGTGTCCTTCTTTGTCTCTTGTAATAGTCTTTATTTTAAAGTCTATATTTTCTGTTATGAGAATTGCTACTCCAGCTTTCTTATGGTTTCCATTTGCATGGAATATCTTTTTCCATCCCCTCATTTTCACTCTGTGTGAGTCCCTGGGTCTGAAGTGGGTCTCTTGTAGACAGCATATACATGGGCCTTGTTTTTGTATCCATTCAGCCAGTCTATGTCTTTTGGTTGAAGCATTTAATCCATTTACATTTAAGGTAATTATCAATTACCATTTACAATTAAGGTAAATGTATGTTCCTATTACCATTTTCTTAATTGTTTTGGTTTTTTTATTGTAGTTATTTTCCTCCTTTTGTGTTTCCTGCCTAAAGAAGTTCCTTTAGCATTTGTTGTAAAGCTGGTTTTGTGGTGTGTAATTCTCTTAACTTTTGTTTGTCCGTAAAGGTTTTAATTTCTTCATCGAATCTAAACAAAATCCTTGCTGGATAGAGTAATCTTCATTGAAGGCATTTCCCTTTCTCACTTTAAATATGTCCTCATACTCTCTCTGGCTTGCAGAGTTTCTGCTGAAAGATCAGCTGTTAACCTTATGGGGATTCCCTTGTATGTTATTTGTTGCTTTTCCCTTACTGCATTTAATATTTTTTCTTTGTATTTAATTTTTGATAGTTTGATTAATGTGTGTCTTGGCATATTTCTCCTTGGATTTATCCTGTATGGGACTCTGCACTTCCTGGACTTGATTGACTATTTATTTTCCCATGGTAGGGAAGTTTTCAACTATAATCCTTCAAATATTTTCTCAGTCCCTTTACTTTCCTCTTCTTCTACTGGGACCTCTATAATTTGAATGTTGGTGCATTTAATGTTGTCCCAGGTGTCTCTGAGACTGTCCTCTATTCTTTTCATTCTTTTTTCTTCATTCTGCTCTGCAAGTGTTATTTCCAATCTTTTATCTTCCTGGTCACTTTTCCATTTTTCTGCCTCAGTTATTCTGCTATTGTTTCCTTCTAGAGAATTTTTAATTTCATTTATTGTGTTGTTCATCATTGTTTGTTTGCTCTTTAGTTCTTCTAGGTTTTCATTAAATGTTTCTTGTATTTTCTCCATTCTGTTTCCAAGATTTTGTATCATCTTTACTCTCATGACTCTGAATTCTTTTTTCAGGTAGACTGCCTATTTCCTCTTCATTTGTTTGGTCTGGTGGGTTTTTACCTTGCTCCTTCATCTGCTGCATATTCTCTGTTTTCTCATTTTGTTTAACTCCCTGTGTTTGGAGTCTCCTTTTCACAGGCTGCAGTCTCGTAGTTCCCATTGTTTTTGGTGTCTGCCCCCAGTGAGTGAGGTTGATTCAATGGCTTTTGTAGGCTTACTGGTGGAGGAGACTTGTGCCTTTGTTGGGGTGGGTGGTGCTGTATCTTTTCTCTCTGGTGGGCAGGACTGCATCTGGTGGTGTGCTTTAGGGTGTCTGAACTTAGTATGATTTTAGGCAGCCTCTCTGCTAATGGGTGGTGTTGTGTTTCTTTCTTACTAGTTGTTTGGCAAGGGGTGTCAAGCACTGGATCTTGCTGGCCATTGGGTAGATCTGGGTCCTAGCACTGATATGGGGATCTTTGGGAGAGCTCTCACCAATTGATATTACATGTGACTGGGAAGTCTCTGGTGGTCCAATGTCCTGATCTTGGCTCTCCCACTTCAGAGGCTCAGGCCTGATACCAAGCCAGCACACCAAGACCCTCTCAGCCCCACAGATCAGAACAAATGGGAGAAAAGAGAATGAAAAAAATAATAAATAAATTTTAAAAATAAATTATTAAAATAAAAAATATTATAATAAAAATATTTAAAAAGCATTTTTAATAAAAAAAGAAGAGAGCAACAAAACCAATAAACAAATCCACCAATGATAACTAGCACTAAAAACTATACTCAGATAAATTTAAAAATCAGAAAGAAATCAGCTGCAGACAGCAAACCCCAGGTCTACATTTGCTCCCAAATTCCACCACCTCAGTTCTGGGATGAATAGTTGTCTGTTCAGGTATTCCACAGATGCAGAGTACATCAAGTTGATTTGGGGGATTTAATCTACTGCTCCTGAGCCTGCATGGAGAAATTTCCCTTTTTCTTCTTTGTTCACACAGCCCCTGGTGTTCAGCTTTGGTTTTTCCCCACCTCTGCATGTAGGTCACCCTCAGGCATCTGTTCCTCATCCAGACAGAAGGGGTTTAAAGCAACAGCTGATTAAGGGGCTCTTGCTCACTCATTCCAGGGGAGGGAGGGGTACGGTAGTTATAAATAGAATGTGGGGCAAGCTGCAGTGGCAGAAGCTGGGGTGATATTGTAACACCCTGGATCATGGGACCCTGGCAGTGGTGGGCTGCACAGGTTCCCGGGGCGGTGGAGTTGTGGATAGTGACCTGTGCTTGCACACAGTGTTTTTGGTGGCTGCAGCAACAACATTAGCATTTCATGCCTGTCTCTGGTGTCTGAGCTGATAGCCACGGCTCACACCTGTCTCTGGAGATCATTTAGACGGTGCTCTGCCTTCTTTAGGCAGACAGGGAAGGAATCCCCTATCCTCACACACTCCAAAACAATGGTCTTTTGCCTCTTAGGCAGGTCCAGACATTTTCCTGGACTCCCTCTGAGCTAGCTGTGGTGCACTAGCCCCCTTCAGGCTGTGTTCACACAGCTGGCCCCAGTCCTCTTCCTAGGATCTGACCTCCAAAGCCTGAACCTCAGCTCCCAGCCTCTACTCACCCCGGTGGGTAGCAGACAAGCATCTCAGTCTGGTGAGTGCTGATTAGCACCAATCCTTTGTGCGGGAATCTCTCCACTTTGTCCTCTGCACCACTGTTGCTGCGTTCTCCTCCATGGCTCCAAAGCTTCCCATCCACCCACCCCCTGTCTCTGTCAGTGAAGGGGCTTCCTAGTGTGTGGAAACTTTTCCTCCTTTACAGCTTCCTGCCAGAGGTGCAGGTCTCATCCCTATTCTTTTGTCTCTGTTTTTTATTACTTTTTTCTTTCTTTTGCCCTACCCAAGTATGTGGGGATTTTCTTGCCTTTTGGAAAGTCTGAGGTCTTCTGCCAGTGTTCAGTAGGTGTTCTGTAGGAGTTGTTCCACATGTAGATGTATATTTTATGTATTTGTGGAGAGGAAGCTTATCTCCACATCTTACTCCTCCACCATCTTGAAGGTCCCCCTCTATGAAGAAGTATTACCTGTTTAGTGCTCCATATGTTACTGGCACTCTGCTAGGCATTTTCACACATTTTTAAAACTTTCCATCTTAAGATAATTTCAGTCTTATGAAAGAGTTGTGAAAACAGTACAAAAAATTCCCATACACCACTGGTTGTCAACTGGCAGAGACTTTATGCCTTCATCTCTGAGGATGTTTGGTAATGTCTGGATAAATTTTTGGTTATCACAACTAAGACGGTGTTGCTACTGACATCTAGTGGGTAGAGGCCACGGATGCTGCTAAACATCCTAGAATGCACAGGGCAGCATGCCATAATGAAATGTTATTCAGCCCCAAATATCAACAGTTCTGAGCTTGGAAAACCCTACCATTTGTCCTTCATCCACATTCTCAAATGCTAACTTCTTATATAGTCACAGTACACAGATTATATATTACAATTTTATATATATATATATAT
>NW_020837950.1:36249514-36411917 GCF_003676395.1 Aethalodelphis obliquidens
CAATTTTATATATATATATATATATATATATATATATATATATATATATATATATATATATATATATATATATAAAATATATTTTCTTCATGACCTGACACTTTTGAAAACCATTGGCCAGACATTTGATGAAATTTCTCTTGATTTTGTAGAATATATTTTTAAAATTAAGGTTATGCATTTTTGATAGAAATACCACAGAAAAGATTTGTCCACCTTAGTGAATCATAGAAAGGGGCAGACAATGTTGGTTTTTCCATTAGTGAGGATAACTTTTATCACTTGACTAAGATGGTGTCTTCAGGTTTTGTCACTGTAATGTTACTATTTTTCCCTTTGTAATTAAGCAACCTGTGAAAGTTACTTTTAGATTATGTAAATATACCATACTTCATCATACATTTGTCCATTCATTGTAGTAGTCATTAAAGATTCTTGACTGACAAACAAAAGTTGGTTACTTTAGGGTTTGAGCAATGCTGTTTTCCACTTCCATCAATTTTTAAAAAAATATTTACCAGTTGGAATTCTCTTGTAAAAAAGAGCTTTCTGTCATCTTCTATGTATTTGTTTATTCAATTATTCATTGGTTTCAACATAGACCCAAAACATTCTATTTTTTTCCTAAGGTTATATTTGCTTCTTCTCCTTTTTCTTCTTCTCCTCCTCCTCCTTCTTCTTCTTCTCATCATCACCATCATCATTATTATTATCATTATTATTATTACTGCCATTTTGCTCAATGTGTACCATATTTGGCCATTGAGAGCCCTTTTAAGTTGGCTTTTATGCATTTTTGGAATGCCTTCACCAAGTTTTGAAGACTTCCTTCCTTTCTGATACTATGAGATATTACAGGCTAATCTTGTACTTTCTTTGCCCTGACCCTGGAATCAGCCATTTCTCCAAGGAGTTCTAGTTTTTCATTTGAGAATGGTATTTAGAAACCAAGCTTTAGCAGTGTATGTGCTCAATGGTATTGGGTATCATTGCTTCTAGTTTCTTTCAGTACAAAGAAGTAAGATATGCATACACACATTTATATTTCTAAATCTACTATCTATCTATCTATCTATCTATCTATCTATCTATCTATCTATCATCTATCTATCTATCTACCTTAAAACAGACATTTAATACACATACCTCCAATTTCAACACAACACCGAAAGATTCTACCCTTTCCTCTTTCCTTATTTGTAATTTTCTTCTAGAAGTGAGAAAGGTGACTTTTATTATTTGCAATATATTTACTTATTAGCTCCATCATCAAATACAAATAAAATAGTTTTAGCAATTCTAACACATATCACTGTGAACACACACCTACTAATTAACATAAAATATTGTGTATAGTTTTCTTGATATTTAGTCTTTGGGTATATAATAAAAAAAGTTCCAAAGTTACCTTAATTATTTCCCTTTTCTCATTTAGTATTTTATGTTATTTATTTGTAATACAATTATGTCTATTTTCTTCCTATGACACTTTATTTTGGGCTTCCTCTTCATTATTGCTAATTTTAGACATGTTTAATTATAAAATATATTAAAAGTTAGAATTATACAAAAAAATTGTATTCAGAGAAGTGTCACTCTCCACACTCAACCCTTCTACCTCAGTTCCATCCTTCCATCCATCTCACTCTGTTTTCATTCACCTCTGTAGGTAAGCAATCTTTGTGATTTCTGAGTTATTCTTCCAGTGTTTCTTTTCACACAAATGTGCAGATGCATGTATATTTTCTTATGCTCATTTTTTTACATAAATGAGAACATAATATAGCTATACTTTTGCTCTAGACACATTGTTTTACTTAATTTTTGAAACAATCCTTTGAAATATCAGAAGTAAAGTTATTTGAGAGGTCATAAAAATTATTTATGAAGAAATTCTTATAATTGTTTTTGGATAATCTCTTACCTCTAATAGGTCCACAGTCTCTGTTAAATTAAACTTAATGTTAAATTTGTATTTTCCCAAGATGTTCATTGAAATTACTTATCTATTTTCTAAAAATCTTTATAGTGTTTCTGACACACAAAATACAGACTTATTGGCCTGACATAAAAGATTCTATAAGTTCTGACTCATTTTATGGCCTCATCGTTTACCACTCTAATTCATAATCTCAATCCTCAAATATTCCTTGCACACACCCTAAACTAAAGTCACAGTGAACAACAGTATAAAACAGTTTTCCAAACACATCAATTTCTTTCATGCCTAGTGAATTTTCACAGTCTTGTTCTTCACTGATTAGAATCTGATTCTAATTGGAATCTGATTGGAAAAATCCCCTAGGCATTTAACACAGGTAAATGTCACCACTTGTGTAACAAATGTACTATTTCCCAAAGAACAAATGAGGTTTATTCTTCTTGATCCTATAATTGCAACTTTTACATATTTTTGTCATTTTGTATTTTAATTTTCTGCTTTTCTCTCTTACAAGTAATCATCTTTAAAGCAGAGTCCAAGTCATAGTCCCCTTATGAATATCTAAGAGATTAAATATCTGGTATTTTTAGGTGGCCAGTGAATTATATATTGAATTCAATACAAATCAAAATAAGCACATTTTAGTGATAGAAGTCAATAATAGAGATTCTTAAATTTAGATGTGAAGTAACTTTTTATAAAACTCTATTTTCTATAAAAAAGCTGTGGAAATTCATTCTTACTATAAAACTCATTCTATGTTTTAAATACCAAGAAAACTTAGGGTTCTATTTGTTTTCCAGCACAGATTTATTTTACAATATTAATTTAATTACATTTTTCTTTCAAATGGATGGCATAATTTTTTAAGATTCTACTTTCAGATGATCTAGTGACAATTGATTTTATTCCTAAGCAGGATACATTCTGTTTCTTTCAAGTAGCAACTCCCAATAAACACTCAATAGGTACACATTTCTCTTACTAGTCTTTTTAGTTTTTTATGGAATTGAAACCTTCCCCTTGTGCAGGGTTTAAATGTAACCCAAGTACATCCAATAAGATCATATCATACTCCTTCTTCCTATGCTTGAGTTAAGAATAAACGTGATCCATCTAGAGTAGATAAGAACCAATTCTGTGTAATGCTTTTGTTGAAATGCTAAGAAAGTAAAATTCACTCATGGTGAGGAGATTGCAGTGAAGACTGACTGTAAACCTGACACTTCTGGCAGACATGTTGTCCCCATGAGAATGGAAACTTCATGGAGGAATGCAAAGCCAAGGATGCAAGAAGCAAGACAAAACCCTCATGTTATTAGTTGAGCACCTGAAGCCAGCTCTACTACTGTACTTTTCAGTTATGAAGTACCCGTCTAGATGGAGAAAAACAGAGAAAGGTGTTGATAAAGGCAAAAAGAGAAATCCAAGCAGCAAAATGCCTAGAGCTGTTTTTGTTTTTTTTTTTTTTTTTCTGTAAAGGGTCAGATAGTAAATATTTAAAGCTTTGTGAGTAATGTGATCTGTGTAAACTACTCAGCTCTGTAGTAATGGGAAAATAGCCATAGATAATACATAAATGTGTGAAGTGTGTTCCAGTAAAATTTTATTTATGGACATTAAAATTTGAATGTGAATAATGTCATATTACTTTCATGTTTTCTAAATGTTATTCTTGTTTTGATCCTATCTAGACTCTTAAAAATTACAAAAATATTTTTAGTTCATAGACCATCTAATTACTGGCAGCAGTAATCATTTGCTTCATGGGCCACATCTTGCTAAATCTTGTTCTAGAGTAGCATGAACCCTTACATGGGACATCAGGAGAGATAACATTTACAATTTCCTAGACCAGGTTTCTGATTTTTGGAACTTCCTTTCAGGCAGGGATACTGGACAACTAGAACAGATATGATGATATGGATATGTAATATTAATCATAGTGCTTGTGTATTCATATGGAGAATCTATAGCACAAAAAAAAAAAGATATCAACATGACTCAGTAATAATTAAATGGTTAAATTAAAAGAACATTTTACATGTAAATGAGCCCCATGATAGAGTAATCTCATTAGTGGCTCAACTTCTTCACTTTTGTCTATAGTCATACTCTTTGCCATATGGCTTTACCAACAGACAACAACTCTCAGACATGTGAACAGCTGAGCTAAGATCAGAGACATTACCTGTCTGACCATCCAGATGCTTGAGCAAATAAACACTTATTTTTTTGTTATGCTACAGATGTGTTGTGGCTTTTTCTTATGCAGCATTATTATTTCAAATGTCAATTGTTATGAAACCTTACGTAATGGAAAACAAAACTGGACTGGAAAAAAATGTTCCAAGGTTGTGAAACAATGTCCTTTCTGTGGCCTCAGAAGAGAGATGAGCCAAGAATATCATGGGGATTTCACTACATCAAGTGAGGTTTTAGGTAAAGGCTGAACTGCACATGTACTGCCCCAATGTCTTAGTATGAGAATGCCACTTTACAGTAAAAATTTTATTAAGAAAAAAAAAGAAATGCATGTAAATAAAATAAATAGTAATTAGAGGAGGAACACCAAGTGATCTCAAGGGCTCCACATTGGAGGAAGGCATCAAAAAAAGTTTGTGTCACAGAGAAGAATGAAGTCTTAAGGAACATAATTTGAGCTTAGAATAAAATGGTAAAAGTGAGTCTAAATATCCCACAGTAGATTGACTGTATCTTCTATTGACTTTGATTAAAGCCCATGTCAGTATTAAGTAACACAACTGTCAAGCTCACGGTTTTGCCTGTGCTGTTTGATGGCAAAAAGTGATCTGGAAATATCCTGGGATTGAATCACTGCAAAAGCTTAGTCTCTCAGTTATCTGTGCAAGAGGTGATCAGAAGAAACTAGCAGCTACCTGCTTAGATTTTTCCCCTGACCCAGTATTAAGATTTTCTGGGAGTGCTGGGAGGATATGGGAGTAGAACAGTAATAATAGTAGTAATTATAATAACATCCATATTTATTTAGTCCTTCATGTTCCTGGCACAGTGAGTGCTAAGAAATTTAACTGCATCATATCAGTACACCATCATAACACATTAAGTATTGTCATTCTTATTAGTTTATAGGTAATGAAACTGAACTTTATGAGGTCAAGTCATTTACCTAAGCTCACACAGCTAGTAAGCGAAGGGGAAGAACCTTTAATAAAGTTTGAATTTGAGCTTTAGTACTGGAAGAGAAGAGGAAATGATTAACAATTTTTAGTGATCAGAGAACCTGTACAAGAAAGATGCTTGTTCTGGGTCTTTAAGAATATATAGTCTTTATATAATGTATAACGAATCTATACGTTAGTCTTTCACCATTAATTATGATGTTACTGTAGATTTTTCATAGATGTCCTTTATCAAGTCAGAAAGTTTTTTTCTAGTATTTCTAGTATTTTGAGTGTTTTTATAAAAAAATAATTTGGATATTGTCAAATATTTTTTCAGGACTATTGAGATGATCATGTCCTTTATGAAAATGTTGTATTATGTGAACTGATTTTAGAGTGTTAAAGCAACCTTGCATTTCTTGGATAAATCTCATTTGGCTATAGTATACAATTTGTTTTATATGTTTATGGATTTGGGTTACCTAATATAGCGCTGAGAATTTTCCACCAATATTAATACATAATATTGGGTTGTAGTTATATTTTTTTGTTATGTCTTTATCTGTTTTTTTTTTTTTTTTTTAGAGTTCATTCTCATTACTTTTTTTTTTTTTTTAACATCTTTATTGGAGTATAATTGCTTTACAATGGTATGTTAGTTTCAGCTTCACAACAAAATGAATCAGTTATATATATACATATATTCCCATATCTCTTCCCGCTTGCGTCTCCCTCCCTCCCACCCTCCCTATCCCACCCCTCCAGGCGGTCACAAAGCACCGAGCTGATCTCCCTGTGCTATGCGGCTGCTTCCCACTAGCTATCTACCTTACGTTTGGTAGTGTATATATGTCCATGCCTCTTTATCGCTTTGTCACCGTTTACACTTCCCCCTCCCCATAGCCTCAAGTCCATTCTCTAGTAAGTCTGTGTCTTTATTCCTGTTTCACCCCTAGGTTTTTCATGACATTTTTTTTTTAAATTCCATATATATGTGTTAGCATACGGTATTTGTCTCTCTCTTTCTGACTTACTTCACTCTGTATGACAGACAGTCTGTCTGTATGACAGACTCTAGGTCTATCCACCTCATTACAAATAGCTCAATTTCGTCTCTTTTTATGGCTGAGTAATATTCCATTGTATATATGTGCCACATCTTCTTTATCCATTCATCCGATGATGGACACTTAGGTTGTTTCCATCTCTGGGCTATTGTAAATAGAGCTGCAATGAACATTTTGGTACATGACTCTTTTTGAATTATGGTTTTCTCAGGGTATATGCCCAGTAGTGGGATTGCTGGGTCATATGGTAGTTCTATTTGTAGCTTTTTAAGGAACCTCCATACTGTTCTCCACAGTGGCTGTATCAATTTACATTCCCACCAACAGTGTAAGAGGGTTCCCTTTTCTCCACACCCTCTCCAGCATTTATTGTTTCTAGATTTTTTGATGATAGCCATTCTGACTGGTGTGAGATGATATCTCATTGTAGTTTTGATTTGCATTTCTCTCATGATTAGTGATGTTGAGCATTCTTTCATGTATTTGTTGGCAGTCTGTATATCTTCTTTGGAGAAATGTCTATTTAGGTCTTCTGCCCATTTTTGGATTGGGTTGTTTGTTTTTTTGTTATTAAGCTGCATGAGCTGCTTATAAATTTTGGAGATCAATCCTTTGTCAGTTGCTTCATTTGCAAATATTTTCTCCCATTCTGAGGGTTGTCTTTTGGTCTTCTTTATGGTTTCCTTTGCTGCGCAAAAGCTTTTAAGTTTCATTAGGTCCCATTTGTTTACTCTTGTTTTTATTTCCATTACTCTAGGAGGTGGGTCAGAAAGAATCTTGCTGTGATTTATGTCATAGAGTGTTCTGCCTATGTTTTCCTCTAAGAGTTTGATAGTTTCTGGCCTTACATTTAGGTCTTTAATCCATTTTGAGCTTATTTTTGTGTATGGTGTTAGGGAGTGATCTAACTTCATACTTTTACATGTAGCTGTCCAGTTTTCCCAGCACCACTTATTGAATAGGCTGTCCTTTCTCCACGGTACATTTCTGCCTCCTTTGTCAAAGATAAGGTGACCATATGTGTGTGGGTTTATCTCTGGGCTTTCTATCCTGTTCCATTGATCTATCTTTCTGTTTTTGTGCCAGTACCATACCGTTTTGATAACTGTAGCTTTGTAGTATAGTCTGAAGTCTGGGAGCCTGATTCCTCCAGTTCCTTCTTTCGTTCTCAAGATTGCTTTGGCTATTCGGGGTCTTTTGTGTTTCCATACAAATTGCAAAATTTTTTGTTCTAGTTCTGTGAAAAATGCCAGTGGTAGTTTGATAGGGATTGCATTGAATCTATAGATTGCTTTCGGTAGTAGAGTCATTTTCACAATGTTGATTCTTCCAATCCAAGAACATGGTATATCTCTCCATCTATTTGTATCATCTTTAATTTCTTTCATCAGTGTCTTATAATTTTCTGCATACAGATCTTTTGTCTCCTTAGGTAGGTTTATTCCTAGATATTTTATTCTTTTGTTGCAATGGTAAATGGGAGTGTTTTCTTGATTTCACTTTCAGATTTTTCATCATTAGTATATAGGAATGCCAGAGATTTCTGTGCATTAATTTTGTATCCTGCCACTTTACCAAATTCATTGATTAGCTCTAGTAGTTTTCTGGTAGCATCTTTAGGGTTCTCTATGTATAGGATCATGTCATCTGCAAACAGTGACAGCTTTACTTCTTCTTTTCTGATTTGGATTCCTTTTATTTCCTTTTCTTCTCTGATTGCTGTGGCTAAAACTTCCAAAACTATGTTGAATAAGAGTGGTGAGAGTGGGCAACCTTGTCTTGTTCCTGATCTTAGTGGAAATGCTTTCAGTTTTTCGCCATTGAGGATGATGTTTGCTGTGGGCTTGTCATATATGGCCTTTATTATGTTGAGGAAAGTTCCCTCTATGCCTACTTTCTGCAGGGTTTTTATCATAAATGGGTGTTGAATTTTGTCAAAAGCTTTCTCTGCATCTATTGAGATGATCATATGGTTTTTCTCCTTCAGTTTGCTAATATGGTTTATCACATTGATAGATTTTCGTATATTGAAGAATCCTTGCATTCCTGGAATAAACCCCACTTGATCATGGTGTATGATCCTTTTAATGTGCTGTTGGATTCTATTTGCTAGTATTTTGTTGAGGATTTTTGCATCTATGTTCATCAGTGATATTGGCCTGTAGTTTTCTTTCTTTGTGACATCCTTGTCTGGTTTTGGTATCAAGGTGATGGTGGCCTCGTAGAAGGAGTTTGGGAGTGTTCCTCCCTCTGCTATATTTTGGAAGAGTTTGAGAAGGATAGGTGTTAGCTCTTCTCTAAATGTTTGATAGAATTCGCCTGTGAAGCCATCTGGTCCTGGGCTTTTCTTTGTTGGAAGATTTTTAATCACAGTTTCAATTTCAGTGCTTGTGATTGGTCTGTTCATATTTTCTATTTCTTCCTGATTCAGTCTTGGCAGGTTGTGCATTTCTAAGAATTTGTCCATTTCTTCCAGATTGTCCATTTTATTGGCATAGAGTTGCTTGTAGTAATCTCTCATGATCTCTTTTATTTCTGCAGTGTCAGTTGTTACCTCTCCTTTTTCATTTCTAATCCTATTGATTTGAGTCTTCTCCCTTTTTTTCTTGATGAGTCTGGTTAGTGGTTTATCTATTTTGTTTATCTTCTCAAAGAACCAGCTTTTAGTTTTATTGATCTTTGCTATTGTTTCCTTCATTTCTTTTTCATTTATTTCTGATCTGATTTTTATGATTTCTTTCCTTCTGCTAGCTTTGGGGTTTTTTTGTTCTTCTTTCTCTAATTGCTTGAGGTGCAAGGTTAGGTTGTTTATTCGAGATGTTTACTGTTTCTTAAGGTGGGCTTGTATTGCTATAAACTTCCCCCTTAGAACTGCTTTTGCTGCATCCCACAGGTTTTGGGTCGTTGTGTCTCTATTGTCATTTGTTTCTAGGTATTTTTTGATTACCTCTTTGATTTCTTCAGTGATCACTTCATTATTAAGTAGTGTATTGTTTAGCCTCCATGTGTTTGTATTTTTTACAGATCTTTTCCTGTAATTGATATCTAGTCTCATGGCGTTGTGGTCAGAAAAGATACTTGATACAATTTCAATTTTCTTAAATTTACCAAGGCTTGATTTGTGACCCAAGATATGATCTATCCTGGAGAATGTTCCATGAGCACTTGAGAAAAATGTGTATTCTGTTGTTTTTGGATGGAATGTCCTATAAATATCAATTAACTCCATCTCGTTTAATGTATCATTTAAAGCTTGTGTTTCCTTATTTATTTTCATTTTGCATGATCTGTCCATTGGTGAAAGTGGGGTGTTAAAGTCCCCTACTATGAATGTGTTACTGTCGATTTCCCCTTTTATGGTTGTCAGTATTTGCCTTATGTATTGAGGTGCACCTATGTTGGGTGCATAAATATTTACAATTGTTATATCTTCCTCTTGGATCGATCCCTTGATCATTATGTAGTGTCCTTCTTTGTCTCTTCTAATAGTCTTTGTTTTAAAGTCTATTTTGTCTGATATGAGAATTGCTACTCCAGCTTTCTTTTGGTTTCCATTTGCATGAAATACCTTTTTCCATCCCTTTACTTTCAGTCTGTATGTGTCTCTAGGTCTGAAGTGGGTCTCTTGTAGACAGCAAATATATGGGTCTTGTTTTTGTATCCATTCAGCCAATCTGTGTCTTTTGGTGGGAGCATTTAGTCCATTTACATTTAAGGTAATTATCGATATGTGTGTTCCTATTCCCATTTTCTTAATTGTTTTGGGTTCGTTATTGTAGGTCCTTTCCTTCTTTTGTGTTTCTTGCCTAGAGAAGTTCCTTTAGCAGTTGTTGTAGAGCTGGTTTGGTGGTGCTGAACTCTCTCAGCTTTTGCTTGTCTGTAAAGGTTTTAATTTCTCCATCAAATCTGAATGAGATCCTTGCTGGGTAGAGTAATCTTGGTTGCAGGTTTTTCTCCTTCAACACTTTCAATATGTCCTGCCACTCCCTTCTGGCTTGCAGAGTTTCTGCTGAAAGATCAGCTGTTAACCTTATGGGGATTCCCTTGTGTGTTATTTGTTGTTTTTCCCTTGCTGCTTTTAATATGTTTTCTTTGTATTTAATTTTTGACAATTTGATTAATATGTGTCTTGGCGTATTTCTCCTTGGATTTATCCTGTATGGGACTCTCTGTGCTTCCTGGACTTGATTAATGATTTCTTTTCCCATATTAGGGAAGTTTTCAACTATAATCTCTTCAAATATTTTCTCAGTCCCTTTCTTTTTCTCTTCTTCTTCTGGAACCCCTATAATTCGAATATTGGTGCGTTTAATGTTGTCCCAGAGGTCTCTGAGACTGTCCTCAGTTCTTTTCATTCTTTTTTCTTTATTCTGCTCTGCAGTAGTTATTTCCACTATTTTATCTTCCAGGTCACTTATCCGTTCTTCTGCCTCAGTTATTCTGCTATTGATCCCATCTAGAGTACTTTTAATTTCATTTATTGTGTTGTTCATCGTTGCTTGCTTCATCTTTAGTTCTTCTAGGTCCTTGTTAACTGATTCTTGCAATTTGTCCATTCTATTGTCCATTCTATCTCCAAGATTTCGGATCAACCTTACTATCATTATTCTGAATTCTTTTTCAGGTAGACTGACTATATCCTCTTCATTTGTTAGGTCTGGTGGGTTTTTATCTTGCTCCTTCATCTGCTGTGTGTTTTTCTGTCTTTTCATTTTGCTTATCTTACTGTGTTTGGGGTCTCCTTTTTTTGCAGGCTGAAGGTTCGTAGTTCCTGTTGTTTTTTGTGTCTGTCCCCAGTGGCTAAGGTTGGTTCAGTGGGTTGTGTAGGCTTCCTGGTGGAGGGTACTAGTGCCTGTGTTCTGGTGTATGAGGCTGGATCTTGTCTTTCTGGTGGGCAGGTCCACTTTATCTGGTTTTGATTAATCACTGTCCCCAATAAACTTACTCAAATATCTTCAGAGGTCAAGCAGCTAACAAACAAATCTAAAAAAATTACACTTAAAAATTGTAGGGAGTGGTGTAAACCAGAGGTGACCTCAGAGGGCAAACCTTCCCTAAAGGCATTTCAATTCAAATAAAAAATATAAAACTAACTAAATGCAACGAGAGCAGTACAAATTAAACAACAATACAGATGAAACAACAAAACATATAAAACATTGTTTTTGCCTCTGGGTGCCCAGAGTCAAATTGCAGATCAACAGTGTTTACAATTCTTGACTTGTGATATGGTATTTATGTGTATTGATGTGATGGTACTGAGGTGAGGAAAGTATTTGAGGTGTTACTGGTAAGTATAGTAGTTCCCCTTAACCACAGTTTCACTTTCTGTGGTTTTACTTACTTGCAGTCAGCTGCTGTCAGAAGACACTATTTGGAAAATTCCAGAAATAAGCAATTCATAAGTTTTAAACAGCAGGCTGCTCTGAGTAGCGTCATGAAATCTAGCACTGCCCTGCTCTGTCCCACCTGGGATCCCAACCAATGATATCATTGACTCCTGACATATATTGAAGAGGATCAAGCATAGTATGAAATGTCCTGATTTATGTTTTGAAGAACTTTTGGAAATACATAGTAGTGATGGCTGCCTAACATCATGAATGCAATCAAAGACACTGAATTGTACACTTAAAAATGATTAAAATGGCAAATTTTATGTTATATATGTTTTACTAAAATTTTAAAAATATAGATAAAACAATCTTTGTAGTTAGAATGGAGAAACAAATTTGAAAGAGGAGGAAAATAATCAAGGAATGCATTTAAGATGGAGAAGTGTCCTCATTAAATCCTCACAAGCACTTCAGTGTGTTAGGAATTGTTTCCACATGTAGAAATTGAGACCCAGAGACGTTCTGAGACAAAAGTTGAAAGATACTCCAAATCAGAGCTGGGAGAGAAGTTTTCTTTCTTAGCACTAAATTAAGAAATGCATTTGTTCCCAAACTCATGTCCCTCTACTTCCTCATTGCTCAATTTTGACGTTTAAGTAATCTTTGCTTTTCATTTTGAAGTCTTAGATATAAATTGTCTTTTTTTTCAACTATGCATGAAAATTCCCATCACCAGAAATATTAACAGTGCTTTTATTGTAACACTGCAATTTTGCCTTATATGACAGCAATTACAGTACATGAATTAAAAGAGTCATCATATTGTCTGAAAGTTTTGGAAGAAAAGAACATTAAGATATTTTCCAATTTAGGTAGTAGTTATTCCACTATTCATCAAATTGACTATTAAATGGATATTTTGATTTCTTAGATTAAAAAAACACTGCAGAGAATGAATACTAAAGGAGGATTTTCAAAAAAATTGTAAATTAAAAAAATGTCTAATTTGTGGGATTCATATTAGTTTCATTATTCATTTTGCAAACTCCTTCTAGTAAGTAAAAATAAATCTTTGATACCTAAATCCTTATAATAGAAGATCAGCAAAGATAAGTATAATCAGAGGAAAAGTGTATCAGAAATGAAGTACCTTTGACAATGCTCTAATCACATTAGGCAATTGAATGCATTTGTTCAGAGAGAATGAATTCCAATGACTAAGATTTAGGCATTTTGATATTATAAAAGAAGCCCACAAACTCCCTGATCATTTAAAATGGAATTGTCTTGAATTTACAATAATAATTTCTAAAATTGGACCATAAAAGTAGAAGCAAGGCAATGCAGTATTAGAATAATTTTGATGAGCTTATATCTTTATAGTGTGAAAATATGTCTGGTATTTATCTCTGAATGTCCAGTAGAAGTTTTAACACTTGCATAGATCAAAATAATGATCAGTCTTATGAAATTATTTTATTTCGTGTAGAAAACTACCTTTGCTAGTTTAATTTTGGAATGTTCTTTCAACACATCTTTCTGTTCATGGTCATCTACGTGTAATTCACTCCACAAGCATTTATTGTGAGTGTAGCCAATAGTATATGTTGTGCTTCAGAAAGATGAATAAGACATTTTAGCATAGTGAGAAAAGGGGATAATAAGTTTGAAGTTCTAAAGCCTTGGTTGTACTAATTCTATGACCTTAGAAATGTTTTATACATTTATTCAATATAAATTTCTTAATCTGTGAAAATGGACAATTTGTCTCACATGGCTATTATGAGAATTAAGTAGGATAATCTACAAAAAGTGCTTATCCCAGATCCTGTATCATGATATATGTGCTCTATAAGGTATTCTACTTCCTCTGTCTTGGCTGCAATAAGTTCGCACTGGTGAAAACAATTGAAATTTTCAAAAATTGGTAAACTTTCTTATATGCACCACATTTCATGTATATTGCATGCATTGATCATTTACTAATCTATCCAACAAAGATTTATTGAAACTTTTCTATATGATAGACCTATACAAATGCTGAGAAAATAGCACCAAACAAGAAAACATCCCCAATTTCATGGAGCTCACATTCTAGTGTGAAAGACAATGACTTAATGAACTGATAATTAATATTAGCACACATTTTTACGGTGCTTGCTATGTGCCGGGGACTGATCTAGACATTTAATGCACATTTAATCCTATAAACTACCTTTTGCAGAAAACACTCTTATTTTCATTCCCAATTTACATTTGAGGAAATTGAGTCAGAAATGTATTAAATAAGTTACAGAATCAGTATGTGGCAGAGCTGGGATCAAATCTAGGCAGATTGTTTTTCAAACACTGTCTTTTACTGTTGTTTCTTTAGACACATAGGAATTTAACTTGAGTGTTTAGTTGCACAGAGAGGTAGGAACAGAGACAGCTGCTCATTCATGGCAAGCAATTGGATGCTATTCAAAATGTAATGGGAGGCTATCAGAAGGTTTTAATGAAGAGAGTGATGAAAACAGTTTAGGTTGTATAAATTCAATCTAATGGTTATGTAGGAGGAAAGATTCAGGGAGAACTATGAAAAAGAGTTACAATTTGGTTTTAGAAGTTCTCCTGGAAAAACGATGAGAGCTTGGACATATTAATGATGTTGGAGACAGTGAGAATGTGTTGATGTGAGATCCATATGGACGTTTAGCTTATAGAGCTTGCTAATGGGTTCAAGGTAAAGGGAAGAGAGCCACCAAGAATGAAGCCTGTGTTTTTGTCTTGAGCAACTGCAGAGGTGTTGCTGTGATTTGTGGTAGAAAAGTGAGTGGAGTGGTATAGGGAACAAGAGTTTTGTTTTGGATTTGGTAAGTTTGACATGTGTACCTAAAATCCTCTTAAATACACAAATCTGGAGCTTCGTGAGAAGTTCATGGTAGTGATAGAAATTGGAAAACTGACATTATAGAGTGGTCTTTAAATATATGAGATCAAGTAAATTCTTATAGTGAGAAAGTATGAGAAAATGTAGATAGAAAAAAAGAAAATTTAGGACCAAACTTGCTCAGTGTCACATGTAATGGGGATATGATCTACATTTTAGACTATGCTTTTACATTTTTATTATATATATATATATATATATATATATATATATATATATATATCTCCTTCATATAAACTCCACAAATAGTACTAGTTATTAGTACTTTAATCAAGGCATATACAAAGCATTTGCAGATGCTAAAGAGGGAATTAACACTAATTTCTTTCCCTAAACTAATACAAAAGAGGTAATAGTTTCCTTGGAACTGACAAATACTAACGAGTTCCTCAGAGTGACAGAAATGGCAGGGAGAAGTGGCAAGTATTCTAGACAGAGAAATCAGTAGAAATATAATGAGCAAAGCCACCATGGAAAGAAGTGCTTTGAATTAAGGAGTGTGTGTGTGCGCGCGCACGCATGCGCATGTCTTTTCCCTGGGGAATGCTCATTAACTGCAGTATGTAAATTATAGGAGCAGAAAGGCAGTTACTTGAAAAGACATGAAAGAAAAATGAAATCAGATTTTATATTTTTATTTTTTGTCACACAGATGAGTTTGCACTTTAATCTGTAGGCACAATAGGGAAATTGAAGGCTTATCAACCAGAGTAGCATTTTAGAGTTATCTGTGAGGAACACAATTTTGACTCCTAGAGTAAATAAGTTATTTTTGTTAGTTCAGCATCCTTACTTTGAGGGAAAGCCTTGTTCCACAGTTAAATGTTTCTGATGGAACTATTGATCATCACACCTACCCTTACTTTGTCCAGAGGGATGAATAATGGATTCAGATTGAGATGTTTATAGTACACCAACCCACTTGGCCCTCTGATCACATGGGCAGCAATTCATGTCCTTTTCTTATATATTACATAGCTACCAACATGATGAAGCCCTCTTTTTACTGGAGCTCTAAGTTGGGACTACAAGAAGATAAAACTACCGTGGTTGGATCTCAAGTTGTCTGAAAGAAGCCTGCAGAGACAGAATTCTGAGGCATAATTCTGGATCTAGTCATTATTGGGACATTTTTCTCACCTAGACATCACAGTTAAATGAATGGGTAAATCCCTTTTATCCTTGAGTATATTTGGATCCTGTTTACTAGACTGCAGTGGGAAAACCTGGGAACATTAGCTGGTTATGTAAATAATCCTGGTAAGAAGCCAGGAAGCTATAATTATAGCAATAAAAATAATAATGCCAAAGGGACAAATTTGAGACATTTTGGGGGAACTAGTGGTCTATTTAACATAAAGACTATCAGGATGTTTAGAAAAATGGAAACATCTTGCTTAAAAATTGAATGTTTTTTGACCATTCATATGTGACCATGCCACACCTCTGGTAAGACAGAGAAGGCGAAGACAGACGAGGAAAGGGTTTGTTTAAATGTTGGGCTCTTGTAGAATTTGAAGTACATGTAGAGGAAGGTATGAGTGTAAGCCGTAAAAAGGCAGAAACGATGACTTTGGAGCTCAAAACAATATCTGAGCTGGAGTGTAGATTTGGGAAATATTAACATAGTCATTATATGTGAGCCATGAGAGTTAACAAAAGTTTTTGGAGAGAGAAAAGAGGAATAGTGCAGGGAAAGAGTAAACACTATTGCATGTTCTTTGAAAATGGGGGTTAGATTTACCCTTTGGTGTCCCCCTGACATTAGCACAGTGGATTATGTATAAACGAATGACTGTGCTTGGCACAGTGTTAAGTATGGTGTCTCTGCAGTTCCCTTTAATCATCCTAAAATGTTCTGACATGTGTTTCCATTTCTATCTTCATTTTATTAGAAAAATGATAATCTCACTTGCAGTTTAAATTTGCTAAAATTCTAGGGTTTAATGATTCTGTATCCATTTCTGTAAGTGTGCATGTGTGTGTGTATGTTTAATTAAAATAATCAACAGATGCTTATACAAAAAAGTTTTAAATATGTTTCTACACCTCTTTTAAAATTATGCAATTATCTTAAGGTCATTTTGTTTATACAAAATCAACTGCATAAAGAAAGACCTGTGGAAGCATGTTGGCTGCCCTGATGTCAAGTCAAAATCCATCAGGCAATGATCAGCATTAATATTTACTGTATAGCCATCATGATTTTACTGGTTGGGCCGTTTCTTATTTGGTGCTGTTAGGGTGGAGTCAAATTCACTTTTCAAAGACTATTCAAAGCATTAGCCAAAATAATTTTTGTTAAAAATATGAAGATTTAGTAGATGTACAGAGATAATTAATTTTAAATTGTTTTTTAATACCATCAGTGACTATAAATATTTAAGTTATTGTGAAAGACATGGATTCAATAAAAAAACTGCATTTGGCAGTAAATAAATGTTGGGGAGTTCTAGTTTATTGTTCTTATATGCTTCTGTTTAAATACTTTCATATGTACTAGAGAATACAACCATCCATGATTTAAAAATAAGTCAATAAATGAATCCCAGCATCATCTAATTTATTCTGAAAATATTACTTTATTGTACTCTGTTTAGGGTGTAAGCTTTAAAAAATATCCTATTTTATTTATTCTTTTAGTCTAGGAAGGCTCACTTTAGGATCAATTAATCATATTAAGTGATACAATGTAACAAAGCAAATGCACTTGAAGCTGTAAATAACCAAGTAGATAATAATTAACTATTTAATGATAGTTAAGTATTTTGCAAATATATGATGCAATTTAAAAGTGAAACAAAAATGATATGCTAAGAAAGAGGGGAAAATGAATGTTTGCCTTTTTCCCTATTGGTTATATCACACTCTATTGGGAAAGCAGGCATTAACTCATTTATCCTTCTAAGACTCTTTTCAGAAAACATCATCAGGAATTAAAGATTCATTATTTTATTTCACTCCTTACTAATATCAGTAGAGGCAAAGTGTGCTGTGGGCTTAGGTTTGACTCAGGAGAGAAAAGGACTTACTGTCAAGGATTTGACTCCCATTGGCTGTGTTACCTTTACTAATTTGTTGCATTTTTATGGCCTCCAGTTTCTTCAGGTATAAATTTGGCATATTAAGCCTTTATTTCCCTCTTTCCCTAATATTTTTAATGCAGAAACCAAAAGAGATAAGCCTGGTCATCATTTATACATGCCTAAAACTTTCACATTTTTAGTCTTTGTGCATTTAGAGGAAGCTACACAGAAATTTCTAGGAGGGAGTCTTGCTGGTCCCTGGGGCAAGGGCTCATCAAATGACTACTTCCTGATCAAATCCACATTCTGAAAATGTGCTCTCCTGCTTTGCAGGTATAAACATTTGCTACTCTGGTGTTGTATATTCAGTCAGGAACTACTCATGTTCAGAAGAGATTGATGAATAAACAGACATGAAAAAACTTTAATTTATAATAAATGTTGGCCTTTCAGAGATAGCTATTATCTAGGGTTCTCCACTGTGGTATGTCCTGGAAGCCACATAAATAATCAGAGGGCAGCTTATTGATTACAGAATTAGTGATGGTCTCCAGGGATAGTTCATTCTGATGAACTGTGGCAACCACACCCCTCTCAGGTTGCAGGATGTTTGGGTCTACGAATTCAATCTAAAACAATGTACTAAAGACATGTATGCACATTCTTGTTCTCTGCCTCTGGCTTTTATGATCTCTAAGCTTTCCTCTTTCATTCAGATCATTTCCTCAGAAAATGCCTTTCTGTTATCGTGTTAGGCTAATTAAAATCATGTGTTCTCCAAAGTCATTTCTGCTTCAGCAATCTTGTGAATTAATTCTACATAGATGATTCACATTATCATTAATTTAGGAAGTAAAAGCTAATTTTAGTTCAAATTATGGAGGCATACCACTGTTAAGCAAATAAGCATTCATAACAAAAATGTGTTTACTATTTTTATTATTCCTCAAATTATTTACTCTACTTACTCCATTCCACATTAGGTATTATATGGAATTTTCTTCTTTAGTTTTTAGAGATTTAAAACTGAAGCTTAGAGAATTGAATACTTTTTTCAAGGTTAGACAGCTAGTAAACCAGGAAGTTGTCAGAGATGAAATTTGAGTCCAGGTTGAGCAGAGTCCAACATTTTAGCCATTATGATATTTTAGAAAATAAAATCTCAATATTGTTTGGTAATATATCTGAGAGTCTTTTATGGGTTGATATGTAAAATGGTCTTTTCATATCTCCATGACAAAAATAATACCATATCATCTGGATTGATGTGCAATCACACACATAGTATATTATTTGCTCCAAATGCTTTTGTCAAAAGGTGTGCTTGATTCTTTTCTTTGTTTAAATTATTTGTTGACTATTTGGAGGAACAGTATAGTCAGTGGGCAGAGTAGAGTTTCGGAGTAAGATAAACTTGTCACATGGCCCTATCACTTACTCACTGTATGAACTTTGTTAAATTACATAACCCACTTCAACATCGTTAAAATGGAATGTTTACTATTCTAACTCATATGACTTCACTGTTAGGCCCTGGAGTCCCAAAAATGATAAAAAATAAAGTAAAATAAATGTTGTAGCTTTCATGGAGAGAATAATTTAATGAAGATGATATGTAATAATTAAATAAAATTGTATTGTTGCAAGAAACAAGAACAAGCAGTGATGTGCTGGTAAACTGGCTCTATGGACAGAAAAATACAACTTATAATGTCTACTGTACCCTGTGGTATATATACTCCCACCATGGCTAATTTCAAGCTACCGAGTTGCCCACAATTTCCTGAATGTAATCTGTCCTTATGATCCAGTAGAAGCAGATTCCTACCCCCACTGAGTGTCTGGTAAGGAAGGTTTTCCTACCAAGACACTTCTATAAACATCTCATGTAAATTGCCTAGTGTAGTTTTTGGGTTTTTTTTTTTTGTTTTTTTTTTAACAGCACACATTTCTGTAAACACCAGTGCCTTTTTATTCCACGGGTCTTCTTAAGATATCATCTGCCTCTGTTTAATAAATTTAAGATCTATGTGAGGGTTAAAGGCTGGAAATTTTCTCTATCTGTATTGAGAGTGTTTTACAGACCTTGGTTTAAATGACATGATAAAGCATTTGTATTTGTGCTTGAAGAGTCAGAATATATAAGAAATAGAAGGCAAAAAGGTTTTTAAAAGTCCCAGGAGCAAAAAATAATATACATGCTGTGATCGATAGATGGGATAAAATGGTCATCTACAGGGCATTAATTTTCTCTAAGCATTCATGGTCCTCTCTGGAGAGTAAATAAAATCAACATTTTTCCAACCCTTTGTGTTGAAACTTTCATTTATCTTTTGCCATCCTAACTTTGCTTTTCCATTCCTCTTTTCTAATATCCTTTTCAAATTCATTATAATGTCATTCTTACTCCATATTTTCCCTGGCTTTCCATCAGACTCTTGGTTTTCATTTTTTTTCTCCTTTATCTTAAATCATTACTATTCCGTTTTTTTCTTCATTTTCTTCTATTAATTTAATTGCAGAATGTAATTCTCTAGCTTCTGCTTTAACTTTAATTTGGAGGCAGTATCTGAGCTTGATGAATCCTGACAACTGTGTATGTCCATGTAACAACCACCTCGATTAAGGTAAAGACATATTTATCACCCCAAGAAAGTTCCCTCACGTTCCTTTTCAGGTGACCTTGTGCCCCAAGGCAATTATGGTCCTGATGTCTATCACCATAAATAGGTTTAGCCTACTCTTGAATTACATACAAATGTAATCATGTAGTATATATTCTTTTGTGTTTGGCTTTTTAAAATTAAATACAATGTTTTTCAGATAATTAGTTTTGTTGCTTTTATCAACATTTTATTCTATAATTGCTAAGTAAGACATCATTATATGAATATATTATAATTTATGCACTCTCTTGTTGATATACATTTGCGTTGTTTTCAGTTTGGACCACTTATGCATAATGCTTCCATGAACAACCTTCTTTAAGTCTTTTCTAGGTTATATGTTTGCATTTTTTTTTTTGGTAGGGGCATAAATAGCTTGGGGTGAAAATGATGGATTAGAGACCAGATGTCATAAGAAACTACCAAACCATTTTCCAAAATGGTTATGTCATTTTAACTCCTATCAGCAATGTATGTTCCAGTTACACTGCATCCTCATCACATCTACTGTTTTTTGTATTTTTAATTTTAGCCCTTCCAGTGGATACCCAGTGATATGTTATTGCAGTTTTAAATTGCAATTCCCTGAAGGCTGTACAAGCTGTACAGGTACAGCCTGTGCCAAGTCTGTTACAGCCCACTCCTTGTGCTGTGTGTATCCACCACAGCTTTATAAACATTTGGGGAGAAGTTCCTTCAGTGTTTCCTGTTGGCCTTGCTTTCTGAGAAGAGACTTAGACTCGGAAGGTTGGCCGGACACAGTTATAGCCCTTTACATTTTCTTCAATTGATTTTGGGCTTCAAATGATATTCATCTACTTCTTCCACTGCCATTAAAAATTCTGCTTGCCTTAAGTTCTCTGCTTTGATAATCCCAGTGATCATTCAGTAGTGTCATACAAACTGTCATTCCTGAAGGTGACTAAGTACTTCATTATAATACTTGTCTCAGTCCAGGCTTACTGCACATGTCCATTCACAGATGATAGCCCCTATTCTTACCTTTTGGACCCTGAACATAAGGAATCCAAAGTATACATTGGAAGCTGTAGTTTCTAGTTGAATGGAATACTTGATTTTCCTCTCTCTACCCTTTATTTATTTTTCTTTTTTACGGTACGCGGGTATCTCACTGTTGTGGCCTCTCCCGTTGCGGAGCACAGGCTCTAGACACGCAGGCTCAGCGGCCACGGCTCACGGGCCCAGCCGCTCCGGCGGCATGTGGGATCTTCCCAGACCGGGGCACGAACCCATGTCCCCTGCATCGGCAGGCGGACTCTCAACCACTGTGCCACCAGGGAAGCCCCCATCTCCACCCTTTTTAAAGTCCAACTCCAGGTAAGCATGTAATAGAATTCTGTCCACTGCAGGCACGTACTTAATGAACTGACCCATCTTGGACATCTTCTCCTTTATCAGCTCTCCTATGTAACCCTGTACAGCTGTGAGTAAAGAGAAGGATGCTGGTAAAATCATGTTGGGTAGTAGGGGGACCTATTGAACATGACAGCATGTTGATGAAGCTTGCTTTTGTCCTCTGGCCATTTTTGAGCTCCGTCCTTATATACCATTTCCATCCTATTATTGATGGCTGCTGAGCCACATCACATTTTGACTTGGTGGGTATGATAGGACAAAACTGATGGGCAGTTCTGAATGCATAATCACTTAGTATTCTATAATCATATTTTCCATCTCTACCAGGACCCACTAGCATGCCAGGGACTCTTTATCAAAAGGTATGCCTTTCTTCAAAGCATAGAGCATAGTTTTGCTCCAGAAATGTAGGAATCTCCATTGTGATTCTCCCACAGAGACTTACCATAAATTCCACAGTATATTTTACTTTTGTTTAACTTAGTTCCCTAATGCAATGTTTTTGAGATTCTTCTATGTTGTTGCATGTATCAAGAGTTGTTCCTATCCATTGGTGAATAATATTTAATTGTATGAATAAACAAAAATGTGTTTATTTTTCTATAGATGAACAATTGTGTTGTTTTTAATTTGGGACTGTTATAAATAAGGCAGCTGTAAAATACTCTTGTATAAATATATTTTTTGACCTTAGGTTTTATATTCTTTTGTATAAATACCTAATATGATATTTCTGGGTCATAGGACAGACCTTTGGAAAAATTTCTAAGAAATTGCCAAACAGCTTCCCAAAGTGGTTGTAACATTTTAACTCTGACCAGCAATGCATTAGTATTCCAGCTTTTTTACCTCCTTATTAACATTTGCTATTATTGATCTTTTTTAAATTTCAGCTATTCAGGTGAGTATGTAGAGTTCCTTTATAGTAGCTTTAAATTGATATTTCCCTGATGACTCAAGATATTTAAAACCTTCACATGTGTTACTCTTTTGAGAAGTGCCTGTTTCAAATATTTTGCCTTTTTTCCCATCAGTTTATTGTAGTCATACAGTATGGTTGAGGATGGGCCCCCAGACACCAAATTTGGTTTGGATTTTCAGACCAATGATGCTACACATGCACTAGGAGGGTATGAAAAAATTTATGACAAAAGGAGGCTCTCTAGCAAGGACAGGGCAGGGTCCAAAATGGCTTAAGAGGGCAAGATAGGGAGGCCGGCTTGGGGTTTTTGTGGTGGTGGGAGGGTAGGACTGAAATGATGGTTTCCTTGCACAATATTAACTACCTCCAAGTACCAAGGCAGCAGTACCTGGGCTTTCTTATCAGCATGTCTAGTTGCAGAGTAGCAGCCAAGGAAGAGAATGGAGGAGGGTTTAAAATTTTCAGCAGTCAAACATCAAAAATGCAGTCAGACTTTTTGTTATAATTATTTATACTTTTAATGATGATTTTAGGGAAGGTATATGTAGTGTGAACATTTTCCAAGTCTGGTTTGTCTATCATTTTTAAATTTCAAAAAAAAAGAAATTTATAATTTTGATGAAGTTTAACACAACATTATTTTTGTTACTTTTACATTTAATGCTCTTTGTGATCTGCCCCCAAATCCTTGCGCATTGCAATATCATAAAGATATTTTCCTACCTTTTCTTCTAGAAGTTTTTGACTATGGTTTTAGGTCAGGCTAATAATCCATTTTGAATTATGATTTTCTGAATCATATTATGTAGGAATTGAGTTTTCTGTTATTGTTTTTCCATGCAGATATGCTCTTGTTCCAGAACCATTTGCTTAACAATAGTTTTCTCTTTCTCGTTGAAATAACTTGGTAGCTGGTCAAAATCAGTGGACTGCATATGTATGGGTTGACCAGAACTCCCTGTGTTATTTCATTGATCTATTAGTTGTCCTTAAGGTGATACCACATTGTCTTAGTAAGGTTTCCTAGTAAGTGTTAAAATCAGGAAGTAAAAGTCCACCAACATTTTTTCTTCTTTATTCAGATTGTTTTGGCTATGCTCAGCCCTTTGCACTTACATGTAAATTTGAGAATTAGCTTGTCTATTCCTTCAAAAGAGACTGATCTAGTTTTGACAGGAATTTCATAGAATCTATGAATCAAATTTGAAAAATACATCTTAAAATACTATATTCCAATTCATGAATTGAGTGCAGGCAGTCTTCGCTTGGCTCAGCACTGTTTTGCACAGATTTCAGTTACCAGGGCTTTGAAGTTCTAGGTCAAAAGGAAAGAGTAGACTGAGCCATTTAAAGATAAGGTCAATGAAAATGTGGGCATCCCAAAATATTGTTTTTCTTCCATGTAGAAATGTTTCCTTTTAATCTGTTATGCTAGAGTCTATCTGATCTTTAACTTCACAAGTTTGTCCTTTGGGTGGCACAGAGTGAAGGATGAGAGGGCAATGGAATAAAACATTGAGCCTCTCTACAGTTAGGTGAGCATCAGCCTTTCCTTCTGCTTTGTTCCTAAGACCAAACTCTTTGTCTACTTCACTTTATCACAGTGACCATGGGAGTAGGAAATCCCTGGCTCTAATTAGATACATGTTTTCCCTTTCGATATTGAGTCCTGTCCCTAAGTACCATTCTGAGGCTTGGTGGCTGCCACACACCCACTTTGTATTGACCACCTCTTGCTGAGGCCTTTCCAGATTGAAATTTGTCAGCGACTTCCCGCTCACCAGTACCTCCACACTGTACCCCTTATACTTCATCTAAGATTGCTGTTCATTTTGTCCAGATGTTTTTCATACAATCAGACAAGGAATCCAGAAAACATTGTTTTCATGTTAATAATATTAATGCATATATGTTGAATATTGTTTTAAAAGCACTAAAGTATACAATGAAAAGATAGCTATTGCTATCAAAATGGTTTGCAATTTTTATAAGGTTATACATATACACATACATATCATTCTCCATATGTGGGTTTTGAAAATGTTATTGTATTTGCTTACTGCTTAAACCACACGAAAATATTCCCCTTTAAAATATACAACATTAAGGCTAAATTCTATATTAAGAGCTGCCTCAGCTGAGGTCCCACACTTTCTATCACCCATGTCCAGTGATTAAGCATGACCCCAGGCATATGGCCCAACACGACCATTCATAGGTGCCGACCTCACTACAGAGCACCTTGCTGTGTTGGTTAAGGCTTCCTATACACTTTGGAACCCAAATTCAGTTTCAGAGTCTACTTCCAAAGGACCCAACCTGACACAATCACCTTGATCTTGACTTCCTTTGCAGGCACAAGGATGCACATACAAAATACAATCCCTAACCCTAGAGATAACCACTGTTAGTAATCGCTGTATATTGTTACTGCAGACAAACACACATGCACACACACACACCTGAAGTACATGGTATTTGTTATGGACTAAATGTTTATTCTCTCCCCTTAAAATTCATATGTTGAAATCTTAACTCCCCAACGTGATGGCATTAGGAGGTGATTAGGTCCTGAGAGTGGGGCCCTCATGACCTAATAGGATTAGTGCCTGTATAAAAGAGACCCCAAAGAGCTCTCTCGCCCCTTCTGCCATATGAGGACACCATGAGAAGACTGCCGTCTATGAACCAGGAAGAATCAGATGCAAATCTTAATCTTGGGCTTCCAGCCTCCAGAATTGTGAGAAATAAGTATTTGTTGTTTAAGCCATCTGGTTTATGATAATTTGTTACAGCAGCCAGAACTGATTGAGGCAGTATTGTTATTATAATTTTTACATAAATTATATGGTCTGTATCTATCACTGGGCACCTTTATCATTTTTTTTTTCCTAGAAAGTATTTTTAGAGGTTTATTCATGTCTGTATATGTAGACCTATCTCATCATTTTAAGTGTTGCTTTATTCCATACATATATACTCTTGATAGAAGAGAGTTTATTTAGCTGTTTCCCCAATGACAGAATCGTACACTGTTTCCGGTTTTTACGTTTCAACATACCAAAATGAATACCTTTGCATATGACATCTTCTGCAGAGATGTAACTGTATCCATAGGTAGGTACTAAGAGTTAGAGTTGCTAGATCAAGGTAAAAGACTTGCTGTTATCATGTGTACTCTAGCCTGGTTGTATGAATTTAGACTGGTCAGCAGTGAATATGAGTAACACGTTCCATGTATACTCTCCCACACTGGATGTGTTCAAGTGCATTTTGCCACTTTTATCCTGTAAATTTAAAGCTAATGTCTTCTTTAAAATGTTTATTGGGATCCATTTACCTGTCAATATTTTCTTTTCCCTCTTTTGTTTCACTGCCATCATCCAAATTTTACAACTTACATAATGACTTCACATCTATAATCTCATTTAACCTCACAACAGTTCTATAAAGTAGGCAGAGCAGCAATTTTTGTTAATGAAGTTTGAGAGAAAAAATTTCAATATAAATGTTCAGCTACAGTACGATAACATATAAATATATTCAGAAGTAAAATTCTGCAGTATTTATGTATATTTAATATTTTAACATTTTGTTTTGCTATTTCCTATAAACAACATTTCTTATTTCCAAACCTGGCTGTATCGCCCATAGAAAAATATCTTAATTCAAGGACAGTTGAGAATGTTTCTTCATTTTAAATATTGCGCAGCTTTCCCTCTGAGAAAATTATCTTCTTCTACTTTGTGTGTGTGTGTGTGTGTGTGTGTGTGTGTGTGTGTGTATGTTATTACTTGTCTTTGCAGTTCCCTAAATTTAGAACCTGAAATCATTTGCCTTGTTATTGCTTAAAATAGTATAATATCATGTCTGAAAGTTATCTAAAACCTCCTGAGACTTTAATTTTAAATTTTTATTATTTTCTTGCTGCAACAGAAATAAAATTTTTCTTAGATAAAATATACATATAAACTCGACCCTGAAATTAACAGATCAAGTAGTGCAATGCAATTTTTAATAAGCTATTATAGGAAACCAATAGACTAGATGTGACAATTAATTGCAAAATATAATTTATGACACTGTCATTAACTTTGAAACTAATTAGACTTTTGGAAAGTTTGGTGTGGTCTTAAATAAAGGTTGATTGAAAGCCTGATGGAATATACAAATATGGTCACATCAAGTCTCACCTGTCCAGAGATATTTTTGTCAATAATATTAGACATCTCCACTACTATAATATTTTGTAATTATCATATCTCTTTTTATTTTTTTGCTGAATTATGTATCTTAGTACTCACTTCTTTGTTAGTCCATTCTTCCTTTATCTTACCCATGTGTTTCGAAGATTTTCATAGTTCAGTTCACTTAATGTATTCTGTCTCACTGCCATTCTGGGATTATCAGAAACCTCTGCTCCACCATCAGAACAAACTTGGAATATGCTATGCTTCTTATACCAGGGCTAGTAACAAGACAAGCTCAGCTCTCACTGACTTCAGATCTTGCTGTAATTTTTGCCTTTGTGAATTAGTCCAGGTTCTCCACAGAACATAGAATGTAAAGATAGAAATTAGGACAGAGATAGAAAGAGAGAGAGAGATTTTAAGATATTAACTCATTTAATTGTGTGGTGGGCAAATCCCAATTTATAGGGCAGACCAGAAGATTAAAAACTCAAGCAGGGTGTCTATGTTTCAGTCTTACTGAGACAGAAATTCTTCTTTAGAAAGTCTCAGTCTTTTTTTTAAGTCCTTTAACTGATTGGAAGAGGCCCACCCAAATTTTGAAGGATAATCTGTTTACTCCAAGTCTATTGAATTAAATGTTAGACTCATTAAAAAAAGAATCTTCATAGCAACATTTAGACTGCTGCTTGACCAAAAAACTGGGCACCATAGCTTAGCCAAGTTGACAAACATAATTAAACATCACACTCTGCAATATGACTCAAGACATTATTTCAGAGCCAAAGAAAAAGAATGAGAAGCCAAAACAAAAGGAAAGAAAAACAAAGTCTGGAAACACAGTCACACAAACATAGAAACCTAATACTTTAATTACCCTAACTAACACTTTTTATACATAAAATTTGCCAGGAACTAACGTGTCTATTTGCATGCCATTTCTTTCTCACTTAATTTCTTTAATTTTCATAGAAATATCGAAGAATAGTATGATTGCCAGTTTATCAATGCAAGGAACTCAAGCTCATATAGGTTAAAAAATGTATCCATGATCACACTTAGCAAAAACCTTAAAAATGTACCATCTAAAGGTAATCTAAAGAATAGTAAAGTTTGATCTGGCAAGAAGTCTTGGGTGAGGAAAGATAGCTCCTTTAATTTATAAAAGAAGGAGAGGGAAAAGAAATAGAGGATATTTGTAAAGGGTTAATTACAATAGAATGTATACTGGTTACAGAGGGAAGTGAAAAGAGGAGGAATTGATTCACAGAAAAGAAAGGATTAGAGTTTATGTATTTGTAAAGGTGAAAAATTGCTATGATGGGCATTCTGATACAGGTGAACTGGGATGGTAGAGTGGGAGCTGTAAATTATGGTGCTAGAGTAGTGCCCTTATTCGTGGTGTAAGGTCCAGATATGAGATAGATCCATGTGAGATGGTAGAAGTAGGAGGCTGAAGAAGCATGAAGAAAAAGGTTTTTGGAAGAGGTAAAGAAATTGAGGAGCCTGGTGATATATAAGTTACCTATTTGTATATTGACAAGCCTGAATTATGATAAGAATAGTGGTGGGGAGAAAGATTATGGAGAGAGCAGTCAAGGTCTTCAACAAATGGAAGGAAATGACAGTGTGCTTCATACATAACTCCATCTAGATAGTGCAGCTAAGGGTATAGTCCTGAGGTACAACCTTCAAAATAACTGGAGGTGGAGATTGAGCAAGGAAGTAAGAATATTTAGGGGGTGGCAATGGCCCAGAGGTATTGGAGCTTAAAAGCGTGCCTGAGAAGAAGGTCATGGATGGAAGTAGAAATAACAATTCTGTCACCAGAATGTGCTAGTGTAGATGAAGCCAAACATGTGAGGTCAAAAATATTCAGAGACTGAAAAACTGCAGACAATAATTGGTGTTATAAGGAGGGAAAACCTAAGTTTGGAGCCTTTGTCTTGGCAGGGTTGGGATGCCCAACTTTCTATTGGATGATATTTCCACAGTACCTGGGTAGATTCTACCAGAGCAGGAGAGACATCTGAAGTCAGGTTTCTCCCTATTCAATCCAGTGTATTCCTATCATGTGGGGGATTATGCTCAATTTTAACTTTTCTTATGTTCCTGACTTACGCTGGGAGCAAAGTTCTGAAATAAATGGCAGTTTGAACAGAAAATGATACCCATGTGGTGAGCATCAAGGGGTCACCATTATCTTCTTCCAATTTTACAAAATGGACCATTTCTTCTTTAAATGCCATGATAGTAATGTCATTCATTGCCAATTATCTGTTATTTTGATGGCAAAATTTATCACACTCCATGTCACAGATGTTAGAGATCCACAGGAAGAAAATGTGTTGACATTCTTCACTCATAATATAGGATTGATTGTTTACAACTTTAATTTATCCAAAAATACATTTGAGAAAAGTAGACAGTGACTGATTTACAAATGACAGTGGCCAAGGGGAAGGTGGTAAGACTATAGAAAATAACCTACCTGCAATAATTGCAGGTCTTAAGGGTTTTGATGAGGCATACAGAGAGATGCATAATCTATTTCTTTTCTTCACATCTTAGAGCAACTTCCAGCTCTTGGTGATTTTATTAGAATTAAATAAATCTAGCACTGGTAAGATTCTTAGAGATTTTCTAAATCCAGTTTATCATTTTATTGATGAGGAAATTAAGGAAGAGTTCATTTGGCAAATGCCAAGATTCATGCCCGTTTTGTAGGCTAGGCAAGACTCATTATTTAGTTCTTTTTCAATAAGAGTTCAATTTGGAATTTCAGGACACCAAGAAACCTGGAGACCTGTAAGAGAATTATTATGCTGCTCCTTTGTTTTCTACACAATGCTAAACAAAACTCGGATATTACCACGATGATTTCAGCCCTCAGTCCCCAACCCCTCAAAAATGTTTGTTTGGGCTTCCCTGGTGGCGCAGTGGTTGAGAGTCCGCCTGCCGATGCAGGGGACACGGGTTCGTGTCCCGGTCCGGGAAGATCCCACATGCCACGGAGTGGCTGGTCCCGTGAGCCATGGCCGCTGAGCCTGCGCGTCCGGAGCCTGTGCTCCACAACGGGAGAGGCCACAACAGTGAGAGGCCCGCAAAAAAGTTTGTTTGTTTGTTTTTCTAGAAACTAGGCGGCATACATAGGCATTGTAGCACTCATATTCATTTGCTTCTTATGGTAAATTCACCTCGTATGTAAATAGCTTCTCCAGGATTCTGATTGCTATTCTTTCCTGGGAAATTATAAGATAGGAGTAGTAGGACAAACCACAGCTCTTGATGCTGATGTTGATCTCAAGACTGTAACTGATATGCCACCCTTTATTTCTTCTGCCACATATTCTGCCAACTCAATGAGAACCTCTGTTACTCTAGGTGACTTGCCTGGTGGGACAACCCAGACCTTCATCCTTGAGGAGGCTGAATTCTTGGCTATCATGCCTACCTCATAGTTTGGCTGATATATTTGTCCATTTGTCATTAAAACTGAACATGAGAACACCACCAGACACTCCAGTTTATTACTTGAGTGCCAAACATATTCTTTCCTTTCTTGTGATGTAGGAGAAAGTCAACATCTTCATAATTGGGGTCCATTAGCCCTGGTAGTATGATGATACCTTTCCTTGCATATTAGTCTCTTGGCATGAGAAGTCTGAAGTAATCAAGTGATGGCCATAGCTTAAAGTTCAGTGGGGCTTCTACAGTGTTACCAGGTGTAAACATTTCCCCTATAAGAACCACAATCTCTAAAACCCACAGAGCCTAAATCTGATATTATGGGGAGTGTACATTATCTGATTAGTTGATAGTGAGTGATGGTGAATGAGGTCACTTCTACTTCCACTTTTAGTTACTGAGAAGAACACATATTCTTCCTATAAAAGAAACATATAATTATTGATTTAGGGTGTATGTTCTAGCTTCATGAATGATAACCCATCTCCAACCCAGCACCTCAACTACACATGTAAGAGGTCGATCTGCAACTGTATTTGTCCAGGAACTTTGAGGTGGTGGAATATGTGATAGGAGTAGTCAGAAATGTATCTGTGAGTTATTGGCAGCCAATACTTCCAGGAACAGGGAAATAGTTGTGTCAGATCTGAAGAAAAGACACAGAATCCTCAAGTGGTTATTGATTCAGCCTCCTTGATATTGAATATAGCATGATTACATGGTAATACTGTTGACAGTCATTAACTTACTGGACAAGTATTTACTGAGGACCTACTCTGTGATATCTAAGTTCCTCATTAAGTGGGAAGCTAGAGAAAATGTCATTTACTAAAATAAGTGTTAGGAAAGATGTCAGAAAGTATTAATGTGAGCTTTTTTGAGGGTTGGATAAGATATCACTATGAATTTGGCTTACATAGTACTTTATTTATATTAGTTAATATTTGTTGGATCTTCCAGTCTATATTTAGAATATTAACAGGGAAGAACAGCTATCCCAATACCTTTGACAAATGAATGATTTCTCTGCATTTGAGGATCTGCCTCTTTGAGGGTCCATATTTTAAAAGGGTTATAGTTGGGGGAGATAATCAGAGTAAGGGATTACCTGTCTGCCAGTCAAATAATTTAATAAAACCTGGAATGAGTGAAGTGGTAATTGCAATGCCTGGCTCACCTTTATAAATTTGTCTGTATATCAGTGAGACATTTTTTCTGTAAAGTAGACAGCAGATTAATCTCCTGATAGTGTGGTTAAGAAGAGATTAGAGGAGGACCCTCAGAATGTAGTGAGACTTTACACTAGCCAGTGAGGGTGTTAAGAAAAGAGGGTGATCAAGGACAAGAAAAACATTCAGAGGAGTTGATGACCTGGATGAGAAACACAATGAGCATCCTAAAGGGTGTCAGGAAGCTTAGTTGGTGCAGTGAACCTGGAATATTGAAGATCGTATTTTATCAAAGTAATTCCCAATCCACTAGGTGGGATAGAGCAGCAGACATGTGCATACTGCAAATAGTACTCAAATTCAGAGAGTGGCAGCAGTATTGTTCCAGGTGGTCTGTGTGTGTGAAAACCAGAGGCAAGGTATGTTCTTGAAAGAGGGATCAATAAATTAATGCCCACATAGACTAGGCAGATAGGGCTCATGAGTGATGCAAGGAAGTTGATGCAAAGGGAGTGGGAAGGACAGTGATGCCGTGGAAGGAACACGCATACCCTTTGTGATGGTGTCAGCTAGAACTCAGCCTCAGCCAATTGTGCCTTTGTGGGAAGTGGGACAATATTGCAAAATCTCAGACATTTTTCAAGATATTTTGGGGATATTTATTTAAATTTATATCAATTTCAGATATTTAAATGTTGGAACTAAATAAAATTTTAAAACCTGGCTGGGCCAATTAACATGAATCTGAAAATAGAATGTCGCTTATAGGCTTCTGCTTTGCAACTCTGAGATAAAATTTTGGCAGAATCCTAATGTAGAGGGTATAGCCTCAGAGAAGGGCAACTGTGCCATTCAGGAATCTAAGTATGAATCAGAAAACTGAGGCACCATTCTAGTAATCAGGGCTGGAGTAACACTGCAAGAGTAAGGAAAAATCTGGAGTCCTGTGGGCAAGCTGGTGCCCCCATATTTACCATATTTGTCAAGGCTAAATGACCCTTTCCAGTTTTTAAGCCTTAAAAGTTGAGAAGGCTACATCCTCTTAATGAAGAACAAAAGTAAGATCCAAATTATAGTCCAAGGTGTTTATGCAATCACTCTTACTTTTCTTTTATTCACTTTTCTTTGGTTATTTATTTATTTATTTTACCTCTGATCTTAGATTTAAAATCTGCTTCTAGAAACACTGGTTTGAGAGTAACCGTTGATTCCCTTGTTGGATTTTTTTAACTTTGGATTCCAGTTGAGCTTTTGTCAATGCTCATCATACTGGTTTCGGTGTCTCTTGTGGTCTCCATCTGGAAATATGTGGGTCCCATGGAATTTCAATAATGAAACTTTCTTCCTGGGTACCAGTAAGGGAAGATAATTGGAAAGACAAGTCTATGTGGATTCTTTAAACTGTCAGAATTGCCTTAGGGATTCTGGGTGGGATCGAACCTCAGAACCTTGCCCCCAGGCAAGGAGACTTAGTACATTATAGGACTGTACAGATCTGGGAGTGGCACTTGCAACCTCAGGAGTTCCCTGAGTAAAATCTGAAACTGGCCCCATACACAGAGGGCCAGGAGAAACTGAAGAAAGAGGCAGACCACTCCAGTCTGGTCGGTGGCAATTTTAACAAAGAAGGGAACTTACATACGAGGCTTGTCTTAGGTGGCAGCAAGATGAGTAGATCTCCACATGGCTCGAGAGAATCGTAAAATTTATATAGAGACCTTAACTGATTTCAATCACATATTCAATCTGGATAGTCTCACCAACACCTTACTCATCCCTCTTCCAAGATTGCATCCTTGAAAAGTCTCTGGCAATGGGAACTGTGAGCGGGATGTACATTCCAAGGATGAGGAGGGGGTGGGATTCCTTTTATCGTCCAAGTCCAGCTTTCGGGTGACAGCCATCACATCCCCTCAATGACCTCCTCCAAAAAGTGGGTGCATTGTTTATTCTTTCTTAGACACAATACAGAAATCTGTATTTATAGATAATGATACAACAGACTTCACAGAGTTTTTGAAAGGCTTAAATACAAATCACATCTTTAAAATGCTAGAGAGTTGATTGGCATATAACATGGTTGATACATTATAACACTGCCTTTTACCCTCTGTCCTCCCAGCTGTACACAAAAGAAAATAGCAGAATGTTGAGGGGAATTCATGCCATTCATTTCTATTCCAGAAATATTCTTGGTAAACATGTGCATGTATTGTTTTCTTTGTAAAATATACCTTTCTTTGGCTTTAAATTTACTTGATAGTTTTCATGTATCATCTATTATGCAATCTACACCCACTCCCTTCCCTCCCACAAAAATAGATAAATGAAGAGGCAAATGCTAAAAACTACTTTGGTAAAAGCTAGGAAAGGCTATTAAATGACATATTATATAGGAGTATGACCCAGGGACTTTCATAAAATAATTTAGCATCCAGAACTTCCTGATGATGAGTGGTATAATAAAACCCCTGAAACTACCATGTCGACTTTAGGAAAGGCTAGAGAATAAAAAGAGAAAACATTCACATTTGTTTTCAGAACCTTTCACCTTGACTGTTTTTCCTTTCAAAATGAGCTTGGGTTTGATTTAGAAATGAACTACAATGTCAGGTTAAGGAGAACATAATTTTGAATGCCATGCTATGGATTGTGCCAGCAACAGCACTTTTGTGGGCAAATAACTTTTAGGTGCATAACTAGAAAAAGATAAGCCCTGGTGCAAATCTAATGTCCGCCCCTCCTTGACAGATGCACTTTCGTGCACCAAAGGTATTTACCTTCCTGCCAACAAACACATGAAAGAATGCTCAACTTCATTAATCATTAGAGAAATGCAAATCAAAACTACAATGAGATATCATCTCATACCGATCAGAATGGCCATCATCAAAAAATCTAGAAACAATAAATGCTGGAGAGGGTGTGGAGAAAAGGGAACCTTCCTTTATTCTTTAAGCACAGGAACAACAGAATAAAAATTCATGTCAAGTAACTCTCACTCTCAACCCATCTGGATAGGCTGTGGTTTGATGGAAGAGGTTAGCTGCTTTGTTTGAAGGTAACCCTGACCTTCTAGAAGGAGTGGACATTGCTACACACACAGCACTAAGCACAGGTCATAGGTTAATGCAGGTTAAATTCTTTTCAATTATTGAGTACCAATTTTATTGCAGGTATATTTTTTTCTTCATAGCTAACTCTTAGAGGTAAGTAATATAATCTGGAGTTTACAGATGAAGAAACAAACCCATAAAAGATAATTACCCAACATACTTCTGGCTTTCAGGTGACCTTATATGATTGTGTTTCTACATCTACTTATCTTTGAGGCTGGCTTGTAGTTGTGTATTCGTGATCTCTTTACTAACTTTTGATATCAGGGATATCCTAATTTAGAAAAATGAATTGGAAAATGACTTTCTGTGCTCTAAAACGATTTACATAGCATGTACCTACACATATCTCATTATATATTTCTAGAAACTGTGTAACAGCTAACTTGTTAAACTACCTTTAGTCAGGACCTTTTTGAGAAGAACTGTTTGAATATCGATAACTGATTACTTTTTTCCAAAACTTTGTCCTCTTTAGGGTTTTCACTACATATTTATGAAGAAATTTATATTTTCCCATAAAGTTATCAGTATGCCACTGGTATATTTTTAAATCCAATAGCAGAAACAGTAGTGCTTTTTTTTTTTTCTTTTTGGTGTTTTCATAAATATCTCCCTAAGAAATGCTGGGAAAGTGAATCACCTACTGATGGTTAGTTTTTCATGATTTGCTTTCCTTTTTGTGAGCTCGAGTTAAGGATAAAGGTAATGACCCAATAAGTAGGTTATAAGTAAGAGACAAAAGGAGAATGATGTTATTTCATATTGACAGGAAAATCAAAACCAAAACATCCAGGACAAGATAATAAGGACTTGTAGACTTTCTTCTACAACTCTATAACCAAAAGTGTACATTATGTTCTTAACAAGGATGTTTAAAGAGACTACAATTTCCAAATCAGGTGAATAGAATAGTGGATGGAGTTAATTGTCATGGAGATATTTGTGTTGCCCCAACAGTCATGTGGAATCATCATCTCAAATGTTATTGCTATGATGAACCAGGGTGATACGACAGAGAAAAGAGCCAGGTCCTACTTCAGAAGGCTTAAGGGAAGGTTTTTCAGAGGACATGAAATTAACACGAAGAAATAAAGATGAGAGTCAACTATGTGAGGTCCAAAGGAAGAGCATTTTAAGCATATGAAACAGCACACACAAGTCATTAGGTGACTCTCTTTCATTAGGTGAAAGAGAGTTTGACACATCCTAGGACTCAGGTGTTCCAAGCTTTGGGAATGATGGAGAGAGCAAGATGAGATGAAGCTGGTGTGATGGGCATAGTCAAGACTACAAAGGCTTTATTTAGCAAGCTAAGTAATTCATATTTTAGCTTTGGTACAGTGAGAGATCACACATGATAAGGAAAGAAAATGTAAACAGGAGAAATCAACATCATTTCTAAATGCTGATGTGGACCTTCAGGGGCCTCAACTGAAAAAAACAAAGCGTGTTTTAACTGGAGTCTACACTTTTGAAATCCATCTTGTAACGTAAAGTAGAACGCTATGCACTGTCCGTTTTGAAAGCAGCTGACTTTCTCCTTAGCTGTTCAACACATTCCTTTATAGGAGTTGAATTTAACATGATGGCAGAATATGCTTTTGGATTTGTATGAAGGACTCATGAATAGACGTGGTTTGTAGAGTGAGATGACAACTTATTGTTTTTTAGCATTGATCAGAAATAACACTGTGTTTATGTGATTTTTACACTGCTGGAAAAGTTTAAATTTAAGTCATCCTTTAATTCTTAAATTCTTTCCTGGAGAGGTGAAGTTCATTAATACTTGAGAAGTAGAGTTGAAGCAATAGAAAAAAATACATAGAAATTTCTTATACACTCTGTCTACTGTCATCTTCCCAAGCTTAAAATATTTTTTTGCCTTAAAAAAATGAAATGGTGTGATAACTGCAAACTGTTTATATTTTCAGTGGCCTTTTGGATGGAAAATTTTGTATTGATAAGAAGGGAATTGTTAAGCTTAGATGTCTTTAAACAACTTGGTATGCAACTTAAACACACTAATAGGAAAATAGACATTTTATCAATGATTACAAGAAATAATGCTAGCTCCAAAAGTTTTCAATTATAATCTGTATTTACCTACTTGAAAGCATCTCATTAGAGTGAGTTGTCATTTCCCACTCTATATGAGTTTTCTCTTGCCACTGTAACAAAGTACCACACATTTAGTGGCTTAAAACAACAAAAATTTATTCTTTTATGATTCTGGAAGTCAGAAGTCTGAAATCAGTTTTACCTGTATAAAGGCAAAGTGTCGCCATGGCTGGATTCTGAGGGGAGGACCTGTTTACATGCCTTTTTCACCTTCTAGTGGCTGCAAGCATGCCTTGGCTTGTGGTTCTTTCAAAAAGCATCACTTTCATCTCTGCTTCCATCATCACCTTACCTTCTCTTCTGATGCTGACTCTTCCTTGGTCGCTCTTTTAAAGTCAGTTATGATTTTATCACATCAACTCAGATCACCCAGGATGATCTCCTCATCTACAAAGTCCCTTTCCATATAAGGTAACATTCTCAGGTTCCAAGGATTAGGACATGGACATACTTGGGGTGTGGGGACAATTATCCAGCCTACCCACCATACCCTGTAAGTTAAATTCATTCTTAGGGGCTTCCCTGGTGGTACAGTGGTTGAGAATCTGCCTGCTAATGCAGGGGACACGGGTTTGAGCCCTGGTCTGGGAAGATCCCACATGCTGCGGAGCAACTAGGCCCGTGAGCCATGACTACTGAGTCTGCGCATCTGGAGCCTGTGCTCCGCAACAAGAGAGGCTGCAATAGTGAGAGGCCCGCGTACCACGATGAAGAGTGGCCCCCGCTTGCCACAACTAGAGAAGCCCTCGCACAGAAATGAAGACCCAACACAGCCATAAATTAATTAATTAATTAATTAATTAAAAGCCAAGCATTTGAAACCATTTAAAAAAAATTTTCATTCTTAGTTTTGTATTCTAGTTCACATAGCCAGTTGTCTATGAACCGTCCCCGTTTGCTCATTTCCAGAATTTTTAGTGATCTTCTTTCCTTCAAACCAGCCTGAGAACAACAAAATCATAGAACTTATCACGACACAATTTTCTTTCTCTCCCTGAAATATTTGCGATCACCTAGGTCTTATTAGGATACTTACCTCAATTCCTGAAAAATAGTAAATACTGAATACACATGACCAATGGCTGAGATAAAATGAAGCAATGTCTTCCTTAGTCTTCTGTTTGTGTTTTACTTCAAAAGACCCATGTTCCCAGAGTTTGTTGAGAGTATAAGCAGGCATTTTGTAATCTTTAAAATTATAAAATTGCTATATCTTTTTTTTCATAAAAAGCAGGCCACACATCTAAATGACCTAGATTTCCTCAAGAACGTTCAAGCAGTCCATGATAACTTAAGAAAGCGTCAGCTACCATCTGGAGGCTAGATAAAAGACTGAGCTGGTGTCACAGTGTTGATTGTGTTTGATAAGGACAGGGAGACGATGAGGGAAAAAAATAAAAGTGTGTATTTGGCCTCTTCTTTTATCTCTGACACTTTGTAAAGCTGCTCTCATTCAAATTTAGTGACCTTGAGATTTTGAGCAGACAAAAATACACTTTATTATTTTAATCTATTTGACTAACTCTTACTATTACTTTAATAAAATCACAGTGTAGGTGTCCCTATTTTTTTTCTCATACTTTCCAGAATGTCTCACGTACTTCTTCCAACTTTCCCAGCCCCAAAATATTCATCTCCATTATTTCCTCATTTATTTCCTTCAGCCAATCTAGATTACTCTGTTTCCTCCATGTCAGGATGGACTCTGACTATATTTGGGTGACAGATATTGAAATTAGCCTAATACATTAACTGCTTGGTATGGGTTTAGCCTTGCTGGTGAGAAGCTGAGCTCATGTTGAATGAAACTGGGACAGATGCTGTGGCCAAGAGAAAGATGAGGTGAGGTTCTACAACCTGTGGAGCCTTGGTAGGCTCTGCAAGGAGATATAGAAGGCCAGAGGAAGGGAAGCATTGGATTCCTCAACACTGAGTTATGTAGACAAATAAGAAAAGAAGCACACTTTTTTCTAATATGCCAAGTGAGAGAGTCTACCAGCAACATGGATCAGAGTTCAGGGTTATTACCTGATCAGTTCTCGTTTTGACCCTGTATCAGTGTTCTCTTATTTTTTTCTGTCAGTGAACCTGTGATAACCTAGTTTACAGTCAAAGCCACTGAGGCTCAGTGGATTTTAAGTAACTTACTTAAAAACTCACAGTTAGTAGGCTGCAGAGTTAGAATTCAAAATCACCAATTTGGCAAATCCAGTTCATACTGTATCTAGAATCACAGAGTTGCAAAGACAGGAACACGGCTCTCACTTTTGTCATGTACCATGTGGAAACTGCTAACAGCACAGCTAATCTGGAGGTATTACAACTCTATCCAATGACAGAAGCAGTGTTCATGAAGCCAGGCTGCCTTCACAAGGGTTAAAATGGTCAAGAAAGGTATGTTTGGTTTGGGGATAAATATGTGTTTGTGTCTGTGTGTGTGTGGGAGTGTGTATGTGTGTATAGTGAGTGTGTGTGTAGTGGAAAAACATTTGAGTAATTTGAGATTCAGGTAGACTTGTGTTCTGATCTCAGCTCTGACAGTTACAACATAGTGATCTTTTGAAAGATATTAACCTTTCTAAACCTTAGTCTCTTCATTCATAAAATGGGAAAAAGGATAATTATAGTGCAAGTTAAATTAACTCTGACTCCAATCTGCCTAGTACAGACTCAAAATAAATGCTCAATAAACATTATTGTTTATACTATTATTTTTGTTGGTATTATTATTATTACCATATACTACCTTTTCAGACTACAAATCAGAGCTGTGTAAGGTTCTTCGAGAACACACATCTTCTCTGCATTACTGCAGTAGCTTTGCAGCATAGGGTCAGTAGATATTGGCTATGAATTTTGTATCCTAAAGACAAGCCTTATGATCAACAATGGAATATTTGGCAAACAAAGTCCTATAACATCAGAACTGAACTTTGAAAATATGGAAGAAATAGAGACAAAAGAGGTATAAGTCATCAGAAGGTTGTGTGAGAAATAGTTGAGAGAACTGGAGATATTTAAACTTGGAGAAGAAAACTGGCTTCAGAAAGTCATCCTAACAAAGAAGTATTTGACTTTTTTGATAGAGTCTCTACAGAGAAGATCTATGACCAATAGATGATTGTTACTGAGAGAGAGTTTGAAATTAAAGAGCTACCGAAAGTTGGAATGGACTGTCTTGTGAGGTAATGAACTCCCTATCACTAGACTTCAGTGAAGCATCAATACTGAGATCAAGGACACAGTGAGGGTGACTTCCTAAGGGGTTTCAAATATTTCCTTTTGATTTCCTCTTCTTTCTTCACTATGTACATACTACCACTTGCTTGAGAGGTCTCTTTTTTTCTCTTGGCCACATGAAATATAAAGGACCAGGGATTTTACAGAAACATTGGTGCCAACTCTTTTCCAGGCCCAATCACCAGGATGATGGTCCAGGTTGGAATTTGAGCCAAAAGACTTTGCTATTGTGAGTGTGCATTTTCTTAGCGTATCCATTCTCTGCTGCATTTGCAAATGAAGAAAGGTGACAGGAGGTGGACAGAGTTTTCAACTCATTTTTCTGAATGCATTAATGAAAACTATTAAGACTAACTTATCTTTATAGTCTTGCCCATCTCTTAGAGTCTCAAATTCTGCCCAATCTTTTAAAGTGAGACTTTCTACAATATATGCATTAATACATATATTTATTTATCTATCTTTATATTAATAAACCAGTTCTCAAGATATCTTTGAGTGATATGAAACCTACTATTAGCTCCTAGTGTCTTCAGTACATTTTATTACTTTGCTGAACTCTCAAAAGAGAGGACGAGTGTCCCTCAATATCTGGGTCAACCTTGGTGCATATAACCATCACAGTTAGGTCATGCTCTGAGCTAACAGCCTATGTGAATTCTTTATGAAATTAGAGACTTAGGTGTAGATTCTTTTTCTCTGCTCCATTTTAAGCTCAGCCTCTCCTGCAAATGCATACTTCAATTGCATAGGCCTCCTGTTAATAGTAGATTTTATCTATGTAGAACGCACACTTGATGATCTGTAACTATCGAGCTTTGCCACTCATAAAATACCCATCTCAATTAGTGAATTAGCAGACCATCAGGTTGATGCCAAAGATGTGAAACCTTGAGAATGCTCATTGCAGCTAATGAAAATATGTTTAGAAATTGCTTCTCTAAATGAGTCACTAGCAAGAAATTGGCTTATTATTGTAGACTGTATTTGGTTCTGAACAAAATCAATCTTCCCTTCAGCCCTGTCATCTAGCAGCTCGTCAGGTATTTAAAGCATCACATAAGCTGCCTGCCTTTACCAATTCTTAGAAAATGGGGCATTTTCACAGTTTATTAGGTGACATTAGGACCATTATTATACAGATTGATGCTTTTTTAAATATGATCATTCTGTTCACTTTTAATCAGCATTGGTTAAAAAATAGCTGTCTTTCTTGAAGGGTACAGATTCCAGGGGAGATGTAGCTAAAAATTTTAGGCATCATACATTATTTCAAACATCTGTAAGTGTTTGTATTGCACGTTATAAAAACCTTGATATAAAATGCCACAATTGAATGAGAAAGTATTAAAAATATCAGTGCTTATATTTCTGAAGACCAGTTTGCCGTTTTTTTGGTGGTTATTTTTTTGAAGGTTGTAATGAGCCTGGTTCATTTTGCTTCCTACCATTTATCTTTTCAGTAGCAATGGAAAATTTTTCCCTTAGGCACAGCATGCTATTCTTGTCTTAGACGATTAGGCAGAAATGAAAATCATAAAGGTGAGAGATTTTCCCACAAAAAAAATATGATGCTCAGTACAGTAGCTTGCACAATTTAGGCTTAGGAATTCCAACTGAACTCAAGGATGGCAATTTTGTGATGTAGCAGAAACAAATAACAAAGCTTCCATTTCTTACTGCTCTGAGAGGTGTGTGGGAAGGCAAAGTTCAGACTTTGCCTCGGCCTTTCTCTGAATGTTCAATAAGCTGTCAAATGATAGTTTAACTCGAGAGTGTAAAGTGCCAATCTCAAGGGCATTGAGGCTAGAAAAACAGGAATGAAATAATTGTAGGCTATTACATTTAAACTGGAAGAAAAACTGTTTTTCAGTAATTATTCTTTGTGGAGGATTAGCATTTTTCTATCAGATATATCTGGAACAAGGAAAGCTCAGGACTGTTATGCTTCCAGAAGTGAAGGTATTACTTGCGCTTTTGAGAAAGAAAATGTAAAGTATATGCATTGCAGAGCAGGCAAAACTGAGTTACTCATGCCTCTGCCACTCTCTACTAATGTGAGTGTACACAGGCTATTTAAATCCCTTCAGACTATTTCCTCACCTGCAGTGGAGTTATAGATTAGTTTGGACCCTATGAAACTGTTTGACCATTTTTTTAAATTTTATCCTGTACGTAGGCCTCTCACTGTTGTGGCCTCTCCCGTTGCAGAGCACAGGCTCCGGACGCGCAGGCTCAGGAGCCATGGCTCACGGGCCCAGCCGCTCCAGGATCTTCCCGGACAGGGGCACGAACCCGTGTCCCCTGCATCGGCAGATGGACTCTCAACAACTGCGCCACCAGGGAAGCCCTGTTTGATTAACCAAAATGGCAAATAGTTCACAGTGTTGCTGTGATAATCAATGAACAAAACAAAACAAAACAAAACACTCTCCCCCACAACCTCACAAAGAGGTACAACAATCATTTCCCTTTCCTCTTAGATAATCAATCCTCAAAGCCTTCCAGATGCTGCCCTGGCAACAATTCCTTGCCATGAATAAGAAAGCATCTCATAGGGGCTTCCCTGGTGGCGCAGTGGTTGAGAGTTCGCCTGCCGATGGGGGGGACGTGGGTTCGTGCCCCGGTCCGGGAAGATCCCACATGCCGCGGAGCGGCTGGGCCCGTGAGCCATGGCCACTGGGTCTGCGCGTCCAGAGCCTGTGCTCCGCAATGGGAGAGGCCACAACAGTGAGAGGCCCGCGTACCACAATAAAAAAAAAAAAAAAGGCATCTCATAATGATAAGTGTGATTGCTCTTATTAATCAATAACTGTGGATAAAACCTTGCATGCAGTATTACATTTAATTAATTCTTAAGTATGTGATAGGTCTTATAATTGTTATTGTGAATTATGGATTCACAAACTGAGGTCATATACTAAGGTCTCAGGAGGGGTAAACTGGAGAATCCACGGTCATAACCAACACACTTCCTGAGAGGTCAGGAGCCCACTTTCAATGTTATAGGTAGAGTTTCCTTGCTTTAGCCTCCTTTACAAGCCCTTCACATTTAATAATAATGCATAGTCGCAAGATGTTTAGAATATTTTAGGCAAGCAGATTCTGTAATTTGGCTTCCAGCCTCTTAACCTTTTAGCTATATGACCTCTAATATTAGACAAGTCAATTAGCTAGTATTTGTTCATCCCATAGTTAGCAACCACTGTTCCAGGCCTTTGCTCACATTACCCCCTTTAATACCCATAACAGTCCTGGTGGATGGCATTATGATTTTCATTCTACAGAAGTGGAAACTTAAACACAGGGAGTCTACATCACTTACTCAAGATTATAAAACTAGAGAGCAAAGTCAGGATTTGAACCTGACAGTCTAACTTTAAGCCTCACACTCTTAACAATTATGCTAGATTTAATCTGTAATCTCTATATACTCAATGTTAAAATGGTATTTAATGAGGATAAACATAAGAAACCCTGGGACACGGTATGGTCAATAATTTTTTAATTAATATTTATTATACTTTATTAGCCACTTTTTTACAAAACCTACAACAATGATCCTTGTTGTGGAAGTGTTATTGGTCTGATTTCAGATGAAAAACTGAACCTTACCAAATTAGGTTGGTTTGTCCAAAATGACACATCAAAACATCCTGGAACCTACAACTTTTGACTTTTAATCCATTGCTTTTCTCGATATTCACTCTTTCATTATATTTCACTGTAAATGTTTATAATTAACTTATAATTTTATCTGACTATTACCAATTCAGTTTTACATAATAACTATTTAATTAGTTTTTAGTTTCTTATACGTCAAATGTCATTGCTATATTCAATTAATAACTTTATAGTTATAGCCTAAGGTATATATAATTATATTTATAGCTAAAGGTAGTACTTTTATGAAATGTATAAATAATTTTCTGACGTCAAAACTCAAGTGCTTTTTTATTTTGAAAAATTGTATGCATATTATATAAACTAAATGGGAGAAAAATCTTTTTTTAAAATTAGAACAAGGAAGGGGAGACAACTGAACACAGAAAACTTGTGTTTCTTCCCTAGAATAGGAATGTTTTTCTTTGTTCTTGGAATGGCTTTAACGTGATGATTTCTCTGTATTTGCTGATTACCTACATGCAACAAAATAGCTAAAAGCATAGTCTTCCTCCCTGAAACTCAGCTTCCATAATGTGCACATTGACCAAGTCTAGTGGGTACACTGATGCACCACCCAGAAACTTCCTTCAAGAATGAGACACTCATTTAACCAGCTTCTGGGTGTGTTGTGGCTCACAGCTATAGCTGAACTGATTTCCAAAAATTATCCTCAGCCAAAGAGAGCCACTTTACCTGATGTCACACCTCTTCCTGCAGGCAGCCCACTCCAAAAACTGGTCAGTGAAAGGGTATAAAAGATTAACCCTGTGTCTGAAGATGGGGAAACTCTGAAGGGCTACACTAACTCTTGAGTTCTTGGTGGGTTCTAGAATTAGCTGAGGCCTCTGTTTATCTCTGGGAAGGAATAGGGTCTAGGGTACAACTTTTCCCTCTTCTCAATACTATGCCTTTCATTCCCCCACAGACCTGGATCCGGAGAATACTCCCCAGTAAAATCCCTGCACACAGATCTCTATGTCAGAGTATGTTTCCTGGAGCGCTTGACTGAAAACACCCAGCTTTTGGAGAATGGAGACCTGCTTTGTTTCTTGCATTAAAGTGATCTGACACTAAAACATTTCAATAATTCCTAGACTTGGTTGGGGTTACACTGACTGTGATTAGGGCCCTCTGATTCTGACCATTGCCTATTACACCACGACCTTTCAATACCTTCAGCCTTGTTAGGTGGCATCACTGATCCATGACAACAAAACACAGTTCTTTTCAATTATTTTTGGCAATGTGTCTCTGGTCCTTATCTTTGAATCTGGTGTCACGGCTTCATTCCATTTGTTGAATCTCCATCTTTGACCTCTGTCACATATGGCACCATTTCCAGTGTTCTTAGCATTTGAATCTTGCATGCTGTACTTGATTTCTGGTTGTGTACACATTTCCAGGGACAAATAACTTATGTAGTTATAGGCGAGCTCTGTTCACTTTGTTTCCCCTTGAAATTAAAAGTTCAACACCTATGCCCAGTTAGAGATGAATTCAGTCACCATTTGACTGTGTATATCCTCATACATCAGGTACACTTTACTCTTTTGAACTCATTCATCACTCCCAAACTTTTGTTGCATGGAACTAGAATCTGGTCACTTTTTTTTTTTATTGGAATAATTGCTTTACAATGTTGTGTTAGTTTCTGCTGTACAATGAAGTGAGTCAGCTATATGTATACATATATCCCCTCCCTCTTGGACCTCCCTCCTCCCCACATCCCACCTGATAGGTCGTCAGAGAGCACCGAGCTGAGCTTCCTGTGCTATACAACAGGGTCCCACTAGCTATCTATTTTACACATGGTAGCATATATATGTCAAAACTAATCTCCCAGTTCATCCCACCCTCCCCTCCCCCACCACGTCCACACCTCCTCCGTTCTCTGCATCTGCATCTCTATTCCTGCCTATCTTTAAAACGGGGTTTAGAAAGGCAATTTTATTTTTTAAAGATGTTTCTCAAAGAAAAAAAGACTTTTAAAAAGTGTTTTAGTAAAATTGGCTTTCTAACCCCCCTTTTAAAGATTCACAATTTTTACATGTTAAAGGATCTCAAAATTTCTGCAATCAAGAAATCCTTTATGCTTATCTTCACCTATTTCCCAAATCTGGGTTGACCACAGGATGTTTTTTGTTTCTCTGTTTTGTACAGTATCTGGCAACCTTTCACATATTTAGAGTTTTACTTGGAACAAGTTTGGGGGAAAACAAATCTAGTTTAACCTCTGACCCAGTTTAGGATCCCTTTCTATATCTGAGGGTGATTCTCTAACATGGGAGAGATTTATTACATTTGTATTTCACTTGACTTTTTTCATTACAGATATTTATTTATTTATTTAACATCTTTATTGGAGTATAATTGCTTTACAATGGTGTGTTAGTTTCTGCTTTATAACAAAGTGAATCAGTTATACATATACATATGTTCCCATATCTCTTCCCTCTTGCATCTCCCTCCCTCCCACCCTCCCTATCCCACCCCTCTAGGTGGTCACAAACCACCTAGCTGATCTCCCTGTGCTATGCGGCTGCTTCCCAGTAGCTATCTATTTTACGTTTAGTAGTGTATATATGTCCATGCCACTCTCACTTTGTCACAGCTTACCCTTCCCCCTCCCCATATCCTCAAGTCCATTCTCTGTGTCTTTATTCCCGTCTTACCCCTAGGTACTTCATGACCTTTTTTTTCATTTGTTTGTTTTCCTTAGATTCCATATATATGTGTTAGCAGATGGTATTTGTTTTTCTCTTTCTGACTTACTTCACTCTGTATGACAGACTCTATGTCCTTCTACCTCACTACAAATAACTCAATTTTGTTTCTTTTTATGGCTGAGTAATATTCCATTGTATATATGTGCCACATCTTCTTTATCCATTCATCTGTTGATGGACACTTAGGTTGCTTCCATGTCCTGGCTATTGTAAATAGAGCTGCAATGAATATTTTGATACATGACTCTTTTTGAATTATGGTATTCTCAGGGTATATGCCCAGTAGTGATGGGCAGAAGACCTAAATAGACATTTCTCCAAAAAAAATATACAGATTGCCAGCAAACACATAAAAGAATGCTCAACATCATTACTCATTAGAGAAATGCAAATCAAAACTACAATGAGATATCATCTCACACCGGTCAGAATGGCCATCATCAAAAAATCTAGAAACAGTAAATGCTGGAGAGGGTGTGGAGAAAAGGGAACACTCTTGCACTGTTGGTGAGAATGTAAATTGATACAGCCACTATGAAGAACAGTATGGAGTTTCCTTAAAAAACTACAAATAGAACTACTATTTCAGATATTTAGGTTAACTTCATTTTGCATATAGGTAGAGGGCATAAAAATAAATTAAAAGGCAGTTATCATACATCTTATCTTCCCTGTGCTCCAGGAGAGAGCAGCCCTAGTTGAAGGGAATTTAATGAATAGGGACTAGGTTGGCCCTCTAGCCTTGTCATGAATGTCTCTAGGGAATAAAGAACATGCCTTTCATAAAGCAGACAATTTCACTGTTAGCCTATTCTAATTATTATAAATTATCTCCATTATAATTTCTATATACCTATCCCAGATTGGCCCTCTGGTACAACATCAAAAATTATTTATTATTATTATTATTTTTTGTGTGTGTGTGGTACGTGGGCCTCTCACTGTTGTGGCCTCTCCCGTTGTGGAACACAGGCTCCAGACGTGCAGGCTCAGCGGCCATGGCTCACGGGTCCAGCCGCTCCGCGGCACGTGGGATCTTCCCAGACTGGGGCACGAACCCGTGTCCCCTGCATCGGCAGGTGGACTCTCAACCACTGTGCCACCAGGGAAGCCCATTATTATTATTTTTCAATAATGTCCCATCCCCCTCAGGCAATTGAAGACAACCAACTTACTCTATTTGAGACTTCTTGTCTCCAGACTAAATATAAATTATTTTAATATTTCACAGCTGTCATGTTTTACAGAATCCTTTTAAAATGTCTTCCTCACATGAGCATATGCTAGTTTACCACTAGAATTCATATCTCCAACTTTTAGCTACTTCTAGATACATATTTCTGTAACAACATCCAGCCATTTGAACAGTCTCTTGAAGGCGCACCAAATGAAACAGAATATTGCTTCCTTGTTGTTTCAGAGGAATGAGTGAATTCTGTGTTTACTTCAAGGTTTTTCTTTAAATAAAGGACTAGATGAGAAAATAGATAGGACTCCTATTTTTAGTCTTGACTATGATTAAAAGACCTCCTGTGCTGTGATAGTCACATTCTTTGTGATTTACAAAACCAGCTGGCATATGTGTCATTTAAGAAATGGGAACAGAGGATTGGGGATTACTAAATAATATTAGATCCTCCCTGGGAAATGAAAAGTCAACACCTATTTTACTTTACTTTCCCAACTTACAGAATTACCATAGTTTTTGCCAATATTTGATATTTTAAACTTCAAACAAATTACCCATAGGCACAAAGCCACTTCACACAGATTTTCTTATTTAAACAAAATGTCATTGAGAGGAAATCACACCACTGAAAATCACTACTTTCTCAATGACTGAATGTGTTTAAGGTCCTGTATTGGGAGCAGATATATTTGATAATAAAAAGCATTGAATATGATTTATCAGTGTACATAAATGAATTGTACCAAATCATGTTTTCTACAAATGTCAAACTAGGGGAACAAGACACCAAATCAGAGAATAATTGAGAAGCATTAGACTAGTTAACAAAGCAAGATAATGTGATCTTATTTAATTGTATTATCGGTTTTCCTTCTAAGTCAGTGTTTATCTCCCTTTTCTTAAAGAGAAACTTAAATGTAGGTTGTGGTGTTTAAATCTAATCTGTCAACCTATGTCTAATCTAGCCTGTAACTACTCTACCTGTTAACTGTGTGTTGGACAGCTCTTGTTGACTCCATTTAATTTTGTTTGGGAAGAAGAAGGAAATGACAGAGAAAAAGAATGGATGCTTTTATGATTTGAATAGTATCTCATCCAAGCTGATATCATCATTTTGACCTACCTATTATCTGATTGAGTGAGGGTGAGGAGAAAATGTGCAATTCTATTTCTTCCTTAAGTATAATCATGAGGTTTGGTGGAAAGCTTAGGTGGGTTAAATCTGTTAGCTTTGTTGGATATTCCACAAATGCATTTGACACCTCAAGAATCTCAAGAACTTATTTAGATCCCTCAAAAGTTGAAAATCATAGTCAAATTAGACATAAGGATTCTGGCATTTAGGAGAGTTGAAGAGGTAAACAGCAAATCTATGGGATAATCTCAGCTGCTCTTTTTCAAATGAAAAACAAATTCTAAATAATTAAGGAAATATACATATATAATGAGGGAAAATGTAAAAGAAAAATAGTAGTCATAATTTATAAATATTTTATAGACTTCTAACATTTAGGATGAAAAAAACTCTAGAAAAGGAAGACAGACCCTCACTCATAAGTGCACTTTGAAACATTTTCAAACATTGTCAAGGACTTTTTTCCCCCATTGGAAACATAAATAATTACATATTTCCAAGAGTAAAAGGTAGATATGATATATAATAGTAATTGACATCTTCTGCCTCTTCACCATACTCTTAATTTGGAATCACCAAAGCCTTAAAAAACTTGGTTTTGATTGGTTTTACTTATTCTGAGTTTCAGTTTCCCCATATGCTAAGAATTCAACAACAAAATGAACAAAAGATAAACCTGGCAAACCAAAATACAAATGAGACCAAAAAAGCCAAAAAAAGAAAAAAAAAGGACAGATCACAAAGACCTCCCAATGCCTTCGCATATTATTGTATACTTTGTGTCCAGCAATAAAACTAGTCAGGGTTGGAATTATTAATTTAACTTATTTAATTAACATTTATATAAAGAGTCTGCACTGGACCAGTCATTGATTCAAATCCTTTACATATATTGACTCATATTTATTCCCTAAAATAACCTCAGGAATCAGATAATATTATTCTCATTTTTGAAGGAAGTTGATTCACAGAGAAGTTAAGTATCTGACTCAAGTTTGCACAGCTCGTAGGTATTGAAGTTAGCCTTCACCTTGGCTGTCAGACTCTGGACCCTCTTCTTTTTCACACTTTTGTGCTGCGTGATTTCTCATAAAATATTGCTCAAATATAGGCGATCATTCTTCTACTTCTCCTCTTACTGTTTAATAGTAAACTTTAATTCAAATTAAATAAATTTTATAATTTTCCATCTAGAACCTGGTACATAGAAGTAGTCAATAAATGTGAAGTATATTTCTTGTTTCCTATATTTCCTTTTTATAATTTTTAAAATGTCCTTGCATAAACCCAGGGAAACCTACTCTCACTTACTAACTCAGGTTATTTAAATACTTATAGGGTCCTGATAAATATCATGAAAAAAACTTCATTATCTGAATACTTTGTAGATTAAAGTTTGTGGTAGAATATAGAAAATGTGTGAGTGTGATTTCAACAAGTGCAGTATCACTTTATCTTTTAATAATCCCCATGTTTCCAGAGGCCTTGTCTTGGTAGGAGATAATTATGGGACATGAGGAAAGAAATATATATATATACATAATATATAATATATATGAATAAAATATAAATATAGATAAAGAATATATATGCATATATATTAAAATAGTATCAACATAAATGAGAAAAATCCTTTCTTGTTGATGTTTCACTAAAGACATGGTAGGATCTAGAGTCTTTCCCATTAAAACGTAAAAACTACAGACTAGAGTCTGCCTCACCAGAATAGAGCAGATACAAGGAATGAAGAATATTTGGGGAGGAGAATAGTATAAGAGGTAAGAGAGAAGAGATTCTGAACACTCAACTAAGAGGGGTTCCACATGAATTGCAAGGTTTGCACCATATGCTAAACTCTGGGTATGATAGTGACCTTCTAATTCTAAGAGTGTTTTGAGAATGACTTGCGACTTCACAAACTTTCCACATGGTGTGAGAGAGCTAAGGGATAGGTTTTCTTAAACATAGCCTTAAGAACTGGGTTAAGGAGAAAATAGGTGCTTTTCAAAGGGCAGTTGCCATTATGTTTACCAAAATTTTACTGTAAAAGTCAAAACAATTATTTTAAAAATAAAGAAGCTCAAATGCTCATGTAGCTCATTTATTCTCAACTATATAAATCCAGGAGTTCTAAGGTGTCCCACGGAGAATACTCAAGAAGCTAAGCTACCCTCTGGTCCTTGTTCACTCCCTTCCATAGATCTATAACAAATGTGCTTCTAAAGCCCTGGTTTACTTTAAAATTGAATGTCACCGGAAAACACCACATTTTTAGTCTTCTTACTTGTACCCACTGACTTGAGATTGAATGGCTAATGGTAGATTCACTTTAAAAGTGGTGGGCTTCCACTTGCAAGTTTGACATTTGGTACCCCCAGTGAAGACAATTAAGCAAATCTCATAATGCTGTAATTGAAATGTTAAAAGATAATTGCCTATGTAATTATTCTTAGTCATTTTATTATCATTAGAGGAGGATAAAGCAGTATAATTTAATATCAAATATTATTCGATTACTGAGCTACATTTACTGTTAGTGCATCTGTTTTATAATAACTCAGGAGTTTTCATTTTGGCTGAGGACAAAGAACATCCTGATTCTGGGCACAGGAAGCATTTTAGAAGGCAGGAATGTTGTCCCTGGTACCTATTATTTAGCAGGCTTATGTCCATCTCACTTACTCTCAATTAGTTTCTACAATTGTTGGTCTTTACCCTGGAATACCCTCTGCAGCAGCATATGGGTGAGAGCAAATTGTTTCTTCTACAAAATTGTAAGTAGAGGTGATGAAGTCTTCAATCTTCTTTGTTTCATTTGTATATCCCTTTTCAGTCCTGGGGCACCTCTGTGGGTGCTCCTTTCTTCCTTGTAGTCTGTGAACCTTCCACTGCTCTGACACTTAGCTGTTCACCATTGACATATTACTTATTTCAGAATTTTCTATATTGGTTTATTTTATTTTAATTAATTTAATTTAAATTTAATTAAATAATCTCAATGATATTAATTATATGATATAGCCTAAAGAGTTAACACTTATCATTATTCTGTTAATAAGCAACTGAAAATATTTTAAAAACAGGGAATTGACCTTATACTTCAGCAAATGACTAATTTCAGTGTCTTCTTAGGACTTCTGTCATTTAGTCCTTTCTGATGGTACCCCAATCTTACCACAAGTCCTTCCTTTAAAAATCTTCAAAATCTTCTAGAGTTTTTTTCTATTAACTTATTTAATAAGTCTTAATTCTAGGTTTACTATTCTAGCAATTGTTTGAAAGCCTAGACGGTTTTCACATTTAGTGACAAAAAGACTGTATACATAACAATTAGTCAAAGATCAGTAAAATTAAGTCTCAAAAATATAACTAAACTTTCCTTACTTTGCCTAATTATGACATAGATATCTAACATAATATAAACAAGTATAACATTTTAGATTATTTTTAAATTTCAACATTAGAACAATACAAGTTGAAAAGTTGAAATACTTACTTTGTATTTTTTTTCCTAAATAGTTTATTCCTCCTTTGATTTGGAACTAAAAGTGTGACATATTTTCTTTTGCATCAAGATGTCAATGTCAGTTCTTGTATGTTTTGTTGAGATGTTCAGTACAAAATTTAGCCTTGAATTATTTATCTGGGAATGACATATATCTACTTATTTGTGTAATGGAAAAATGCTGTTCACATATAATATAGGTGTTTCTGAATACAGAGACTGTGTAAAGTGATATTTGATCAATAGTTTATTTACTAGTTGGGGTAACACTTTCAGATATATTTAAGGTTTGTGGTACCCCAAGTAGTCATAATTTTTGTTTCTAACCATCTTACACTGCAGTTTAACAGTTTTTTTAGAACTTATTCTTTGATCATCACTACCCAAGAAAAGCAAATGGTAATATTAGTTCATTGTCATGAAACTGAAATTCAGAGAACATTTTTGGAAATCAATGTTCAGCTTCACAATTTGATTATATACTCAGGTTACTACTTTGACATTTGGAAATGATTTAAGCACACAAAAGTATGTCAGGAGATTTTTTTTCTGGTGAATTTCTAAAGAACTCATTTTTCACTAGAAAAGAATAAAAAGTGCACTTATTTAATTATTTCCAAATTCCCTTCAAAAAGTTTGTATGGTTATAATGTCAAACAAAAAATGCTTGATTGGTGATTTGATTTTCATTGGTGAGCCAAAGTTAGAACTTTTCCGGGCTTGATATGAGCAGATTAATTTCTTTCAACAGATCAAAACTTGCCCCAGCATCTTCCCTTACTTAGTTGCTCAGCTATAAGTTGTATGACAGATGAAATGTATATCCAATTCATCAAGCAAAACTTTAACCGTCAAGGGCTAAAACCATGGGAACATTTCTAGTTCACAGTATTCATTGTTGTGTGCCTGACAGGGACCATATAAAACTCTTCACCACAGGTGATTATTGGTAAATGATGCAATGGTTAGATTTAAATAGGGGCTTTTTTCAAATTTGTCAAAATTGGTTTGTTTGTTTAGTACAAAGTTATCATCAATCATCAGATTCCAAACCAATTCAGACTTGTGTATCTTCACGTTTGCAACACCCAAGAAGAAGGCATTTTTAGGATATGTACTTATTGTGGGCATCATATATACGTTTCTTGGTCATATATATATTGACCTTAATAAAATAGCTAATGCTCTGTGGATTTTCCTTTTTCTTCAGCATGCTGAAAAATTGCATTTCTGAATGCTTTTTTACATTTACAAATGCTTGTTTCAGTTTAGGACATTTAATTTCTGCTGTACTCAGAAGAAACTTTTATAAGCTTACCTTTGGTATATAATTTTAAAACTCAGGTCATTTTTGCACCTAACACATTTCACAGCAGCATTGTTGAATCTATTGTCATTCAAAAATAAGACCGGCTAAAATTTGTCTTTTATTTAGGTTCTAAAATTGGTTTTGATGCAACTACTGCATGTACCAGTCGTAGTACTTAGTATGTTTTGCTTATTAAGTGACACTTTGATTTGTATGTGCTGACATAGAGACATTTTGTTTGCATATTAAGTATGTAGAAATTATTTTCATTTGCAGAGGAGAAATGCATTTTTTCCATATTTTTCTTGAAACATGAGGTTTTATTTGTCCATCTTTAATGTTCCCTCTTCAGATAAGGATACAGGTAAAAAAGTATTTCATTATCCTCTTGAATGTTCTATAAAAACAGAAGTAGTATAGTGATGAATTGCAACTGACATAGTGCTCAGTGTTTGAAATACAAAGGAGAACAGTGGGGATTGTGACTGGGATTGGAAGGGAGAAAATGAATGTTGGTTCCAGGAGACTGCTGCTACTTCACAGGTAACCTGAACTTTTAAAGAAAGATAGTAGGCCTGATTCTTACATGCGATCTCTAATTTGTGAGGGTTGAAAATTAATCATTTTAACTTTGTGCTTGTAAAACTAAACACCTGTTTTGTAATTAGGTTGTGACTTCCATTATGAATAATTATGGGACACATCAACGTTTTCATTTGACTCTAAAATTTTGCTGTTGAATACAAATATCCAATGACTCATTACATGAAACATTATTTGAAGGAATATGTAAACATTTGGATAAAAAGAAATGATTACATTTTTCAGATCAAACTCATTTTTCATGTAGCATTTCAATTTAAGATGTATGGACTATGCTTATTGTAAATTGTGAAGAAAGATTAGACAAACAAAATCTGTAAATGACTTATTTCAGGGATAGAGGTTACTTTGATTGGCCTTCACTCCTGAAGATGATTTTGCAGACCATCATTTTCAAAACATTCTTGTCTGTGATTAGAATTGAGGCTGCTGAAAGGGTAGAATAAGAAACCCATTCCAGACTCAATAATTTTATAATATACTCCAGAATCTGCTGTGGGATTTTATAGTGTTGTCCCATGGTTTTCTTTTCTATTATCAAATGCTTGGTGTGTACAAACATCATGCATGACACAGTGTTCTTTCTGTGGGGATATACAGGTTGGAGTTGTAATATAATAGAGAACAGAGATGTGCACACACATAATACACAATAAAGCAGATTGTTAGTTTTATAATATGAAACATGTGTGATGCTTAGAAGGGCTAGTACCAAGAGAAGAGGGGGTGGGGACAAAGAAAAACTGATAATATATATAGTCTTTGTAAGCTCTCCATTTCTTTATCTGGAAGCCAGATCTTTGATTTGACTGATTTAACTAATATTTGTCAAAAATGTATTTAAAATGATTCTTCTTAATTTACAATAAAATAATGTTTAATGTTGTCCTCTCTTAAGCTCATAGCTTCTTCTGGCAGAGACTTATTTAATCTTAACAGTTTCACCTAAAATGCCATTACCAACATGGAAATATCCTTTCCAACCAAGATAGATTTAATCAAGCTCTCTTCATTCTCAAAGCAATTTGTACATGTCTCTATTCATAGTAAAATACTGCAGTTGCACCTTTATGCACATGTCTTCTTCAACAGAATATAAGATATTCTTATGTGGGTCAGCATATTCTTGGGAATTTTATCCCCAGTGCCAAGCATAGTTAATGTCCATGGGATGAATAAGTGAACAAATGAATTGACAAAAGCAGCGAGATTCAAAGATGTTTCTCCATTACTATTTTTTTTTACTTCACTTCCTGTTGGGATAAATTAGCTGGTGATAGACTAATGAGGTGTTCTTAAAATAAAATAGCTATCACAGATACTTCTAGATTTGCATGCCAAATGTCTTGACCATTATATATAGAAATCTACAAAATGATGGAAATGATTGTCCTTTTATGTCAAATATGTCTATGTTATATGTATTCAATTTATATTTGTTTTCTAAAAGATGTTTATTAGAGATTTATATATATATATAAGTACTGCATAAAATTATGTGGAGCAGAACTTCAATAAAAATGGTGGTGTAAGGACCTCCAAAAATTGTCTTCTTTGTAAAATGAGAGAGAATACGGGCGTAAAGTTATAAGAATCATCTTCTCAGAACACAGGAAATTAACTAAAGGCTTGTAGTTATTCAGGAAATATGTATTCAAGACAAACGACTGAATCTCAGTAAAAACAGTGAGCTTGTGACACCTTAATTTTCCCAGTCCCTTTCCTCTCTTCCCAGCTCCAAGATAGTTTTAAAAATCAACAGACTGCAATCACTGTGAAAACCACCAGTCTGAAGCCAAAAAAGGGGGAAAAATGGTTAGAGGTCCTTCAAAGTCCCATTCCCATAGAACTGACATTATTAAACTGGTAGTTCCCTGGAAGACTCCACTTGCAAGGTTGTCTTTATTTGACATTACTGAGAGTTTACCAAATGCAAACAACCTTTTCCAAAGGGGCATTTGTCTAAAATAATCAGAGGCAATTGTTGAACATCATAGCTGACTGCACAGTAGACAACAATTGGGACTGATAGGTTAATCAAGAAGTTTAAGAGGAATATCTTGGAAATGAGAAATTTATAGAGGGCTTTGAAAAGCTCTGTTACATTACTGAGACTCGAAAAGGGCACTTGCGTGTATAGGAATATGGGTATGAGGCTGTATTCATGCTCAGAAAAGACGAAAGAAAACAATAAGTTCTCAGCTTTGCCTAATTTTGAGGCCATGCAACAGAAAGTTAAAGCTAAGGTGGAATTATTAAATCTATGACTTAGTGTTAAATTCTTGCCCTAACATGCATACTGAACTCTTTGTGAAAGACTGGGAAATGTATTGGTTCCAAACATTTAAGGCAATCTCTGTCATATCATAAGCTGACCATTAAACTAAATGGGTAGATACTTCAGTGGTCACAAACAAAAAAGAATATATACTTCATAGAAATATTTCAGAAAAGTCACTAAACAAACTAAAAACAACTACAAACAACAATAACGGCAAATCTTAGGATTAGTGGAGTATTTGATTTCCAGAATTTCCAGATTATATTATTTAAAATGTCTAGATTTCAACACAAAAACTATGAGGAATACAAAGAAACAAGAGTGTATGGAGCAGGTATTTTATTCTTTTTGATGCAATGGTAAATGGGATTGTTTCCTTAATTTATCTTTCTGATCTTTTGTTGTTATTGTATAGAAATGCAGGAGATTTCTGTGTATTAATTTTGTATCCTGCAACTTTACTGAATCTGTTGATGAGCTCTAGTAGTTTTCTGGTAGCATCTTTAGGATTTCCTGTGTATAGTATCATGTCATCTGCAAACAGTGACAGATTTATTTCTTTTACAATTTGGATTGCTTTTATTTCTTTTTCTTCCCTTATTGTTGTGGCTAGGACTTCCAGAATTATGTTGAATTAAAGTAGTGACAATGGATAACCTTGTCTTGGTCCTGATCTTAGAGGGAAGGACCATACACAAAGGGAGCATGTCAACAGAAACCATATCTTGGAAAGCTCTAATATTAGACTTACTAGAAAAATACTTCCAGATGTTTTAAATATGGTCAAAAACCTAAGGAAAACTATGTTTATAGAACTAAAGAAAAGTATAAAAATGATGTTTTACAAAATGAAGAATAATAAAAAAAAAGGTATACAATTTTAAAAGAACTACATAGAAATTCTGTAGCTGAAAAGTATATTAATTGAAAAGAAAAAAAAAATTCACTGTAGAGGTTCAATATATTTGAGGAAGCAGAAAAAGATAAACATTCCTGAATAAAGGTTAATTGAGATTATCCAGTCTGAGGAAGAGAAAGAAAAAAATAAATAAAGAAAAAATGAACAGAGCTTCAGATACTTGTGCGACATACTCAAGAGTGTCAATATACACTTGCATATGAATTCTCAGCATAATGGCAGTCCAAGAAAGAAAATAAAGAATGAAAGGGGCAGTAAGAATATTTGAAAAAAAAATGGCCCAAAAATGTCCTAATATGAAGGAAATCAGTTTACACATCCAAGAAGCATAACAAACCCCAAGTTGGATAAGCTCAAAGAAATTCACACCTGAGCACATCATGATCAGTAAAAAAGCCAAAGGCAACATATGAGAGAGAGAGAGAAAGACGAGGCATGAAGAAATCCTCTATCATGTTAAGACTGACCTTATATCACAAGACATGGGGGTCAGAAGGTATGGGAGGACACATTCAAACTGCTGAAATATAAAATAGACTATCAACCAATAATTTCCACTGTAACAAAGCTATCCTTTAAAAATTAAGAGGTAATCAAGACATTCCAGATAAACAAAAACTGAAAGAATTTACCACTAGTAGACTGCTGCCCTACAAGAAATACTGAAGTGAGTCCTGCAGGCTGAAATGAAATAATACTAGAGAGTAACTTCAATTCATGGGAAGAAATAAAAGATGCCATTAATCTTAACTATATAGATAAATATAAAAGGTAGTGTAAATATTTTTTTATATCTCTTTTTCCCCTATCTGTATTTAAAGATATCTGCACAAGGCAACAGTTATAAATCTGTGTTGATGGGCACACAATGCAAAAAGACATAATTTGTATGACAATAATAGTATAAAAAAAGGAAGGATATATGTGTTAATATATGATGTTTGTGTTTCTCTTTCTGAGTTACTTCACCCTTTATGACAGTCTCTAGGTCCATCCACATCTCTACAAATGACCCAATTTTGTTCCTTTTTTATGACTGAGTAGTATTCCATTGTATATATGTACCACATCTTCTTTATCCATTTCTCTGTTGATGGACATTTAGGTTGTTTCTATATCCTGGCTATTGTAAATAGTGCTACAATGAATACAAAGCAGAAATAGAGCCACAGACATAGGGAACAAATGTATGGATACCAAGGGGGAAAGGGGGGGTGGGATGAATTGGGAGATTCGGATTGACATATATACACTATTGATACTATTTGTAAAATAGACAACTAATGAGAACCTACTCTATAGCACAGGGAACTCTACTCAATGCTCTGTGGTGACCTAAATGGGAAGGAAATCCAAAAAAGAGGAGATATATGTATATGTATAGCTGATTCACTTTGCTGTACAGTAGAAACTAACACAACATTGTAAAGCAACAGTACTCCAATAAATTTGTTTTAAAAAAAGAAGGATACAGATAGACAAGGACAAATTTTTATATATTATTATAATTAAGTTGTTATTAATCCAAAATAGTGTTATAAATTAAGATAATAAATGATAACCCCCAGGGAAACCACTGAGAAAATAAAAATATATGTGTATATATATTTTCATTTCATATATATATGAAATAAAAATACAAGACAATTAAAATGTGATACTATAAAATATCTATTCAACATAAGACAATAATGAAGAAACAAACTGGAGTAAGAGAAACAAAATCATATAGCACGTTGGAAACAAATGGAAAAATGGCAGACATCCTAACATGTAGGAATTACATTAAATGAAAATTAAGTAAATACTCCAATTATCTAGTTAAAATTTAGAAATTGCAAGAATAGAAAAAAAAATAAAACTATACTCTATCTACAAAAGCTATACTTTACATTCAATGATACAAATAGATTGAAATAAAAATGTGAAAAAAGATAAATCAACTGAACAATAAAGAGAACTTAGGTGGCTGTATTAATATCAGATAAAATATACTTTAAGCCAAAAATTATTATTAAAGACAGAGAATGATACAGTTGACCCTTGAACAACACGAGTTTGAAGAGTGAGAGTGCACTTATACACAAAATTTTTTTTCAATAAATGTATTGGAAACATTTTTGAAGATTTGTTACAATTTGAAAAAAAAAAACTCACAGATGAACCATGCAGCCTAGAAATATTTTAAAAATAAGATAAAGTTAAGTAGGTCATAAGCACATAAAATATATTTAGATACTAGTCTACTTTATAATTTACTACCATCAAATATACACAAATCTATTATAAAAAGTTAAATTTTGTAAAAATTTACACACTCAAACACTATAGACCCTACTTGACACATTTGCAGTTGAGAGAAATGTAAACAAATGTAAAGATGCTGTAGTAAATTATAACTGCATAAAATTAACCATAGTACATACTGTACTACTATAATAATTATATAGCCAATTTCTGTTGCTATTGCAGTGAGCTGAAGAGCTGCAAGTATCCACTTAAAATGTTGTGTGATGCTAATCATCTCTGTATGAGCAGTTTGTCTCTCCAGTAAATTGTGTATCACAGTAAAAAGTGATCTCTCGTTGTTTTCACATACGTTTTGTGTTTCGTGCAATATACGGTAAACTTTGAATAACACCATGGGGCCCATATGAAGTGCTACTATTCTAGGGAATTTTTCCCTAGAAGCAGAGAAAAGTCATAACATTACAAGAAAACAATTGAACTGCTTGATATGTACAGTAGACTGAGGTCTACAACTGCTGTTGCCCGCCATTTAAAGTTAAATGAATCCAACATAGAGACCATTGGAAAAAAGAAAAGGAAAATTTGTGAAGTTGTCATTGCAGCTACACCAGCAGGCATGATAACCTTGCACTTTTTGTGAAATACCTTTTTGTCTCTTATTGGAAATACAACTTTTATGTGGGTGCAGTATTGCTATAAGAAGACAAATCTATAGACTCTAATATGGTTTGAAAAAAAGCAAAGTCATTATATAACAACCTAAAGCAAAAGGAAGATGTAGGATGTAAAGTTGGAGAATTGAATGCCAGAAAAGGATGGTTTGATAATTTTAGAAAGAGGTTTGGCTTTAAAAATATCACAATAACAGGAGAAGCAGATTCTGCCTACCAAGAGGCAGCAAATTCCCAGATGCCATTAAGGAATTGTTGAGGAGAAAAGATATCTGTCCAAACAGCTTTTTAATGCAGATGAAAGTGCATTATTTTGGAAAAAAAAATGCCACCAAGGAAATTTATTAGTAAGGAAGAGAGGTGAGCACCAGGATTTAAGGCAGGCAGGGATAGGCTAACTCTACTGTTTTGTGCAGATGAATTTGGGTTTATGATCAGTACTTCCCTTATCCATAAAGCTGATAACCCCCAGCCTTGAAGGAAGAAATAAACACCAGCTGCCAGTCTTTTGTTTGTACAACAGGAAGAACTACACAAGGAAAACTTGTTCTCTGGATTGGTTCCATTATTAGTTTGTCCCTGAAGTCAGGAAGTACCTTGCCAATAAGGGACTACCTTTAAAGTTCTTTTAATATTGGGCAATGTCGCTGGCTACCCACAGCCTCACGAGTTCAACAGTGAAGCTGTCAAAGTGGTCTTCTTGCCCCCAAACAACATCTCTAATTCAGCCTCCAGATCAGGAGATCATAAGAACATTTAAGTTTTATTATACACAGTACTCTATGGAAAGAATTGTCAATGCTATGGAAGAGAACCCTGATAGAGAGAACATCATGAAAATCTAGAAGGATTACATCATTGAAGATACCATTGTTGTTATAGAAAAAGTCATGAAAGCTATTAGGCTGGAAACAAATCCCTGCTAGAGAAAACTATGTCCAGATGTTGTGCATGACTTCACAGGATTTGTGACCAAGCCAATCAAGGAAAACATGAAAGAGATTGTAAATATGGTAAAGAAAGTTGTGGGTAAGAGATTCCAAGATGTAGATTTTGAAGAAATTCAAGAGCTAATAGACACCACACTAGAGGAATTAACAGAAAATGACTTGAGGGAGATGAGTGCTTCTGGACCAGTGCCAGATGAAGAAGAAGATGTAGAAGAAGCAGTGCTAGAAAACAAATCAACATTAGACAATCTGGCAGGTGGGTTCTGATTATTCAAGATAGTATTTGACTTCTTTTACAACCTGAACCCTTCTATGATATAGGCACTGAAACTAAATCAAACGGTGGAAGAATAATTGGTACCATACAGAAACATTTTCAGATAAATGAAAATGCAAAAAACAAAAATAGTCAGACAGAAATTACACTGTATATCCATAAAATTTCACCAAGTGTGCCTGCCTCTCCTGCATCCCCTTCCACCTCCTCCATTTCTTCTGCCTCTGCCACTCCTGAGGGAACAAGTCTAACCACTCATCTTCCTCCTCTCTTTAGTCTACTCAACATGAAGACAAGGATGAATGATGGTGATCAACTTCCACTTAATGAATAGTAAGTAATCATTATGATGTACCATAAATAAACTTATCTGTTGTGTATGTGTGTTTCTTCATGTGAAAATCTAATAACTGTACAACAAAACTGTATGAGTCATTTTTTGTTACCATAATTATCATTGCCTAAGTATTCATTGTGTAGGACATCGTGTGAAGAATTGCACTGAAGTGGATAGTCTATCATTTCATTGGCATAAGGTGAATGATATTTAATATAAAATTAGTATGTTAGTTTTCTTACTGTCTTATAACTTTACTTTCAAAGAATTACATTATTGAACAGTATTTTGCTCTCTCTCATAATTGGAGAAACTGCATATCAGCCTATCAGCCTACATTACAGGTAATTTTTTTAATGTAACAATGTTTCCAATACTGTCTTATGAACATGATGGTAATACTGTATGATCATGAACAAGACAAGGTTGGCTAGTCTCAGCACTTTTATTCAGCACTGTATTGGACAATCTAGCTTTAGTTCATATGCAAGAAAAATAAATAAAAAAAATCCAGATTGCAAGAGAAGAAGCAAAACTATCTCTATTTGAAGATGTCATTAGCTTATAAATAGAAACTACTGAAGAATACACCAAAAAGTCCACTAGTGCTCAAGTCCACAAGTTCAGCAAGTTTGCAGAATTCAAGGCCAATGCATAAAAATCAATTGTATTTCTCTACACTAACAATGAGCAGCATGGGAATGAATTCAGATGCTATTTAAAATAACATCAAAAATAATAAAATATTTAATAGCCAGGACATGGAAGCCACCTAAGTGTCCAGCAACAGATGAATGGATAAAGAAGATGTAGCACATATATACAATGGAATATTACTCAGCCATAAAAAGAAACGAAATTGAGTTATTTGTAGTGAGGTGGATGGACCTAGAGTCTGTCATACAGAGTGAAGTAAATCAGAAAGAGAAAGACAAATACTGTATGCTAACACATATATATGGAATCTAAGAAAAAAAAAAGTCATGAAGAACCTAGGGGCAAGACAGGAATAAAGACACAGACCTGCTAGAGAATGGACTTGAGGTTATGGGGAGGGGGAAGGGTAAGCTGTGACAAAGTGAGAGTGGCAAGGACATATATGCACTACCAAATGTAAAATAGATAGCTAATGGGAAGCAGCCGCATAGCACAGGGAGATCAGCTCAGTGCTTTGTGACCACCTAGAGGGGTGGGATAGGGAGGGTGGGAGAGAGGGAGACACAAGAGGGAAGAGATATGGGAACATATGTATATGTATAACTGATTCACTTTGTTATAAAGCAGAAACTAACACACCATTATAAAACAATTATACTCCAATAAAGATGTTAAAATAATAATAATAATAAAATATTTAGAAAGAAATTTAATAAGATTTGGACACTGAAAATCACAAAAAAATTTTGAGAGAAATTAAAAACCTAAATAAATGGAGAGACATTCCACACTCTTGGATTGGAAGACTCAGTATTGCTAAGATAGTAATATTCTCCAAATAGATCTACAAATTCAACAAAATCCCTATTAAAATCCCATATGCATTTTATTTGCAGAAGTTAACAAGCTGATCATAAAACTGATGTGAAACGCAAGGGACCAGAATGCTCAAAACATGCTTAAAGAAGAACAAAGTTGGAGAACTCACACTTCTTGATTTCAAAACTTACTACTAAGGTACAGTAATTAAGACCATGTGGTACTGGCATAAGGATAAAGATAGAGATCAATGGACTTGAATTAAGTGTCTGTAAATAAACCCAAATATCTATGGTGAAGTGATTCTTTTTCAGGGTGCCAAGAAAATGCAATGTGGAAAGAATAGTATTTTCAACAAATATTCATATGCAAAATAATATAATTCTACCTCTACAACACATCATATATAAAAAAAAAACTCAAATGAATCAAAGGTCTAAATGTAAGAATGTAAGAGCTCAAATTAATATATATATATATATTTGCATGAAAATATAGGGGTAAATCTTGTGATCTTGGATTAGGAAATTTCTAAATATATAAAACCTAAAACAAAGTGACAAAGGAAAAATTAGTATAAACTGAACTTCACCAAAGCAAGAAAACTTTTGTTTGAAAACTGAAACTCACAGAATGGGAGAAAACATTTGGAAATCATACAACTGAAAAGGAATTTATATCCAGAACATATTTTTTAAAATATTCTTACAGTTCAATAATGAATAAACTATTCAATTAAATGATGGATTTGGGTAGACATTTCTCAAAGAAGATATGCAAAAGGCCAAGAAGTACATGAAGATATGCTAGTCACCACTAGTCACTAAAAAATGCAAATCAAAACCACAAAGAGATATCATTTCATACCCACTAGAATGGCTATAATCAAAAAGTCAGACAATAACAAGTCTTGGTGGAGATGTGGATAAATTGGAACCCTCGTACACTGTGGATTAGAATATGAAATCGTGCAGCAACTTGGAAAACAGTTTCACAGTTCTTCAAAATGTTAAATATAAAATTGCAACATGACTTGCCATTTCCACTCCTAGGTATGTACCCAAGAGGAATGAAAATGTATATCTACACACAAACACACATTAATGTTCATAGCAGCATTACTCATGATAGATAAAATGTGGAAACTCCAGTTATTTGATGAGCTCCAAATGCTTATCAACTTTTTAACAGATAAGCAACACATAGCATATCTACACAATTGAACATTATTTGGCGATAGAAAGGAATGAAGTGCTGATTCATGGTACAGCATGGATGAACCTTGAAAACATTAAATTAGAGAAGCCAAAGACATAAAGCCACATATTGTGATTCCATTCACATGAAGTGTCCAGAATAGAAAAATCTATAGATACAGATTGTACATTAGTGGTCAACACAAGGTGTAGGGAGAGAGGATTTGAGCCTGACTGCTGATGATGTGGGGTGTCTTTTGAGGTTATAAAAATGTTCTGTAATCATATAGTGGTAATGGTTGAAAAACTTTGTGAATATAATAAAAACCAGTGAATTGTACACCTAAAAGGATGAATATTACAACTTTAAAAAAGTAAAATATATTTGAATTTTAAAAATGCTTGGAGCTTACAATGCTGAATAACTCATATCCAAAATCTAAGTTTTCTGAAAGCACGTACACAAAATATGCAGATACCTTGCATCATGGGTAAAATGCTGATATTGAGCTAAATGTGGTGTTAGCTGGCATTTGGTCTTCACAGTAATGAATATTTGTTGCTATCTGTGTTCCAGGATGATTCTTAAGTAGTATTATCAGCATGTTTTCATCTAAATCCTCATAAAATTCTGTGAGGGTTTATGAAAACTATGATGTTATAAATGGACAAACCAAAGCTTTAGTGATTAAAACACTGGTCCAAACCTATTAAGGTGTAGCCAGATTTGGATTGAGATATGTCTGACTCCAAAGTCGATAGTATTCCAATGAAGTATAACCTTTTATTAATTAATAGATCAATTAATTGATTGATAAATTATATCATCTACTCAATAAGTATTTTTCTTAGTTTCCACCATGGGTTAATTATTTTTTCTCTGTTGCGGCTGACATGAATTTTATTTTATTTTTTTATACAGCAGGTTCTTATTAGTTATCCATTTTATACATATTAGTGTATATATGTCAATCCCAATCAGCCATGGGTTAATTTTAACAACAGTAAAATACCAGGAAAAAATCAATGCTTTCATGGAGATAGCATTTATGTGGGGATGGGTAAACAACCAGGAAGCAAATTAATTATGGCGAAAACTCTGAGAAAATAAATATATAGATAGAAAAATTATAGATAGATGATAGATAGACAGATGATAGATAGATAGATAGATAAAGGGAACATGATAAAGAGAGATTGAGTAGTCAGAGGAGAAAGTGATCTGTATGCTAAGACCTGAATAACGAAATAAACCAGCTCTACAAAAGCATAGAGGAAGAGAATCTCATGCATTGGGAACAGCTACTACAGGAGACTTTAGGCAAGAATGTGCTTGGACAGGAAGAAAGAAAATATTCCTAGAATATAATGATACAGGTGGAATGGCAGGATTCAAAGCCTGAGAGCCAGGCAGGGACCAAATTATAGAAGGCTTTGTAGACCTGAATAATGGTTTGGGAGAGGAAAGAAATGACAGTCATGATGATATTGATGACAGTGATCTTGATGATGTTGATGACGATGATAACTCTACCAAAAAGAAACAAGATCAATGTATACACCTGATATGTGCCAGCATTTTGCTAATATTTGATATACATTGTTCTCACTTATCATTCTTAAAAAAAAATGGTGAAATGAAAGTCATCTCCATTTTACACAAGAGAAACCAAGGCTCAGAAATGTTAGCTAACTGTCCCAAGAAAACACAGCTAAATGAATGCTAGAGAAAGGGTTCAATCTATGTGATTCCTTTACCAAAATTGCTAGCCCCAGCTGCCTTCCAAGAGAAAATTCTGTGGCAGAACACTATGTACCTTTATTATTCAGCAATGTTTTTTAGTTGAATGAATTAGACAGAAGTTTATTTTGCCCACCAAATGTTTCTTCCGTGTGTTCTACTCTCACTGTGGATGGTTATGATTCTTAAAGGTATAAAGTTCATTATTTATATCTCTGGGACTCCAAGAATCCCAGTGTCATGATTTCACAAAGAATCCTCACCTTTGGAGTTATCATTCTGGGTCACCACTTTTGAGGATATTTTCAGTGTGTACCTTATGTTTTAGGGACAAAATATTCCAATCTCACTGCAAAAACCAACTTGCGTGACTCATAGACTGTGTCAGGTTTAGGCTGTCAGTTATTAAGCAGGTTGTTCTAAATAAGCAGGCAAGATCTTGTTATTCTGACTTGCAGTTACAGAAAAGAGCTGGCAGCCTCATGAGTATAAAATGAAATGTCAAAGAGTCCGGGGATACGTCATTGTCCAAGAAAAGCCATCAGCAGCTGACTAAGAAAACATCAGATTTACATTTACTCTACCAAGTATTAAACAGTATTGACAAGTGAAATGTTTTTTGTGTTCTTGTCTCTGGGAGAATTTTAAGAAAGACAAATGATTCCTTTTCTGTGGCTGTTTTTAAGAGGTTCAAATATGGGTCAGAGTGGTGAGAAAAAGCTGCAGAGATGATGTGAAAGAAGATTCTACCCCTTCACAAAAACATGTCCCATCTGAGAGTGGTTGTGAAGGTGTGAGAATAAGAGAAATACTTATTTTTCCTGTCCTCACATAAAGCTTGAGCCCTGCTAATTTTTGCTGGAAAACTGAGGCTAAGTAGCAGGGAATTTGCCCAAGGCATCATTGCTAGATAGCAGCAGAACCAGGATTTTAACCTAGGAAGCCTGCCCCTCGAACGGGCAGAAATATTATCCATGTGAGAAAGAAACCATATATATCTCTTCAGGTGTTGGGCAGGGGGGGAGATTATCTTAGTCATACTAATTGGCCAGATTGACTGCAAAATCAAATGCCTTCCCAAGACCCTAAAGCATAATTGTGAACATCTCTATATGTTATATGTCATCTATCTATCTAACTACCTATCTATCTATCCTCTTCTACTCAGAGTGCTTTGAAATATTTTGACATTTATCCCATGGTACAAAAATTATTAGTAGACATATTTATCTGCATACCTCATCTCCAACTAGAATACTACCTCAGGCAATGCAGTGAATTCTATTTTACATCTTCCATCTCTAGTAAAAAGCCTGAAAAGTAGTAAATAAGTGAATGAGTAAATAAATTAGTAACTCAAGCTGGAAGTAGTCCAGCAAACAATACTTCAGATGCTTTTGGCAACCTTTGCAATAGAGTTATAGCTTGGACACTTGTTTCAATTTCTTGAGATAAAATTATTCAACCTTTCACTTGCCCCAGATGAAAAGGTCAATTTAGCATCATTCATCTTCCAGGTAAGTTCTGAAGTATATTTCGGGTGCTGTGATGTATGGTAAAATTTTCAGCATAGTAAGGTAGAGAAGTAACCGCCTCTTTCCCAGAGTTTCAAAATAGTGTATTATAGGGTTGAAAATGATAGATGCGTTGTATACAGTCTTGTTTGTCCTCCAATGCGCTAGTCTCTATATTTGTTTATTTATTTTGGAGATACTGCAGTTTATCTCTGTGTGTGTCCACATATCAGCCAAGCAACCAGGCAAGGGTTTTCAGGAGGATTTTTGCAGAAGGCAGCCAATATGGTGGTGGATTAGCCTTTAACTGATTGTTTGATGGGCCAGAATGTGTGAGAGAGACACACTAAATAAGCAGTTCCAGTCTCTGTGTTGAAATAAAATCATTTTGTGCCTGGGCAAAGGATTAAGAAAACAGGGTCTGTGTTTCTTCTGTTAACAAGAGTTCTAGTTCCATTGTTATCCCTGGATGGGATATCCCACCTTCCCAGTGACATCTGGTCATTGTTATCCCTGGATGGGATATCCCAGCTTCCCAGTGACATCTGGTCAATTAGCTTACTGCAGTCCTACTGAGTTCCTAATAGGTTATCGAAGGGAAGTTTAGCAGAGAGGAGTGGTAATTATATTAGATAAACATATGAAGCCAAGGTCTGTACCTATCAATCATATATTCTGAAGTATACTCATAGCTCCTAAAATTCAGATCCAGTTAACATATATTGAGTATCAACTCTATTTCAAGCACCATCTTTGGCTGTCCAGATAGTTTATTTAATCTTTACCTGAAACACAAATACCATTGTTTCTAATTTACAGATGCAGAAGTTGGATTCAGAGAATTAAGTGGCCAAAACAGTATAATTCAGTTTTCAGGACATTTATTCTATTGGTCTTTCTATTAGGCCAAAGGTGATTAGTACCAGTTAATAGCTATGATCTCTGTACTGATAATCATGCCGTTTTAAAGTCTATTATAATCATATATCAAAGATGAATTTTTGTCCATGGGTCAATAGATGAGCAGCATATATCTGTATGTGAAAGAGAAGTAAGAATAAGGAGATTAATTATGATCCTGGTTATCATATCTCATAAATAGCCCTCAGATTCTTTCATAACTCTTTTTATGTATTTTCAGCACTCTGGTTCAAGCCACAGCTATCCCTTGTTGAGCCTACTTCACTAGCTTTCTAATAAGGCTTCCCATTTCTGCTTTTCTGACTACTCCAATTCACTTTCTCTTCTGAAAATGGCATTCCAATCATTTCATTGTCAAATGAATCAATGAATGAATCAATGAATATTTAATATGCCCTCCCCCCAAATCCTTTCTTAACTTTCTAACCTTACCAGAAGCCATTCTCCTGTTCCCTTTCATTGGCATCTCAAAGATAAAGATGTCCAAAACAGGACTCTTAACAAATGTTCCAATCATTTAATGCTCCATAATAAACCATATCAAAAGTTAATGGCTTAAAACATTGGCTTAAAACAATGGCTTAAAACAACATTCATTTTGCTCACAAATATGCACTTGGACAGGGATTGCCAGGTTCAGCTTGTCTCTGCTCCACTGGGTATCAGCTGAGTGGGCACAAAGTCATCTGACGTTTACTCACTCACATGTGGAGTGGTTGATGGATGTAAACTGAGACATTAACTTTAGCTGTCAGGCAAAACACCTATAAGTGACTTCTCCATGAGGACTGAGCTTCCTCACAACATGGTAGCTGGGTTCTAAGGGTGAATGTCTCAAGAAAAAGAGTGCTAAGGACAAGCTATACTCCCATTCATGTTCTAGCCTTTAAACTCAGATATTCTATCTGCTGAGACAAACATAAATCCATGCATAATTTCAATTATGAAAATTGAAAAACAGACTTCAGTTTTTGAAGGGAGAGAATGCTATCATTCTAGAAGAACATGTAGAACTAGAAGTATCACCATGACCCTTTCAGTGGACAGACCTAAGTTATGTGTCAATGTATCTATCCCTATCACTATTTCCCTATATATATATATATATATATATATATATGATATACCTATATAATAGATGCCTATATAGATCTTTGAGATGCCTGCACATTCACACATACACATAGACACAAACACATAGATGTGTGAAGAGGGAGAGATTTACAAATACATTGATATCTATTATCTCTATTATTGAAATCCTTAAATTCATGAGTTGACACTAATATTTCCAATCTGATGTTTCCTATCCAGCATCACAGGGTTCATTCTAATTTTTCTTTCCATATTTGTAACTCCATTCTCTTACAGTAAAGCTCTCCCTTTCCTTAATATACTAATTTATTTAATCAATTTTCCTCTAGGCAACTAATCTCTTATTGCCATTGCTACTGACTTGCCTGCATGGACTCCTGATTTAACCTGCTAGCTTCTTCCCCTCCCTCAAGGCTTCCCATTTGCAGATAGACTCCTTACCTCATTAATCTGCATGTCGTTGGCACCCTCAAGCTCTGAATTCCCATACCACCTTCCTTGGCTACAGTTTTGTTCTCTCTCCTTGGGCTCTTACTCCTCAGTTGGAGTGTCTGTACAGGTAGATGCCCTTCTCACTCTGTTTGGCTCTGACCATCCATACCAAGCTTTTAACTCCCCACCTTCTCACCCAACATGGACACTCCTTATCCTACTTATACTCCAATGTCCAACAATGGCACTCCTCCACATAGACACTCACATTACCCTGCTTGGGTTCTGAAACCCTAACTGAGCCACACACAGATATGGCTGCCTTCCTCACTCAATTGGCTTGATTCCCCATGGCAGCCCATCTCATATAGATACCGTCTTCAGCTTGAGTTTGGACACCCCATACAAAGCGGTTCTTCCAGGTGGATGACTACCATGCTTGACCTTACCTAATGGTTTTAGGACTGAATTGTTTAGGAAGTTGAAGGGAAAGGTCTATCAGTTGAGTCCTTTGGAAAGCAGATGCTGAAATTAAGTTAGGAGTGTAAAGAGTTATTGTGGAGTAGCACCTGAGTGGCACCTAAATCGAACAGAAGCAGACTTGTTCCCAGACCATCTGGCAGGGAAAGTCAGATGGGGCCAACTGTGAAATTGTGAGGTATATATATAAGAGCCTCTGCCAGACCAGTGGAGAGCTCTGGAGCAAAGATTGCCCTTCAAATGAATACTCATTGGTCTTGACCCATCAATGACGAGCTTGCTCCATCATGAAAAGTGTGGCCTAAACTCAAACTCTATAGCACAACTTAAGGAGTTATAACTGGCAAGTTCCAGAAAACCATAATCAACATAATCTATCAACAATTTCTGTCTTGAAGAGTGTGAGAGGTACATTTCTGCATCTTCCACAGACAAGATATAGGGAGAGAAAGGGAAGGGATTTCTATTAACTTTAGATATGTGTTAAATATCAATATTAATACATATAACTCAATCCTGAAGCCCATAAAAATTCAGAATTGAGATTATTGATTCTCATATATCATTATCTGTCAACATCACCCTGGGTGTTTGGCGAAAATATATGTGCACACCATAAATCTAGAACTGGAACCCCTCAGAATGAGTCCCAGGAACCTGCATTTTTAACATGTAAATCAAGTCATTGAAAACATTTTAAACTCTGCCTGCAGATCCCTCATGCACTCAATGAAATTTTTTTGTAAGTTCATTTTTATCACCATAGGCTGTTGACTGATCTGACACTTCAGTCCAGCCCATAACTATGGAAACTGTAACTATTGTTTTGCTGAGGGAAACATCTTGTCCTTTTGCTGTAAATCTATTTTGCTCAGGGGCAAGCTTTTATAGGTCAAGATCCTTGCTGTGTTATTGAGAAATGTAGGTTGGATTGTAAAGAACAATTGTTTCCTGCAAAGTCACAAATTTGGGCCCAGCATGATGGATATTCTCAGGTTATGTGTGCTATAGCATACATTGAACGATAAAATTATCTCAGTAAGATATTTTTATGAATCTGACCTGCCTTGCCAACATGAAGTATTAGGCATTAGGAATATGTAAAAGAGAAACTATGGGTAAAAAAAAAAAAAAGTTTCCGATTATTTGCTCAAGTGACACTTCAATCAGCCTATTTTAGCCTTCTTTTTGTCTTCTGGTTTTCTTTGACTTGCTAACCCCTTGTCTCTGAATCTTGACTCTGTATCTCTTCTTAAGTTTTCCTTCCTAATCTTTGACCTCAAGACTATATTTTTTAACATGAGGTGGTTACCTCCCCTGTCTATACACGTAAATACACAAAATTGTTATATAGTGACTACACTGTCTCCCAGAGCCCCAGAAGGCATTATGATAACAGAAAACTTTTCTTTCCTTAGGTATGTTAACAGAGGTCTTCTCTCATAAGATCATTTACCCCAAATTTGTATTGCTATGTAAATAAATATCCCAAATGCAATGACATAGTAATTACAATTGCTCATTTTTCTCATGTATTTGCAATTTAGGAAGGGCTTGGAAACAACAGTTCACCTCTGTTCCTTGCACCATCAGCTTGGACAGTTCAAGGCTAAGGACTACTCACAAGGCTGGAGGCTGCAATCATATAAAGACCCACTCACCCCCATGTCTAGTGGTTGATGCAGCAGTTAAAATGGAACTGTTGGCCAGAACATCTCTGCATGTGGTTTCCTCACAGCATGGCAGCTGTGTTTTATGAGTCGTTTTCCCAAAAGACAGGATATGGTAGCTAGCCATTTCTTAAGGCCTGGGCCTGGAAACTAGCCATTTCCATTGCCAATTATCTGTTGATCCAGTCAGAGAGACCAGACTCAAAGGAAGGGGGCATAAAACATACATCTCAATGAGAAGAATGTCAAAGAGTTTTGGGGTCATTTTTTTAATACTATCATACGAAACTCATCATCATTAAGACTTGCCGTTGTGAGATTCCCAACCCTGCTCATAAGATGAATCATCTTCAAGTTGTAGTGATGAGTAATAATAGGTAACACTTGAGAAATAGGAGACTTCGTAAGGCAAAGGAAAATACAGAGGAGGTGTACTTGACTGTGTCTTACAATCCTGTTATTCTAGAAATAATATCCAGCAGGGGAAGAACTTCTTATTAGGATTTCTCTGGCAATAGAGGGAAAAAAAAATGTTCTTACTCATTAAAGTTTGTAAGACTTTTCAAAGCACTAGCATGAACAATGGCCTATAAGTTTCTAACAATATCCACCAAAGAAATTGGTACTGCCATTATTATTTATATTATACTAAGGGTAAATTTTGATTTTGTGATATTAGAGGATATGCTCAGTATTTTACAGCTAGAAAGTAAAGAGACTGAACTTTAAATCAATTTTCCCTCAAATCTCATGACAAGGCAAGTTTTGTTAATAAAGAAAATTTGAATTTCAAATTAAGACAGAAGATCTGAACTTGAATTGGTAAATTGGAGCAGATATATTATGAGGTAATTCCAGTTAAATAGAAAGTATAGAAAGCTTATAGCAAGAAGAAGGGAGGTAAGAAACTTGGTCTCACTGGGGAGGTTAATTCTGATAAGGGAAGGCAGTTATTCAATGTACAGTATCCAAAGAGCTTGTCAAGATCACACGTAATTTGGTTGGCAAAGACTCTTAATAGCATGGCTCATTCTATTTGGTGGGTTCCAGTAGCAGGGTTAGTGTGGTTGACAAGTTATGTTCCAAGATTGGCATGCATTAGGATGGGAATGCCAAGAAATGTGTCCATTCACCAAAGGACATCTTTGAGGATATGGGATTAAGATTCAGTTTCATAAGTGTGAGAAGGACACAATTTAGGAAGATAAAATGTCCAATTCAGGTTAATTGAACTTCACAGTATTTTTCTGAGTCTCAAAGAGTGTTTCTTGTCCCTTCCCCTAATATGGGAGTAAGGGATTAAGAGGGAAAAACTATTATGTATAAGCTATAGGATATATTGTACAACACATGTACTGACAAAGCAAAAGACTTTATTGGGAAGGGATCCCCAGCAAGAAAGCAGCAGTGTAAGGGGACCCAGGAGAACTTGCTCTGACATGTGTCTCACAGTCTCAGGTTTTATGATAATGGGGTTAGTTTCCGGGTTGTCTCTGGCCAATCATCTTGCTTGTGCCCATATTTGGTCTGACTCAAGGTCCTTTCTAGTGGCACATGCATCTCTCAGCCAAGATGGATTCCAGTGTGAAGGATCCTGGGAGGTTGGCAGGACATTTTATGGGGTGGTGGGTTTCCTCCCTCCTTTTGGCCCCTCCCAAATTCTCCTGGTTCAGTGGCAGCACCATGCTCCTTATTGGGACTTCTTATTGGGAGACAACTCATGCAAGTGGCTATCAGCATGCCTGGCTAAGGCAAGAAGTTTTGGTTAATCATTCCCTAACAGAGATTAGAAGTCCCAAATCAGTTTCTCTGGTTGAAATGAAGATATTAGTAGGGTCATTCTCCCTCCCAAGTCTTTAAGAGGTAATCTGTTTCTTTGTCTTTTCCTGATTCTAGAACTGCATGTTTTGTATTCCTTGGTCCTTGGGCCCTTCCTCCATGTTGCTTCAATGATCACAATGCCTTTTTCTTCTCTTGTATTAGAATTGTAGCCAAGGCTGTTGCCCCATAATCATACCCCTGTCCCTCCCTCAAATAGAAATCAATTACTCTTATCTAAATTTTAGGAGGATGTGGTAAAGAGAAAGAAAAATAACAAGAACTGTTTAGAAACAACTAGACCCAAGATGGGGATGATTTGATTTCCAGTAGACCTTGAACCTCAGTGTATACTCATTGTAATGCATTAACATGCTAAATGACAAACCCACTTATGCCATGACAGTTGACGATTGCCAAGACAATAGGAAAAGCTAGTACAAGAACTAAAAAAGAAAGTTGCATCAGTTCCGAGTCCAAACCACACCTGTTCTCGGAAAACTCATGAATATTCCTCTCATACTTTCCAAATCCCTCCCTTTTACTTTGACCCGCACGTACGTTTGGTGTCTCCACCCAAATTGGTTTGAGAAGTAGATTTGCAAACTAGTTTACTGCTCCTCCATTCTTTGGCCACTGAAATAAGCTTGTGCTGTTCCAGTCTCAGCATTTGTTTCTTTATTGGATGTGCAAATCCAATTGGAAAAGGAACCTCCCTGGCAGAGACAAGGGGTCTCAGACTGGACTAGGACCCCAGCACGGGTCTAGTAGGCCAATTCCATAACAAAATCTTCTATTTCCTTCTTGTAAAGAAAATTGCAATTAGAATCAAAGCCTCTGGATGATCCATGATAACTTCCCCTTCTCGAGATTCTTCACTTAATCACATCTGCAAATTTTCTTTTGCCATATAATATTCACAGGTTCCCAAGATTAGGACTCAGACATTTTGGAGGCCATTATTCAGGTTACCAAAGCCATAGTTTCCTGCATTTTAGATAAAGTCACATGGAAGTGAAGCCTGGATTAAAATTCAGATCTTCCCATAGCTTACATTTTTTTTTTTTCCCTCACCCACATCTACTCTATTGCCTTAGTTCTAGGAAATGTACCACTATTCCTAGACATAGGAAACCCTGCTACCTTCAGGATTCTAGAGTGCACAGATCTCCCCAAGAACACAAGATACCAATTATGAATGAAAGCAAATTTAATGACAAAGAATAAAGCAAGGATGGATATATGTCTTCCATCATCAATTATACTATAGTGAAAGACAAGTATTTTAAATTCTCTGAGATTCAATTTTCTCATTTTCAAAATGGGAAAATTATATATGCCCAATAACCTCATTAGGTTATTGGAAATATAAGAAGGACAACTATTTGAATAAGTGAAGCACTGTGATCAGTTTCAATCTTTGGGGTTTATGAATTTCTATCCAAACAGTACTGAAGGATGTGGAAGTTTCATTTTTCTGATATAGACTATATTAGCCCTTGATTCTTCATCTTTTGGGGATTGTATGAAATACTTGACTTACATTTTAACTTTTATCTGAAGCTCCAGGTATAACTGACAGACCTTATTAGTAGACAGCAAGAAATAAATTTCACCTTCTGAAGATTCTGGCAAAAATAACAGGGACTTTTAACTATTGGGAAAAAAAACTGAATTAAAATGTCCCTTAGAAAGAAAACTGATTTTTAATGGAACAGATGGACTATTACACTGACCACTTTCCAATCTGATTTTATCTTCCTGTTTTTTTGATTCATCCATATTGATATATTGCTCCTTATATGAGCATAATGTAATCCTGCAAGCCACAGGAAAATTTCAGCAGTCAAATGCATTGTGAATAATTGCTACTCGACTGACATAAATTTGTTTGCAACTCCAGGATCATAAAGCAATAATGTTGGAATTGACCCCAGGAATTGCCGAGGAGTGTGTGGTAAAATGGAAGGATTACTGGTCTGGGAGCCCAGAGAAACATTTTCTAATCCATTCTGAAAATCCTATACTCTTCCATTTATGCTTTGTGTCTGTCATATATTTCACAGATTTTTATTTCCAATATGATCACTGCAATTAGATGCTTAATTATCTCTTCTTTGGACATTGGTCATCAGATCTTAACTAGAAAACTCTCTGTCAGCAGTGTGTTCTATGTGCTTCTGGACAGTTTACTTTGTTAAGATTCTGATTACTAAACAAACAACCAAAAAAACCCCAAAAAATCATGTTATTCCCTTATTTAAAAATCTTCACTGGTTGCACATTACCTATCATTTGACTCAACCCATTTCTTATGTCTTATCTATCTTCCCCATCCACTCACCTAAACAACCTTCAGTTTTATTCATCCTATAATTCTTATAAGTCTCTGACACTAAATTTGTTGACTTTCTTCCTTTATTTGATTTTTTTTTCTGTACTATGCCTGTCCAAATCCTACCAGCCAAAGGAATATAGAGTAAAAGTGGTATGCTATTTCTGGGTCAAGAAAATTAATAAGTGTATATACTTTTATTCTCTTTTTCTCTTCAGCTTCCTTGAAACACAGACATTATTTAGTCTAATAAAAAAATCTCTGGGGCTTCCCTGGTGGCGCAGTGGTTGAGAGTCCACCTGCCGATGCAGGGGACATGGGTTCGTGCCCCGGTCTGGGAAGATCCCACAAGCCATGGAGCGGCTGGTCCCGTGAGCCATGGCCGCTGAGCCTGCGCATCTGGAGCCTGTGCTCCGCAACGGGAGAAGCCACAACAGTGAGAGGCCCGTGTACCGTGAAAAAAAATAAAATAAAATAAAAATCTCTAAAAAACAAACAAAATTCTACAACCAATTTACACTTATTGATGAAATTACTTTGAGAGAAAATATATGGCAGTTTCTACTAAAGTTGAAAAAACTCATGCTCTTTTACTCATCAATTCCACTTATATTTGCCACTATTAGAAACAGTTTAGTGTTATTAGTAATAGCAACTCTGGAAACAACTTAAATATACATCAAAAGTAGAATGCTTAAATAATAGTGACATAGTCATGTATTGGAGCATTACCCAACCACAAAAATGAAACAAATGAACAACAACAAAAAAAAAACTACAAGTAAACAAAATGACTTAGATGAATCTAACATACATAATCTTGAACAAAACCAACAAGAAATGTGTATGAGATTTAAATAAACTTTTAAAACAGTGAAAAGTGATCAATGGAAGTAGGAATCAGGATATTAAGTACTGAAGTGACTGAAAGATAACATGAAAGGGGCTTCTGTTTTACTGGTAACAACCATTTTTAAAGTTGGTTATATGATTATGTTTATCTAATGAAAAATTATTAACCTCAAATTTATAAGTTGCATATTTTTTCAAAAGTATATTATAATTCAATACTATATTAGCTTAGGCTGCCATAACAAAATACCATAGACTAAATGGTTTAACCAACAGAAATAAATTTCTCAGAGTTCTAGAGATTGGGAAGTCCAAGATCAAGGTGTCAGCAAGGCAAGTTTCATTGAGGCTTCTTCTCTTGTCATGTCTTGTAGCAGCTGCCAACTTGCTGTGTGCCCACATGACCTCTTTTTGTGTTTGGCGTGGAAGGGGAGTAGAGAGAGAGGAAGCCATCTTTCTGGTGCTTTTTCATAAAGGATGCTATCTTATAATGGCAGCCACAACTTCATAGAAGCTTCACTATCATGACTGCATATAAGCCTACTTATCCTGCAAATGACCCATATCCAATACAATAACATCAGGTATTAGGGCTTCAACAGATGAATTTTGAAGGGACATAAAATATATTTCAGTCCATAGAAGATACCATGTTATATAAAAACAAACACAAAATAAAAACAAAACAGGAGAGACCTTCAAGATGGTGGAGGAGTAAGACGTGGAGAGCACCTTCCTCTGCACCAATACATCAAAAATACATCTACATGTGGAACAACTCCTACAGAACACCTACTGAAAGCTGACAGAAGACCTCAGACTTCTCAAAAGGCAAGAAAATCCCCACCTTCTTGGGTAGGGCAAAAGAAAAATCAACGAAAAAACATAGACAAAAGAATAGGGATGGGACCTGTATGTCTAGGATGGAGCTGTGAAGGAGGAAAACTTTCCACACACTAGGGAGCCCCTTCACTGGTGGGTATGGGGGTGGGAGAGGGGGAGCTGTAGAGCCATGGAAAAGAGTGTAATAACAGGGGTGCAGAGGGCAAAGGGGAGAGATTCCTGCAGAGGATTGGTGCCAACCAGCACTCACCAGCCTGAGACTCTTGTCTGATCATCTGCCAGGGTGGGCAGAGGCTGAGACCTGAGGCTCAGGATTTGGGGATCAGATCCCAGGGAGAAGACTGGGGTTGGCTGCGTGAAGACAGCCTGAAGGGGGCTAGTGAATCACAGCTAGCCGGGAGGGAGCCCCCAAAATGTCTGAACCTGCCCAGAGAGGCAAAAGACCATCATTTTGGGGTGTGTGAGGAGAGGGGATTCCTGCTCTGTGTGCCCACAGAAGGCAGAGCACTGCCTAAGCAAGCTCCAGAGATGGGCATGAGCCACAGCTATCAGCTCAGACCTCAGAGATGGGCATGAAATGCTAACACTGCCACTGCTGCCACCAAGAATCCTGTGTGCAAGTGCAGGTTACTACGCACACCCCCTGGAGATCCAGAACAGCATGCCACTGCCAGGGTCCCATGATACAGGGACAACTCCTCCGGGAGAACACACAGCATGCCTCAGGCTGTTGCAATGCTACTCTGGCCTCTGCCTCAGCAGGCTCTCCCTGCATTCTAATTATGACTACCACACTCCTCCCTCTCCCCAGCCTGAAAGAACAAGAGAGCCCTAATCACTTGCTTTTTAACCCCCTCTCTCTGGGAGGAGAACAGACTCCTGAGGGTAGCCTACACACAGAGGTAGGGCCAAAATCAAAACTGAACCCCAGGAGCTGTGTGAACAAACAAGAGAAAGGGAAATTGCTCTGGGCAGCCTCAGAAGCTGCACAAACAACTTGATAAATGCTGCATCTGCAGAATACCTAATAAAACAATGAATGTTCCCAAAATTGAGGCAGCGGACTTTGGGAGCAACTGTAGACTTGGAGTTTGCTTTCTGCATATGATTTGTTTTAGCTTTTATGTTTATCTTAGTTTAGTTTTTAGTGCTTGTTATCATTGGTGGATTTGTATATTTATTTGGTTGCTCTCTTCATTTATTTTATTTTTTTATTTTTTTATTACAATTTTTCCTTTTTCTGTTTCTATGAGTGTGTATGTGTATGTTTCTTTGTGTGATTGTGTCCGTTTAGGTTTGCTTTTACAACTTCTCCTAGGGTACGCTCTGTTCCTTTTTGTTTGGTTGTTTTGTTTGTTTCTTTGTTTTCTCTTTAGGAGTGTATGTGTTTGTTTCTTTGTATGATGTAGTCTGTTTAGCTTTTCTTTCACAATTTGGTTTGAGGTTCTCTCTGTTCGTATTTTTTTTCTTCCATTTTTTCTGAGCCAGGTGGCATAACAGGGTCTTCGTGCTCCAGCTGGGTGTCGGGCATGAGCCTCTGAGGTGGGAGAGCAGAGTCCAGGACATTGAACCACCAGACACTTCCTGGTCCCATGTAATATCAATCGGCAAGAACTCTCTGAGAGATCTCCATCTCAACACTAAGACCCAACTCCATCTAATGGCCAGCAAGATCCAGTGCTCAATGTCCCATGCCAAACAAAAAACAAAACAGGAACAAAACCCCACCAATTAGCAGAAAGCTGCCTAAAGTCATACTAAGTTCAGAGACACCACAAAACACACCACCAGATGCAGCCCTGACCACAAGAACACATGCACCAATTCCCTCCACCAGGAAGCCTACACAAGTAACTGAACCAACATCACCCACTGGGGGCAGACACCAAAAAAAAAAAAAAAAAAAGGGAACTACGAACCTGCAGCCTGTGCAAAGGACCCCAAATACAGTAAATTAAACAAAATGAGAAGACAGAGAAATATGCAGCAGATGAAGGAGCAAGGTAAAAACCAATGAGACCAAACAAATGAAGAGGAAATACACAGTCTACCTGAAAAAGAATTCAGAGTAACGACACTAAAGATAATCCAAAATCTCAGAAAATGAATGGAGAAATACGAGAAACGTTTCACAAGGACTTAGAAGAACTAAAGAGGAAACAAACAATGATGAACAACACAATAAATGAAATTAAAAATTATCTAGAAGGAATCAATAGCAGAATAATTGAGGCAGAATAATGGATAAGTGACCTGGAAGATAAAATAGTGGAAATAAATGCCACAGAGCAGAATAAACAGAAAAGAATGGAAAGGATAGTCTCAGAGACCTCTGGGACAACATTAAATGCAACAACATTCGCATTATAAGGGCCCCAGAAGGAGAAGATAAAAAGAAAGAATCTGAGAAAATATTTGAAGAGATTATACTCAAAAACTTCACTAACATAGGAAAGGAAAGAATCAGTCAAGTCCAGGAAGTGCAGAGAGTCCTGTACAGGATAAATCCAAGGAGAAACATGCCAAGATGCATATTAATCAAACTATCAAAAATTAAATACAGAGATAAAATATTAAAAACAGTAATGGAAAAGCAACAAATAATATACAAGGGAATCCCCATAAGGTTAACAGCTGATATTTCAGCAGAAACTCTTCAAGCCAGAAAGGAGTGTGAGGACATATTTAAAGTGATGAAAGGGAAAAGCCTACAACCAAGATTACTCTACCCAGCAAGGATCTTGTTTAGATTCAATGAAGGAATTAAAAGCTTAAAGAAAAACAAAAGTTTAGAGAATTGCACACCACAAAACCAGCTTTACAACAAATACTAAAGGAACTTCTCTAGGGAGGAAACACAAGAGAAAGAAAAGACCTATAATAAACCCAAAACAATTAAGAAAATGGTAATAGGAACATACATATCGATAATCACCTTAAATGTAAATGGACTGAATGCTCCAACCAAAAGACATAGACTGGCTGAATGAATACAAAAACAAGACCCATATATATGCTGTCTACAAGAGACCCACTTCAGACCTAGGGACACAGACAGATTGAAAGTGAGGGGATGGAAAAAATATTCCATGCAAATTGAAATCAAAAGAAAGCTGGAGAAGCAATTGTCATATCAGACAAAATAGACTTTAAAATAAAGAATATTACAAGAGACAAAAAGGACACTACATAATGATCAAGGGATCAATCCAAGAAGAAGATATAACAATTGTAAATATTTATGCATCCAACATGGGAGCACCGCAATACAGAAGGCAAGTGTTAACAGCCATAAAAGAGGAAATTGACAGTAACACAATAATAGTAGGGGACTTCAACACCCCACTTTCACCAATGGACAGATCATCCAAAATGAAAATAAATAAGGAAACACAGCTTTAAATGACACTTTAGGGCAGATGGACTTAATTGATATTTATAGGACATTCCATTCAAAAACAACAGAATATGCTTTCTTCTCAAGTGTTCATGAAACATTCTCCAGAAGAGATCATATCTTGGGTCACAAATGAAGCTTTGGTAAATTTAAGAAAATTGAAATCATATCAAGTATCTTTTTGGACCACAATGCTATGAGACTAGATATCAATTACAGGGAACAAAAATGTAAAAGATACAAACACATGGAGGATAAACAATATGCTACTAAATAACCAAGAGATAATAGAAGAAATAAAGAGGAAATCAAAAAAAACCTAGAAATAAATGCCAATGAAAACACGATGACCCAAAACCTATGGGATGCAGCAAAAGCAGTTCTCAGAAGGAAGTTTATAGTAATACAATCCTACCTCAGGAAACAAGAAAAATCTCAAATAAATAACCTAACCTTAAAACTGAAGCAATTAGAGAAAGAAGAAGAAGAATAACAACAACAACAACAACAAAAAATTAGCAGAAGGAAAGAAATCATAAAGATCATATCAGAAATAAATGAAAAAGTAATGAAGGAAACGATAGCAAAGATCAATAAGACTAAATGCTGGTTCTTTGAGCAGATAAACAAAATTGATAAATCATTAGCCAGACTCATCAAGAAAAAACGGGAGAAGACACAGCTCAACAGAATTAGAAATGAAAATGGAGAAGTAACAACTGACACTGCAGAAATATAAAGGATCATGAGAGATTACTACAAGCAGCTATATACTAATAAAATGGACAACCTGGAAGAAATGGACGTATTCTTAGAAAGGTATAACTTTCCAAGACTGAACAAGGAAGAAATAGAAAATATGAACAGACCAATCACAAGTAATGAAATTGAAACTGTGATTAAAAATCGTCCAACAAACAAAAGCTCAGGACCAGATGGCTTCACAGGTGAATTCTATCAAACATTTAGAGAAGAGCTAACACCTGTCCTTCTCAAACCCTTCCAAAATATAGCAGAGGGAGGAACACTCCCAAACTCATTCTACAAGGCCACCATCACCCTGATACCTAAATCAGACAAAGATGTCACAAAAAAAGAAAACTACAAGGCCAATATCACTGATGAACATAGACGAAAAAATCCTCAACAAAATACATAGCAAACAGAATCCAGCAGCACATTAAAATTATCATACACCATGAACAAGTGAGCTTTATCCCAGGAATGCAAGGATTCTTCAATATACACAAATCAATCAATGTCGCCCACTTCCTAACCAACCCTATCTCACAGTTTTGTTAGTAAACAAGCTGCCTTCTGGAACTATAATTCTACCCTGAGTTTCTGACAACTGGAGGAGATGACTTAATTCTGCATAAGTCTTGCCAATTCTCTCACCTAAGACCATGCTTTTATATCCTCCAGCCACAGACTGGAGCCCTGTTACGAACGAAAGCTTGGTCACTACTGTACAATCAAATCACTAACCAGCCAAAGCAAAACAGCTTGCCTTCCACCTCCCAGTCCCCACAATCCACCTTTTGGATAATCTCCTCCAAATTTCAGCCTCCATTCATGTCTATTTCCCTAGGCCTGCTATTTATTTTTCCAGTTCCCTTTTGGCCAGTGTTACTCAGGGCCAAACTTGCCAGGCATTCAAGATCATATACATTATGACTCATTTTTAATATTTCCCACTCAATTTCTCCTTTTTCTGCACTTCTCAACTCTTTTGCTGTGCATTTCTTGGAACTTTTCAAAGGATAGTTAGAACCTCCCTAGGATATTTATCATTTAAATTAAAGAGGAGAAAGGGAGATTAGTAAGATCAAAACAAAGATAAGAAAATACTAATTTTCAAAGAGAATAGAGTATAAATGGAAGAAGTACAAGGGTGGAAAGCAAGAATACTCAAATTTGGACAAGTTATTTTACTGCCCAGGGCCAGGGCTGGAAATGGTGAAAGGCATAACCAGATGATTTACAGGAACTCCTGTGACGTGTAATATTCACTGAGTCTCTGAGCTGAGATGTAAAGGAGTATGGGTGCAAGATCTTGTATATCCCCAGATTAGAAGAGTTTTAGTAGCCAGACTTGGATGTGAAAGGAAGTAGAGGCTGTAACATTTATTTCATTTATCTTCAGATTAATCAAACTGCTATTATCAAACTAATTGTTAAGCAAATAATTTAGATACTTTGAGAATGAAAGGTGTTATTTAACAATGAAATTGCTTTCTTAAGTTCTATTTAATGGCGTCTTAAAGACAAAAGTTATCATTAAAGAATTCCTTTTATTCTCTGGAAAGGTAATGGATTATATTATACTAACTTTCTGAATGTCATGGTTATAATAAAATATATTAAAGAGATTGTTTAGTAAAATAATAGATAAAAGGTAAACTTATAATGATGCTTACAAATAATCAAAATTCTAAAAGATGAAAGAAGGAAAGACATGCTCCTTATTTTTATTTACTCTTCCCTTTCATCTCTTACTTTTATTTCTCCTCTTCCTCCTACTTCTTTTCTCTCATAAATCAACTTTATCTTACTAGTGCTAAAATAGACCAAACATTGGAAAATGAAAGAAATTTTCTGTGTTAATTCTGTCTCATATTTTGGTGCTAACAATCTTACATTTGGTGTGATTTACATTTACTAAAAGTACTAAAAGTACTTTTACATTTACTAAAAGTACTAAAAGTACTTACATTTACTAAAAGATTAGTAAAACAAAATGCATTATCATCATCATCATCTTTATCATCATTATCCCTGATGCTGACAAGGGTGATGTAAAATAAACGGGGTAAGAAAATTGGTACAACTTTTATGAAAAGCCTTTTGATGATATATTTTAATAGAATAATAGAAGCTTAGTGCATTTAGACCCAGCAACTATATTTCTGAACCTCTATCTGAAAGAAATAATCCTAAATATAAAAATATCATTACATTAAAAAAATTAACATAGTTATTTATAATACCAATCAACTTGAAACAATTAAATGACCAACAAAATTGGAATGCTTAAACAAATTATAGTATATATACTCAATGGAATTTTATACAAGATTTAAACTGAATGCCCATGAAGAGGATGTCATAAATTATAAGCATTTCCCTTATTAAGGGAAACAGCTGGATAACAACTGTATATAAAGTTTAATTATAATCATGTTTAAATTGTTCATAAAAATGACTCTAAATAAATATATTTCCATTGCAGAATTTAGACTCTGGGAGAGTTCTTCCCCTTCCCATATATTTCTGTTTTACAAATTATATTTCATGACTCTGAATTGATTTTTATAATGAAATAAAAATAAGCATAGTTTTGGAGGAAGTCATTTTGGAAATTTTGGAAGCCAATGACTTAGTTAACCCACATTTATATATCATGCTATGAACAAACAACGAATGTGCCAGGCACTCTGCTAAATATGTAGGGAAAGCAGAAATGTTGGAAACAGCCTCCCTGTCCTCAACGACTCAATGTCAAGAGTGGGACTCAAGTGTGGACCTGATTAAATATAAAGTGATTTCATTTCTGAAGGGGTCCACAAGATAAATGTAAACTAAGTTCTTTGAGGTCATAAGGAAAGAAAATGGTAGTTCTAAGAAGCTGACTGAGGAATGGAGATAGTTGTGAAATTTGAGATAACATTTGTATGAGGGGTACCAGTTCCACTGTGTGACCTGGGAAAGTCAGTTCTGGAGGGAAGTATTTCACAGGTGAAGTCCCAGGAAAGATGTTGGGGCTACATTCAGGGAAAACAGGATGGATTCATTTATGGGAAGCATTCTCAGGAAGTACTAGTCTCGATGACAGTTGGAGAAGGTGTGCCACAGTAGGAAAAGTTTGGGTATGGGTTAAGAACACAAATAGGCTACCTTAAAGGGAAGTAGAACGTTTAACTGGAGGAGGAAAGGGGATGAGAGATAGCTTCCTTTGTAATACACATTATGGATGCTTTTCTCTAAGGTACCTGCATACTTTGGCTACTTAGAGTCTTCTCCCACTGGGAAAGGCTGAGAAGAAAGGCATGTGGATGGAGAGAAAAGAGTTATTATAGATGGGACTCATTTCTGGTCAATCAGATGTATGCAAATATATTGTGTGGAATTTGCATTAAAGCTATGTTAACAGGAAGATGATTTACCTGAGAAGAGGTCCCATTTTTCTTTCCCCCTACCTCTTGCTACATGGAATGGAAACATGGTAGCAGGTGTTCTAACATGAATTTTGTAAAGCAACTTTGAGTGTGGAAACCAGAGAATAAAGAAAAGAAAAGGATGGGCTTCCCTGGTGGCGCAGTGGTTGGGAGTCCGCCTGCCAATGCAGGGGACACGGGTTTGTGCCTCGGTCCGGGAAGATCCCACATGCCACGGAGCAACTGGGCCCGTGGGCCATGGCCGCTGTGCCTGCACATCCGGAGCCTGTGCTCTGCAATGGAAGAGGCCACAGCGGTGAAAGGCCCACGTACCACAAAAAAAAAAAAAAAAAGTAAAGAAAAGGATGAAAGCTACCATACCAGCCTTAAGCTTCTCATCTCTCAGATTTCTTTTATGGAAGAGAAAGGGTGTCTTCCAGAAGCTACTGCTATTTCAGTGTCCCATTCTATTATAAGGAGATGAAGTAAATCCTAAGTAACAAAAGCTGATATGTATTTACTGAGTTAAAGTTTGTTTTAGGCAGAGCAATAAGATATACATACTTATATAAAATACATAGTTATAGAGTATATAACTATATATTATATATTTTTTATTTTAATCTTCATAATATTAATCCTTACAATAACACAGTGATGTATATATGAATTCTGCCATTATATAGAGTAAAACTATAGAGAAAAAGAAAGGCTGAACAATGTGCTCAAGATCAAATTGTATATGAGTAGTATGAATAAAAAGCAAGTCTCTGTCTCAGTGTTAACAAAACTATGGTCTTTACACAACATATGTGCGATTTCTAATTTGCACACATGCTATGCATTCTGTATTTTCTATTTCAGATCTTTTTGATGATTATTGGTAAGATTCAAGCCAACTGTCTTTTTCCTTTGTAATTGGCTTTTTAGTTTATTTTAAGTAAATAATAATCATGATCATATTCATAATAATAAAAGCATAAGCAATGTCACCTTCTAATGATGCATTTTTACTCAAGTTTGGCAGAAACAGGTCATATGGCTACTTCTAATTTCAAAAGGGGCAGGAAAGAACAAGTCTTTCAGGTGTCTGGAAAGAGAGGAAAGACTGAAGAATTTACATACAGTCCTGAGGACTAATCAAGACTTTTGATATACTAGCAAATCAGTTTCATAAACAGTTGTACCAATTTATGCTCCAAAAAACAATTTTAGTGAATGCCTCTTCTTTACTCTTGTCCAGTAATTCTGTGATTTCCAACCCAATAGGCAAATCATGATGTTTCACTGTTATTTTTGATTAATTTTCATGTCTTTGATGATTATTAAGTTGGAATATTATCTTTGAAAGGCATTTGTGTTTTGCTTTTAGAAGTGTAATTTTTTATGTTCTTTAGGTATTTTTTACCTTCTTCTCTCTATAACATGGCTGTTGAGAATGCAGACCCTGTTGAGAAGTCAGACCACCTAAGTTTGAATCCTTATGTGGACACTGTACAATATTTGGTAAGTTTCTTAAATACACTAAACCTCCTATATAAATATGTAATATGAATATATTATACATAAACATATTGTAGTATTTATTTTATGTATTATATATAGTATTATATTGTATACGATATATAAATATGTAATATATCATACAGTATTACATATACCTAATCTGTTTATATTATACATAATATTTAATTACTTATGTTTATATTTTATATTTATATATATAAATTTTTTCTGCTTAATTCAATTTTATATGTATATAAAATTGAGATTTCACATCCTATGTATCCTATGTATCCTATGTATCCTATGTCTATGTATTCAACTGCTCTCACATAATGGTAATTTTTTGTCATTTTATTCACATAAGTACTGTACAGCCTTTCTAAAGTTTGATTCTAAGTATATTAATATGTTTATGATGTTTTGATAAGGTATTTTTCTATTTTGTTTTCTATTTTTATTGTCAGCATATAAGAAAGCAAATATTTATATGCCATCATTCTTTCACCTAAACATCTGAGTGAACACTTGTTATTCTTAATTTTTTGAAAGTTAATTATCTTTGTTTTCCTAGGCAAGCATCATAGCATCTATAAGATAGTAAATTATAATTTTGCCTCTACATTTGTACTACTTTACTCTACTTTTCTTTTTCCTAAAATAATTTCCAGGATAATATAACTACTTGCAATGTCATTTTAAATCTTCTATAGCTTTGTTTCACCAAATCCTTGCATTTTGAAATCTTTTCTCTGACACCTGTCCTTTATGTCTGTGTCCATCTTAAATAGTCATTATTTTAACTTATAAATAAATTCACTCTTTGATTTCCTTAAATGCACAAAGTTTATTTTTTCCAATGTTATATCTGTTTTCTATACTAAGATTGAAATAAATTTATTCAAATCTATTTGAAGATAGTTGCAGGAGGAAGAACCTCTCCCTCTACTGGTCTCTCTGCCTTTACCTCCTGCAGACAAAAGGCAGAACAGGTATTTCTGGTTCTTCTGTTCTGACCACCCTTCCCCCACTTTCCAGGTCTCCGTTAAAAGAGTCAGGAATAATATCAGAGTTTGGTTTGCCCAGAGATCAAGAGAGTAGTTCAGCCCTCCACATGCTATAGGGAAAACAAAACAAAACAAAAAAGCATTCTTTTTCTCACTTCCACATCATAACTATGAGGAAAGATGTGGTCCTTGAAGTCTACATCCTCCTGACAAGACTACCACACATTGAAGCCTCACCTCCACTTTCTAACTTCGAGTCACCTTGGCTTATCTCCTGTTCCTCTTTTCCAGATCAAGTCAGTCTCCAAAAACAGCCCAAGATGCCCTTATATTCCCTTAACCCAAGTGTCAGATGGCTTATTGGTGAGTGGAGCAAATAACTTTGCCAACACTTCACTTTCCTCTCCTCTGATTTATTTCCATTTCCATCACTCATCACCTACTGGCAAGTCATATATATGATTTATGTTGTTGGTCTCTCTTCAGTAGACCAGGCGCTCCACCAGGAGAGAGATATTTGTCTATTTGGGTCATCACTGTATCCTCATGATCTAGAAAAGTACCAGCTGCATAGTAGAAATGTAATAAATATTTGCCAGTTGTTGAATAAATCAATTAATGAATCCATTTCTCATTCTCTCCTTTAACTTTTCATATTGTTTTTAGTGTGGTCCAGTTAGTACCTTATTTTCCATTTACACTTTAATGAAGTCATGTTTATTTTGAACAATTATGAAAATATACTGTGAGTATTTTTCTTTGGGTTCCCTTCATGTTTATCTGGATGGCCTATGAATCTTGTTTTAGATCTAAGGGAATTTGCAGGGTGAATCTTTTCTTAACTTAGACCTTCCATGATCTGGCAGGACATGAGAGGGAGACCACACAATGGTCAGGTCCAGCAGGGAATTAGACTTCTCTCAGTAGAGTCTATTTCAATTTATCATCATTGTTGCTGTCAAGACAATGCCAACAAATGAGGTCATGAGTCTACTTGTGGATTTCTGTTCATCTTAGTCTTTTTACAGGAACATATATTCTGTCTTCTGCATCGTTCTTATGCTTACTACAGCTCATAGAAGTGTTCAACCTTATTGGGAGTTTCTCATCCAATTCAGTGTCCTTCCAATACATGAAAAGCTGTGTTGACAGGAGCTTTAAACTTTCTACTTAGTGTCTCCATGAATGAATTTCCAGACTGAAAATAAGAGGGGCGCAGTTTCATGATTTCAGTCATTCAGGAGGGTCTTGCTTACCTGGTCTGTTAATTTAGTTTCAGCAAAGAGTTTTCAAATTATATATTTATTCTTCCTTCTTTCTCAGGCTTTTAACCTGAGGCTCTACTTTCTACTGTCCCAGGTCTTAGGTAGCACAATGGAATGGGAGAATCCAAACCCCAGCACACTCAGGAACACTGAAGAATGTCATTTCTCAGTCTCTGCAACGATCTTGCTTTTTGTGAGTAACTTTGGCTCTTTTAGCTGATCATAAAAATAATAAATTAAAATGAAGAGATTCCAAAAATCATTCTCTTTTATTTAACTTTGTCCATAACCAGACACATATACAGTAAGTCTGCTACATACAAATGAGTTCTGTTCCGAGAGCATGTTGTAAGTCCAATTTATTCATAAGTCTAACAAAGTTAGCCTAGGTACCCAACTAATACAGTCAGCTATATAGTACTGTACTGTAATAAGTTTATAATACTTTCCACACAAATAATACATAAAAAACAAACAAAAAATAAACATTTTTAATCTTACAGTACAGTACCTTGAAAAGTACAGTAGTACCAGGTACACCACTGCTGCTTTTACACTTGCTTCTGGACATCCTGGGCCTGAAATAAAGACACTGTACTACTGTACTCTATACAGTACTGTACAGTAAAGTACACAAAAGTAAAACCACTTGTAGAGGATACACGTAAGTGACAATGTACCCCAGACATGTGAACTAACTTACGTGATTGGACATGTGAACACACGCTCGCATCCTTGCAAGTTCACAATTTGAAGGTTCATATGTAGGAGAGTTACTGTATTTTAAAAGTACAATGAATTAGCTTGTTATATGAAGAATTTACTCCAATGGAGAATGCCAACTGTAAGAATACATTTTTACATTTTATTTTCTTTTACTTTGTCTAAACACACAAGGACTTGTTCTGTGTGAGTGTGTGTGTGTGTGTGTGTGTGTGCGCCTGGGTGTTTGTTTATATGTATTATCTTCTCATCTGATATGACAGATTCTAGTCCATGACTTTTTTGAAAGTGCTAAAAGAAATCATGTACCAGGTCTCTGCAGATAATCATATTCATTCAAGTTACCTTGGTGATTTGACTTTTTAAAGTGTATTGCTGAAACAATATAAATTCACTGATTTGCATGACAAATAAATTACCAGTTTGAAGTGTTGAATGCCTAAAGAAATTTAATCATGGTGTTTCAGATAAATTATAGTTACAGTGTGATTTCTGTTTATAAAGTAACTTATAATTTCTGTTCAGTTCAACAAATTTGCTGAGTATTTACCCTGCGCCCAACACTTCGTTTTCTGTGGGAGACAATGAGGAAGAAGAGACAGTCCTTTGCCCTAAGAAACACACAATCTGTTGTATTCAGAGGGGTAAATGACTTTTTTGGCTTCTTCTTCACTAAGATGTATGTGTCAAGGGTCACAGGAAAGATTCTGCAACAAACATCTTCAGATCATGAGATTTCATCAGGTCCTGAGATTTCTTCAGGTCTATGGTTTCCTCTGTTGGCTTGAAATTTTTTGTACCTATTGTATTTCCCCGATTTTTGTCTGTCTACTTCATACATCAGTTTTCCTCATTTCCTAATCAAGGTATAGTCTATATTTCTGAGCACTGAGGTTTGCAGTAGAGATGAATGGTAAGTAACACAGACAGAAGTTCAATCTTCCTGGAATTAGAGTCTCATCATGGAATGACATGGCCAGAGTATATGATTTCTTTACCTAGAGTGATGGTGGTGATGACAGTTCATTTTTCTGGCACTTGTATGCCAAAGCTCATCTTAGGAAAAAGAGATATTATGCTATTTAAATAATCCATAACTAGTTAAATTCTAAACTACAGCCTTGGGCACTGATAGTATAAATGCAGAAAATCCAAAAGTAGTATCAGCATAATTTCATGACTGATAGGGTGTGGAGTATGAAGGAGATGGAGAGATATACACTATCTGGAGGAGTTTTGTCTTAATTTCCTTGGTAAATGTGGATCCTATTACCTAAAGTAGGGAATAAAGGAAACAAAGTGGGGATGGGGCATGATTTAGGGAGAGTATAAGCCATTTTAATTATGTTAAATTTGAGTTATTAGACGGTCATTTAAATAGTTCTATTAAAGAGAGAGTTATATTTAGAAAAGTTTAAATCTCAAAGAGAAAATCAAAGTCATAGATGAATTAGTAGACTTCATCTGCATTTAGCTACCAATTCTGCCAAACAGTGGTTTAAGAAAAGTATGTGAAGTGTAAACCATTATCATTAGTCCTGTTATTTCAGATGAGGACTAAAATGGAATGAAGTTTGTGTCGCTTACAAAATTTGTGAGTTGAAACCTAATCTACGTGATGGCTTTTGACGATGTGCCTTCAGGAGGTGATTAGTTCATGAAGATAGATCCTCATGAATGGGATTAGTGTCCTTATAAAAGAGACCCCAATATTTACAAATGAATCAACAGACAAAGGATTAATCTCCAAAATATATAGACAGCTCATGCAGTTCAATATTAAAAGAACAAACAACCCAATCCAAAAATGGGCAGAAGACCTAAATAGACATTTCTCCAAAGAAGACATACAGATGGCCAATAAGCACATGAAAAGCTGCTCAACATCACTAATTATTAGAGAAATGCAATTCAAAACTACAACGAGGTATCACCTCACACCAGTTAGAATGGGCATCATCAGAAAATCTACAAACAACAAATGCTGGAGAGGGTGTGGAGAAAAGGGAACACTCTTGCACTGTTGGTGGGAATGTAAATTGATACAGCCACTATGGAGAACAGTATGGATGTTCCTTAAAAAACTAAAATAGAATTACCATATGACCCAGCAATCCCACTTATGGGTATATACCCAGAGAAAACCATAATTCAAAAAGACACATGTACCCTAATGTTCATTCAGCACTATTTACAATAGTTAGGTCATGGAAGCTACCTAAATGCCCATCGACAGATGAACGGATAAAGAAGATGTTGTACAATGGAATATTACTCAGCCTTAACAAGGAACAAAATTGGGTCATTTGTAGAGATGTGGATGGATCTAGAGACTGTCATACAGAGTGAAGTAAGTCAGAAAGAGAAAAACAAATATCGTATGTTAACACAAAAATGTGGAACCTAGAAAAATGGTACAGATGAACCGCTTTGCAGTGCAGAAATAGAGACACAGATGTAGAGAACAAACGTATGGACATCAAGGGGGGAAAATGGTGGGGGGTGTTGGTGGGGTGGGATGAATTGGGAGATTGAGATTGACATATATACACTAATATGTATAAAATAGATAACTAATAAGAACCTGCTGTATAAAAAATAAATAAAATAAAATTCAAAAAAAAAAAAAAGAGACCCAGAGAGCTTCCTCAGCCTTTTCTGCCATGTGAGACTACAGCAAGGAAATAGCCATCAAAGAACCATGAAGTAAGTCCTCACCAGACACCAAATTTGCCAATGTCTCAATCTTGGACTTCCTAGAATCTAGAACTGTGAGAAATACATCTTTATTGCTTAAGCCACTTAGTTTATGATATTTTTATTAGAGCATCCTGAATGGACAAAGACAAAAACACTAATGTCCAAAATAATTGACTTGACTGCAGTCATGTAGCAAATTAGCACTACAGCTCAGATCCGTTATTATTTTTTTTTACTATATTATTGCTAATTTTGAAAGAGCACCTGAAAGAGGATGATGATGATGATGATAGACAGATAGATAGATAGATAGCTCCATCATATTCCTTGAAAAATTACTATGTGACAGACTATAATAAATTTTTATATGTATTATCTTATATTCACAACACTGCTAGAAGTAAGTCAATTTTTTATATACATTTTACAGAAGAGAACACTGAAATCCAGAGAAGCTAAGAAATGGACCAGTCAGAATGCTAACCCTGACTTATCTAACAATAAAGGCATTCTTCCTCTGACACCTACACCATATTCTTCTGCCTTTCATCTGTCCATCTACTCATCCATTCATCTACACAACATATAGACTAACCAACCAAACAATATTGTTAAATGCATTTTCTCTATGGGTTATTGTCCTTAAATAACCCATGGCATAACATAGAAAACTGAAAAATTAGAAATTATTTTATAGTTTGCTATTAAGCTGTTTCCAGGAAATTACTAGAATATTCAGGATGGAATGCAGACCAGTATTACTACTACTGTTATTAGCAATGAAATGTTTCTTTTGTAATTAATAATCACATTAAAAAAAGAAAAAACATAATAATCACATAAATATTTCAGTTCAACAAAAAGTCAATAAGGAACTTATCACTTACATTATCAATGATTCTCTTCAATTAACAAATTTGTATCAGGACATGATAAAACATGCATGTCCTCTTGGAAGGAAGTTTTAAAGAAAGATGTAATATTTAGGTGATTGGTTTTTGATTTATTATTATGTAAAAATGTAATAGACTTGCTCCCTCTTGTGATGATTACTGTGACTATCCTACTCATTGGAATAGTCCATTTTAGCCCTGGGTTCTTGGATGCAGAAATTCTCTGTTTCACTGGGGGCCTTCTACTTCAGGGCTATGATAGTCAATATTTCGCTAAGCATTCATTTGTTCTATCCCCCCTTATTTTTTTGATATTTTCTTCTTAGAAGCATTTTCAAATATTGACATCAGTTCTAAATGGTGAGGCACAATTAGACATTTAGTGCTGCTAAAGACTCTAGGACAGTAAGGTCAAGGACCAAAGTACTATATTCCTCTTGATATCTCCTAGTACCATATGTAGAAACTTGTACTACAAAGGAAACCCCATCTCTGAGCTGTCACTCCTGAAGGAATAGCAGTGAAGCTCAAGGTAAGGGATAACCAGCATCCTCCTGTGAGAAGGGCCTTGGCAAAGTGCCAGGGGCTATTAGCTTCATGTCTGGAGTCTGGCCAGTATTAAATTCAAGCTGGGAGGCAAACTAGGATCAGAATCCAAAAGGAAAGGTCTGCAAGAGAGAACCAGTAAGCACAAAGTATAGCTTCGGGGAAATTTGATCTACATTACCATGCTAGAGCTCAGACTCTTTTGAAAATTTAGATACTTATCCCCAAGGGAGTTCTCCACTTAGTTTTAAGGACATAGTACTCTAAGTCAGCTACCTGACTGTAAGTTATTTGTTTCTATATCTACGGTGTGATACTATTTTAATGATTTTCATGCTGTAATCAAGAGACTACAATATATTCATCAAAATAAGATGTGCTCTGTTATGAGATCCCCTAGGAGGCAAACAGAGTGCTTGGTTATGCTGTACAATTTGTAGCATTTATTGAGCACCTACTCTGTTCCAAGTACTTTCTATACTTGATTTCATGCAATTCTTACTGCAGAATCTAGATACTAGATATTATTAGACTCATTTTTACTGATACGGAATCCAAGGCCTAGAGGCAGCTTAAACCACTTGCAATGGTCCAGAAATAATAAATGGTGAAACCAATATTCAAAGTAGTCTTGCTGTTTATCACTATTATGCATTACAAAACTGTTTTCATGGTTCAAATTTATTTTACAATACCTCTCACAAAGCCAGGTGAGACAAGGGTACTGGTCCCCAAAAATAACAAAATCAGGCAAATAAAAACATTACACTTCTTGGTGTACTAGAAATCATATTACCCTTCTTTGATCCCTCACCTGATTTATAACATTTGGCTAGAGATTACTTTTGGTGAAGTTCTGAAATTAAAATTAAAATAGAATCAGTCCCCCAAAGTTAACAATTTCTCATTGTAAGAAATATTTTAAAGCATGCTGTACACCCTATGAGGATACTAAAAAGTTTTGAGTAATGATAGCCTATTTAACCTTGTACTGTTACTGCTGTTGATAATAATAACTAACGTCTATTATTAATTTACAGTGTTTAAAATGTTTTTATTTTTTTGCTTCACAAAATCAAGTAAACTCTCAAGGGTCTACTTTGAAGATGAGTCATTCGAACATCTAAATTAGAATAATACATCATCTCAAATGAATCAAATACATAAATATAAAAATAAGTACATAATGATTTCATATTAAGGGAAATGATGCATCTTAAAACCCTTTGTAAACTCTAAAGTTCTACACCAGTGTAGGAACAATTATTAATCTTATAATAAGTCAAATGTTTTCTTAGGGAAAGGATTCACTCAACAATGTCTGGATAGGTGGCAGCTTAGCCTCTAGGGATATGGAATCTCAGTGCCCTTTGAAGCAGCTCCCTCCTTTACAAACATCTTCCAAGTAGTGAGAGAAAGTACTTCCCCATATTAGGTCCAAATCTATTTTGGTACATGTTATGGTTTTAGCAAACTAATAAATACTACCCATTGTTTCTGGAGTTTGGAAATATTGAGCACTAGAAAAAAAATGGTGATAAAGCTACTAGCTTTGTGATTGATAAGGAGAATTAGAAAATGCTGCTTGACCCATTGCCACAACTAAATCCTCTAATATGTTCTCCTCTGCTAAATAGAACCTTGCCCAAAAAGCTACAGTTTTTCAGGCATGTTTACCTCATGGATCAGTAGAGAAACATGTGTCACTTGAGGATTAGCCACTCAAAAAGAGAGCAAGGAAGGGATGGAGATACAAATACTCTCTCTCCATCCATACCAAGATAAATCACTTACAGGAAAAGTAACAAGGGAAGCCTTTGAAAGAAGAAGAGAAAGCCTATTGCACCTACTAGAGAGTGGACGATTTATGGAAATCATCCATATGGAAACAGGAGGAAGAAAAGGTAAGAGCTTCTTTGTAACTTAATTTCCCAGGTTTAGCTCCTTAGACTGTTAATCTTATCAATTGATTCTATGGCTGACCAGACATGTGGCTGTCCCCATAAGGAAACTAGAACAACTGTTTTTTTAGGGCAGTCTTTCATGTTCATTCATGAGTCTTTTCTCTCACTTCCAAGCATTGTTCCTTTTTTTCTTTGAGAACAACTGGTGGACAGTTTATCCTTTCCCCCTTCACCAAGGCTAGATAGGACAGAACAGTAATTTGAATTAATCCTAAAACTCTATTGTACCCAAGGCCCAAAATTAATCTCTCATTCTTTGATGCACAGCTACTCTGTACAAAATATAATGCTTCAGTGGTTAAATGGTAACTTCATATGGCAGCTTAAAAGTACTCATTAAGTACAATATTCTCAACACAAAATACTCCCAATTTGCATGTGAACACCTTCCCACTATCAAATCCCCACAGAAGACATAAAGCTTGAATATTCCATGTTGTTTCTCTTTCAGGTTAAATTAACAATGCCATGCTTTATCCATTCTTCATTCTGGTCCAGTCTTACTCAGAATCTCAGAATGGGTGTAGCTGCCTCTCAATGTCCAAAGGTGAATTAATTCCACATCGGCTCTCTCTTGTAGCTCACTTTTAAGAGTTCAGATGTTAATAGGACAATATAGACCTCCTCATTGCCAGTCCTACACTTTCTACAAGCAAAGACAGAATGCTATCCATTCCCAACACTGTTTCGTGTATTCATTTATTTTCTTATTTCACAAATATTTATTTAGAGCCTACTCTGTGACAGATACTATGCCAGAAGTTAGGGACACAGCAATGAACAAAACAGAGAGAAATTTCTTCACTCATGGAACTTACATTTAATTGGGAAAGGTAGAAAACTTTAAGATATATAAGCAACATATATGTGGATTTGCCAAGAAGACAAAAGGTACAAAACTGGGGAAAAGTCAGAAAATATATTGGAGGTGGGGTGACATTTAAAATAAATTAGCCAGGGCATGCCTCATGCCTCCATATATAAAGGAAAGACAATGTGTAATTGGAGATAGATACCAAATGGATTTTCATGGATGGCTGGGAGAGGAGAGAAATAACAGTGGACAATGGAGATAAAGAGGAAAGATATAGAAATGAAATAAAATCAAGAGTCCTTCCTGGACTATAAAGATAGCATGTGGGCTTCCCTGGTGACGCAGTGGTTGAGACTCCGCCTGCCGATGCAGGGGACACGGGTTCGTGCCCCGGTCCGGGAAGATCCCACATGCCGCGGAGCAGCTGGACCTGTGAGCCATGGCCGCTGAGCCTGCGCATCTGGAGCGAGTGCTCCGCAACGGGAGAGGCCACAACAGTGAGAGGCCCATGTACCACCCCCCCACCCCCCAAAAAATAAAAATAAAAGCATGTCACGAACTGAAAACTATCTGCATCTACTCTAAAAAAGGATTCTTAAACTCTATGAACAGTTATTCCAAGTACAATTACGTCTCAAAAGCCAGTACTTGGTGCAAAGCAGAGCCATGATGAGGGTAACAATCATGAAGCCCACTGTCAATGTTCGAGAGACTGCAAAGATGGAAAAAGTGTTGCTTTCTGTCTCACCACGATACCAGTTAGTCAGTCTGTGCTAAGCATCCGGAAACTAAAACCTGTGAACTTAAACGCTGTTCAGGAAAATCTCCTATTGAGAGGAGTGTTAATTACAACCCATGCCTACTCTCAGAGAATGACACTAGGGATATTCCTTGTTTTCTTGCAAAAGTGGTTGGCAGCTCCAACCGCCACATTGTCTAACTCTCCTTTCACATTTCAAGCTTCCAAAGTTTATTTCCCATCTGAGTCCTGGACTTCTGGTGTCTTGACTCAGCACTGAGTGTGGGCTTCTTAAGGCTGAAGCTCCTTCTCATAAGCAGCCACTTTTTGCCTCATCCCACTGTGCCTCCTGGTCCGGTCTTTGCCATGGAATCTCCCAGGAGTATGAGAAACTGTCTGCTAGGGACAATTTTGTTCTTGTCACCATATTTGTTTCTGTTGGGGTATCTCTCCCTACAGGATCCCTGCAGGATCCAAAACAAAAGCTGCAGGGGATGGTTATGAAGCCTGCATCTTTAGGCACCTAAATGAGCCTATTAGTTTCGGTCATTTTTTAGCGTACCCCAGAGAGGATCAGTACCTTTGTTGTAAACTTCTCAAGACCCTGTCTTCCTTCAGTTTTTGAGCATTTCAAACTTCAAGTAACATTTTTGCTACATCTTTTGCAGCAGAATAGGGTAGGACCCTCATGTCCTATTTACATCTAGGTTTCTTTTTTCCCCATGCTCTTTTAAGGAAGGTTTGATAGTTTAGTCCAGTTTAACCATTTTTCTTTTTTTTTTCTGTTGCTTCCTTTTCTTCTCTATTATGCTAACACACCTTTATTGGATCTCAGCGGCATCTTTCCTTTTTTCCTTTCTTTTGAGGCACAGGGAGTTATCTTTGTATCATCCATTGTATGTTGTCGTTGTAATGAGAGGTACAAAGCAAATGATTTGTGGGGCTGACAAAAAACATCATCTCAAACAATCCAATCCTCTCTCACCCTCCTAAGTAGGATAACCCCACCCTGACAGCATTCTCCTTTCAGATTAACATTGAAAAAAGACTGTTCTTGATTTGCTATTGTTCTGTGCCAGTCCCTTGGGGTGGCACTTGATCCCTGTGCCTTCCTTATAGTGTTTATCCTTTCCTGCTCACTCAAGGCAATGGGATAACTGTATACCTAACTACAACAGCTGAACGGCTTATAAAACGCTCTCAATGGCTTTGTGTAGTCAGTATCCTTCTTGATCTTTCCTTCTCAAATCAGTACAAATTTTCTGTCATCACTTCATACAGCTGTTCTGATCTATTATGGATGTTTTCCCTTTTATTGTGACACAGCTCTTAAAGGCCTTAGATATGTCCTATATCTGGTTTCCCTCTGGGGGTCTCTGCACTCTGCTCTCTGGAATGAAACCTTTTGGTTATGTATGATTGGGGGGGGGGGTGGCGGGCGGAAACATCATCCTCTCTGATCTAGTAGCTACAAAGATGCCTGTCTCTTTCCTCAACTCCCTTCAAGGGCATTCAGCCCAAGTGAATCCTCTTTCCCTATTCATATTTGTCCAGTCTGGACTCTATGATCCAAATTTTACCTCACGAAACTGCCCGTCTTCCTGCCCTAGCATGTTGCTTTCTCTAAAGCGTCTGTTATTCTCCACTGCTCCCATTGTGATAGAGAGACAGAAACATAATATTTAAGCCAATTCATTTCTGAGAAAATTCAATTCCTAGAGATGGAGTGAATGTTACAGAAACAGGCCTATTTTGTTTTGTTTTTTTTTTCTTAATTTTTGAGAAGTCGTTTGTTTCATGGAGTTCCTCTCTACCTTTACTTATAAAGACCTATCCCTTTTTATGTATTCATTAGTAAAATCTACTGCCCTTTTGTTCATGCAGCTGTGTCTTTATCTAAAGCCATTATTCAAAGTATGCGTCCTGACTTTCTATGAAAGCAAAGGCTCTTGAGCTTATGTTGAACTTAACTGCAATGATAATGTTAAGTCACTGCCTGAGGCTCTCACAAAAAAACTCAAGCTGGAAGCAAAAATCATCTCATCTACTAAAGCCCAAAACATTCATTGAGGAGACTTAATTGGGCCCAAATCTTTCCCCTGTTACCTGCTCCCTGACTCAAACCCTACTATGTAAGTCAGATCAATGTTCACTACCATGGCCTATATGATAAGGCCTCTGGATGTGCTTATTAAGAGCCCAGGGGGCATCAATCAGGCCCTCATCTTTTAAAACATAGCTTCATGTCTGTAACTAACAGAAACTAAGGGGAGCTGTGATCCACATTCAAAAAGACTTTAGTGATCTGAACTTACTAACGCTTAGATTTGAAAGCATCTCATCCTGGCTAAGCCAAAAACCTCAGTCTGTCTGAATTTTATGTACATAATTCTGTTCCTAATTTCTAAGATTCTGAGCCCTTGCACCCTTTTATAATAGCATCCTATGTTCTTCTACTCAAAGTAGGACCCATTTGTGAGGAATCAGACAGAGAACTAATGTGTTATCCTTATTGCTAATAAGCTGACAGGAACACAGTCTTAGATCTACTGACAACAGACTTTGAATTCTCCCTCTATCTGTTACTTAAACTCACCCACCCAGTCCCTGGGAGTGCTGGAAAATTCAGAACCTTACATGCTTCAGAGACTACCTTAAAAAAGAGCCTGTGTTCTTGGCTCTAATTCTATGTGTGTCCTTGGCTGGGTCACGGCGCCCAGATATTTGGTCCAACACTATTCTGATGTTTCTGTGAGGGTATTTTTAGATGAGACTTCCAACAAAATCAAGGGTTTTGAGTAAAACAGATTACTCTCCATAATGTGAATGGACCTCATCCAATCAGTTGAAGACTTTAATAGAACAAAAAGGTTCACCTCCTCTAAGCAAACAGAACTTATTTTGCCAGCAGACTGCCTTCAGACTTCATCTGCAACATGGGCTCTTCCCATTTAGCCAGCAGACTGCTTTTGAACTAATACTGCAACTTTTCCATGAGTCTCCAGCATGTCAGCCTCCCCGATCAGATTTTGGACTCACCAAGCCTCCACAAGCACATGAGCCAATTCCTTAAAAAAGAAAAACTTCTCTGTATAACCACATCCCATTCGTTCCCTTTCTCTGGAGAACACTGAATATTACAGGAGCCCCAGAAGGGAATGTTACTGTACATTTTCTGTTTTTTTTTTTTTTTTTCAAACTCATCATCTCACAGCTTGATGAATCTTTCTACCTCCCTCACCAATCAGGGAATGGGACAGAGAAATAGGCCAGTGGTGGTTTTCCCATGTTTTTCTCCCAGATTAGGGGGAATATGGAAGCATGAGAAGAGGGGAATGAGCATCTTCCCAACTCCTAGAGGGACACAGATCCAGTTTAATCTTTCTTCCACTCAACTTATTTATACTTATATATGTACTCACATATATTTATTTTTGCCAGTTTCAATCCTCATATACATTTATCTGCTTCCAGACTAAACAGAGAACTTTTAATCTTTTGCTTCTTTGGCTAAAATTGATTCACTTTGCATCTGAGTCACAGCCCAGGCACCAGGTGTAAGGCACCAAATGCAGACTTTGATTTGGACAAACCTGATTTCAAAACACAGGTGCTCCCATTTGTATATTCTTTGGCATTAAGGTGTAGAATCTCTCTGACTTACATATTTTCTATATATAATCTCTAAGTAAGTTAGAATCTTTCTAATTTACTTATTTCCTCTGTTGTAGATTTGAAATAATAGCAATCTACCTAACAGAGTTTTCATGAGAATTAAATTAGGTAATAATGTCTTACAGTGTCTAGAGCATGGTTATGAGTTATTACTGAATTTTTGAGGTTATGAACATGCCCTTATAAAAAGAAGATTGAGGATTCTCCAAACTCTGCTTAGTCAACATGGACATTACTAATCTGCTAGTTTCTGAGAAAGACACTGTCAAAGATTCTTTGCTTGATCAAACTTTAGTCAGGCTCCCGAATCTTCTCCTAGGCCTGTCGTTGCCCTTCTTTGTAAAATCCAGTTTTGGCAAGAACCTTAAGTCAGTTTATCAAGAATCTCTTACCCTTGGTATCTGCTCACCCTGGCCTATCTTAATCAGGACTCCTGTTAGGTTAGGTTAGCCAGAATCTCAGTAATTTTCCATTCATTGCTGCAAATTCCCACTGTCTCTGTTCTGTTCAAAAGGGAGCCCAGTTCTTTTTCCCTTTTCAACAGCCCTAAATAAAATTTTCCTTCACCACTTTAACTGCCATCTGGATCTGGTTTACTTTGACAACATTCACAAAGGGAGAAGAGGAAAACCAAAGCAAATTGCACTTTATATTTAGCAGAGCTTTTGCCTAAAATTCCAGAGTAGAGTTCTCTGATGAATTAAGCAGGAGGACGTGCCTTAAGTTGCAGCTTTCTCTCTCTCTCTCTCTCTCTCTCTCTGTCTCTCTCTGTCTCTCTCTCTTTCCCTCCTTCCCTCCATAGGCACAAACAGTACCGTTAGCTTAATTAGTTATAAGGCAGTGGAATGGAGGATATGAAAGTACCAGAGTGTAGAATAGATCAAAGGTTGAGAGAGATCAAAACAGCTGGCATACATATACTGAATTTTGGCCTACATGAGACCCTGTCTTATTAGGTCCAATGTGTCTTAAGTACACAGAGGAAGAAAACCATCATATGGGGGGTGGTGTATGTTGGTTTAATAACCACACTCACTAGAAAATGTCCCAATCAAAGGGTGCTGACCCATCTACTTTAAAACTCCTGAATTATTGGCAAGGAGAATGTGATGTAATGCCTGTTAGAAAGGGCACAAGTGAGAATCTTATGTATCTTGATTATCTTCTCCTTGAAACGTTATGCTTTCAATTCCTGAAAAGAATATATACACTTCTTATCTAGGTACCACTTATCCTAGGATTTTACTCAGTAAGCATATCTGTAATCTCACCAATTTAGAGAATGGATATTGTATTAGGCTTTTTACGAACAACTCGTTCAAGTAAGAACATGAGGGGGCCAGCTCAGGAAATTGTAAAATCCAGGGATTGTGTGGCTTCAGGAATAAGTAGATCCAGGTGTTTGTGACACAATTAATTCTTGTCTTTTACTGTATCTTTTATCTCTACTTTCCTCTCTATGAGCCCCATTCTTTGATATTCCTGCCACGTGTCAAAGTGACGCAGTCAGCACGTCCAACCGTATATAGCACTTATAGTTCCTTATGTAAGAAGAGTGAACCATTATCTTTCAACATCTGTACTACTTACTGAAGTGTCATTTACCCTGTCTAACCCATATGTTTGCTTCTTCATCTAATATTTGGTCTGGAGTGATAGGGCCCTCTCATTGGACAGGGTGGTGAATGATTACCATGTCTTACAGATATTCCATTTGTTTGAGGAGTCTTCCTTTGTTTAGAGAGTTCCCTATATAATGAATCCAGCCTTTCCAAGATAGTACCCTGGAATGCCCTTTTCTAGCCTCTTTTGCATCCAGGGATGAGGCCGAGTACTACATTCAACCTGTCAGATTCATCCACATGAAATTAATTCAGAATAGAACAATGGGAGAGGCCATTTGGAATGCATCCATAGCATGGATAGCTGTTGCCATCACAGGATTTAGAGTTGTTTAGCCAATGTCTTAGGGTTCATTTCTGGCCATTCATCCTTAAAAATGAATGACCCTGTGACACTCTCAGATATTCTTTGTGCCACCTAATAATAAGAAATTCATTTTTCTTGCTACATTAGAAAGAGTTGGTTCAGATGTTTGCAATTAACTACTCTGACTGTTATAGCTGACCTGGACTGGTGGTCACCCTCCTGATTGGAAGTGGAGGTTCAGTTTGATATCCATAGTGCATCGACATGGATTGGGAAATGGTCAATTCTCCAATGAAAGCAATGCTGGACTGTCAAGAAGTCTCAGATACCCACATAAATCTGACACAATATACCAGAAGTATTCAGTTATGAAGTGATTCATTGATTTGTTAAATAATGAGAAACTCTCTGGAAATCCTCTGGTGAAAGTAACATTTCCGTACTTTCATCTTCTTCGCTGACCCTCCTCTGGCCCTTTAGGTGCAGCTAACCAGTGCAAATACTGCTGTGGCAGGTGCCTGAAACTGCCCCGATAACCAGGACCACACTCATTTAATTCCTCTCTCCCCTTCATCGCCCAACCCTGGCTCTTGAATACTAGTTCCTTTTATCAATATTTAATTGCTTTGCTTGATTCTCTTCCACTTTTAGAGGACATACTTCCTTCTTTGGCTTTTTGGGATCTTTCATAATTTGTTTGCAATTCTGCATATTTCTGTGATTTGTGCATTTTGCACAGAGGTTAAGTAAGTGTCCTGTCATTTTGGCCTCATTTGAATTTATTGCCTCTGGCGATTTACACTCTCCACCCCATAAGGGGAAGATGACTCAGACGCCTCCTGTACCATACTGGTGTCCTTATTACTACTGAAATCCCCACTGTAATTTCTATTATGGTGGGTGATCTAGACCCATTCCCTTGCCATTCTCTAAAGTATACCATTGAGCAATATATATCTATTATTCATGTTTATGGAAGATCCACCAAAGGAAATTTTCCAGTTAGCATCTTAATACAATTGGCCTTTGAGTTACTGCTGAAAAAACCTCATCTTTTTTAGATCGATTTTCTACCAAATTTTGTATGGTTTTGTGACAGTTTTCAACTCGGCTTTTATAAGCCCAGTTAATGAGGTTGCAACATCCCCTGGGGGTTCACTGGTCCCAGGTGCTCCTGTGTGGCAGATGTTAGAAAACATCTGGAAGATGTAGGGATTTGCATAGACAATAAAAACCATGTATATATGAAATAAAATAAGTGGATTTTATTGTATTTTATAACAAAGTTAAATTAATTGTTTGTGAATCAGTCTAACTCTTTAGGATGATGGGATGCATTGTGGCAAAGGAAGGTACTAAGGGATGGCAGTGAAGAGACTCAGGTTCCAGTTCCCACCTGCCTCTAAGACTGTCACCTTGAGCAGGTCCTGCCGTCCATCAGGTGCTCAGGCTCTTGATCTGCTAAATGAGGGGTGTGGATTAAATCAGGTGTCAGCAAACATATTTTAATATAAATATTTTAGGTTTCATGGGCAATATATTCTCTTTTGCGACTACTCAGTTCAGCATTTTAGTGTGAAAACAGTCATAGATAATATTTAAGTTAATGAACACTGCTGTGTTCCAATAAAACTTTAGGTACAAAACAGCTGGTAGGCCAGTTTAATTCATGGGCCCTTGACTAAATGATCTCTAAATGTCCTGCATGTCTGCTCTAATTTTACCTGATCTCAAACACATATACGATATCTGTTGGAGCACAATTCCCCACATAATTTAAAAATGAGATTAGAGTAATGGTGTTTTATTTACATTAAAGTTGTCTTTTGTGACGTTTTCTATGATCCCTAGACACTTATCCTAGTTCAATACTACTACCCCTTCATTTTGCATGGGCACACACACGCATGCGTGCACACACAGCCTCCACACATGTGTGCACACACATGCACATACACATTTCTCCCACAAATTCAAAATGACCTGCCCTCAAACTGTTGCCACCTGAAAATCAGTTTTCTAAATGTGCTCATCACTTACAGGCAATTTTGATAAATCCTGAAGTATAGGCTGTGTCCCTGACAAGCTGACCTACTAACAACCTCATTATTTCATCAATTCAAGAAATAGTTATTAAGCACTTATATACTTGGTATTGTGCTTAGAGCTGAGGATAAAATAGTGGGCAAACCAGGTATAGTCCATACCTTCATACTCTGGAAATGTTAAATTGTCCAGAGTAATTGATTTAACATTTCAATATCACACCAATAAAGTTTACTAATGTAGTTCTAAAAATACAGGAGAATGAACCAAAAAGACATGTTTTTTCCTTAACTTACCCCCAGATGATTTTGGTCCAATTCTTTAAGTTTTATGAGCTTTACCTTTCTAAATTGTCTTTTACAGTCTTCTATACAGTATAGCTATATACATTATAGATGTACCTGCCTTAAAGGACATTTACAGAGCATAAAAGTGTTCATTCATGTAAAATGTTATCCACAAACTATAGGTTTGGAACACGTATCATGCTATTGAGTGAAGGCATTTTTTTAACCTGAATAATGTTACTTTACTTACTAAGTGCAAATTTATTTCTTTATTTTAGTAAAATGTGGGACTAAATTTCTTTATAGGCATAGGCCCTTTTATATTAAAATTGGCTTATTAATTGAGAACCAACCTCACTGTGTGCATTAGAGGAAAATAGATTTCTTGAGGATACCATTTGTACTGCAGTTACTATCACACTCACTCCTCCTTGACCTCTCTCTGCCAGATGGAGGTAAGTTATGAACCAGCACTAGCAAATGCTGAAATGTGTTAACTTCAAGGATAAACTGGGCTTCCTTGGTGGTGCAGTGGTTGAGAGTCCGCCTGCCGTTGCAGGGAACATGGGTTCGTGCGCCGGTCAGGGAAGATCCCACGTGCCGTGGAGCGGCTGAGCCCATGAGCCATGGCTGCTGAGCCTGCGCGTCCGGAGCCTATGCTCCACAACGGGAGAGGCCACAACAGTGAGAGGCCCGCAGACCGCAAATAAATAAATAAATAAGAATAAAACATTAAGCTAATTCATTTGGCTAAATAATAAAAAAAAAAATCATTGTCTTCAAATTTATTGATTGATCAAGCCATGTTCCTGGTACCTAATATAGATTATTACATTTTTTATTGCAAAAATGCCCTGTTTGATATTTTCTCCATTTTAAAACAGGCTCGCAGTGAAAAAGCAGATGGACCAGGATGCAATCCCATGTTAGTCTGACTTTAAAACACCTGCTCTTTCCTCAAATTATACAGTGTTCCTTCTTTCTCTCTTTTCTTCTTCAGTTTGAATCTAAATTTAGTTTTCAATAGTCTAGAACCATCCCGGAGAGCCACTGAGATAACTTGGGCTGTATTCATATGAGAATCGAAAAACCTTCCTCAGGAAGAACTCATCTTAAGGGAGAGACCAGAGGCTGGAATAGAGTTAAATACAGTGAAGCAGAATCAGAGGGGTGGGATGACCTTGAGAACATTCTACTCACATAGTCCTCTGGCCAATTACCATCCTCTGTTCCTACATCTCACCTTGGGAGTTGGGGCAGGAGGTGGTGGGAGCTGAAATGCAATAAAAGATAAAGTAATTCTAAAGAAGCAAAGACTTTGGAGACATAACAGCATAGGTGGTCAGCATTCCAGATCCACAGGGGCACTTACCCTGTGTCCTGCCTGAAGCATGTTGAGGACATATCCTGGGTACAGACAGCAATACCCTTAATATTTGGCTCAATATCAATGTTCACACTCATAAGAGGTGTCGTGACCTTGTGGACAATAGCAGGTGCACTTTCTACAGGTGCTCATTAGAATTTGCCACTTCCTATTTTCTAAGAAAGAGTGAATAATTACATAGGTAGCTGAGATAAAAAAGAAGAAACAGATCCAGAACTGTCCAATAGAAATTTGCTATGAAACCAGGTTCCCTCAGGATCATTGGTGACAGAATTTTATATAAACACAAACATACACACCTATATATGCATATGCATACATATACACATGAGTATATACACATATATGTACACATATTATATATAATATTTCCTGTGGTTACAGTCCTCAGTTCTAGATTCCGTCTTTATTCACCATTTCAGTTTACAGGACAGTCTTTGTTGTACAAAAATAGTGGCAAATTTATAGGAATTCCTTATTATTTTACATCCACTTACCATGTTCTTTATAAAATTTTATAAATGCATATAGATTAAAAATTGCAAATTACCCTAGATTACCCCCCATTCCCATTCCTAACCTCCCCAAAGTTTGCAGTATATCCTTCCAGTCCTTTGGAAAGTTAAATCTATGAATTCCTGCTTCACTGATACAAGGGTAAGTTGGACTGATTACCAGGAAGGGAAAAAAAAAACTAATTTATTCTTTCTTACACGTGGTGGAACCAACCCTAGACACCCAGCTTCAAATTCTTCCCCTCAGAAAAGCACTCTGGTCTCCTGACACATACCTAGAATCAAAGATTTTTCTTCTGCAATTGAAAGGAAAAGAGAAAATAGAAAGAGCTATTTAAAGGGATCTTTGTCTCTTGCCTGCCAACCTAAAACTATACCCCACTCCCTTTCTTTACCAAACTTCCGGCTTTAATCTCTGCTCTCTATCCCAGGAGAGGCACTGAGGAATTATCTGTCCATGTATTTGTAGGGAAATGAGTAGAGTCTTTAGGAGAACAACAATGTAGTGAAATTCCACAACCAGTGTCTTGTAAAGCCAAGACTTTGGAGGCATTGTCTACACTTTCTGACCCTTTGTTTCTCTCCACTGAAATGAGGTAAGTAAATACTCCACTTGCCATGTTCATGAGGACAAGGCTTTGTACTGTTTACCTCCAGGATAGGGCCTGGCAAAGGAAGATAACCACTTAATAAAAGAAAAAAGGTAGGAGTGGGAGGGTAGGAGTTGGGGGGTTGAAATAAAGAAAAGTATGAGAAGTGTGTCCATAAAGTGGCTGTGTCTCAGTAAACCCTTTAATTAATGCCATTTCCTAGTCACTTTCTCTTCCCTTCCTACCCTAGTGAGGACGTGACCAGAATTTTCTTCTAACTAATCTCTCCTAAATGTATATATTTCATTGTTTTGTATGTTTACATCACTCTAGCTTTGCACATCCTTGGTCTTAGATGCCTAACAATGGTGTTGATGTAATAAGGAGATGTGATGTGGACCAACACTGAACACTTTATTTTACTTCCTCTCTTCATATCTCACAGGTGGTTGTGATTCATCACGCAATGTTTGTGATCCATCATATACACCCTTATGCTGAGTTTCTCAATTACTAAAATGTTCAAGGTAAAACAACAAAAACAACAACAAAAACAGAGCTATCTTACATCCTTCATTTCCTCTCTCTCGTTTTTCCTCTCTCCCTCCCTCCCTCCCTCTCTCTCTCCCTTCTTTCCTCTCTTCCTTCCTCCCTCCCTCCCTTACTTCCTTTCTTCCTCTGCTCCTTCATTTCTTTTTCTTTCTCTAAAAGATCAATTTGTCTCTGCAATTTCCTTTTTCACTGGCTAATAGTCTTGTTGTTTTGTTTATGGAACACATTATGTTATGGGCTGAATTGTGCACCTGAACAAAAATGTGTATGTTGAAGTTCCAACCCCCAGGACTTAGAATGCAGCCTTATTTGGAAATAGGGCTGTTGCAAATGTAATTAGTTAAGATGAGGTTATACTGGAGGAGGTTGGACCCTTTATCTAATATAACTGGTGTCCTTATATAACGGGGAAATTTGGATGGGCACACATACACACACACACAGGAGACAGCATGAAGACAGAGATCAGGGTGATGCATCTACAAGCTAAAGAACGTCAAAGATTGCCAACAACCACCAGAAACCAGGAAAGAGGCCTGGAACAGACCCTTCCTCAGCATCTTCAGAGAGCAGGGCCCTGCTAACATCTTGAACTGAGACTTCTAGACTCTGTAACTGTGAGACTATTAATTTCTGTTGTTTAAGCCAAGCAGCTTATGGTACTTTGTTACCGCAGCCCTAGGAAATTTACACTTTATAAGTTTATCTTTCTAGACTACTCTTTTAAACTGGTTTCCCCTTATTGACTCACTTCTTTCTTCAAACATTTATCTTTATAAGAGCCAAAGTGATCTCTAAAGTAATAAATATAATCACTTCCTCCTCTCCCTCTCCCCATGTCTTAAAATACCCTCATAACTCCATGTCACCCTGCAGTGAGGTCCACAGGGTGCTGTGTCCCAGCCCCACTCTCTCTCCCCAGTGCATGTCACCTACTCCCTTTACTTTTTAAGCTCCAGAAACACAGGACACATTTGAGATCCTCTTGTCCCCTCTCCTGATCCCACTGCAGACAGACTTGAGTCTGAACGCCATTCCCTGAACGAGACTTGAATGCCACGAAGTGTCAGCCCCCATTTTCCTAATCATCTGTCATCCAATTGTCATGCAGTGTACAGCAGACTTATTTTTCTATGATTTTAGGATTTATCTGGCTAGAAAGATTGGTATTTGTATATGTTATGTTCTGCTTAAATCCCCTTAAGCCAAGTATCATAAGCTTCAGTAATGCATCAAGCAAACACATCAAAGAAAGAAAACTTTGCTGAGCTTCATTCCTGAACCATTAAAAAAGTGTCCTTTGGCACGCTGGCAAAAAGCAGACTTTAGCCTGATGAGTTTTCTTTGCATTAACTCCTGATTTTAACGGCATTATGTGGAGGGGAAGGAGATGGCTCTTCACGGTCTTCAAAAATGGAAGGAAATTGAAAACCCTTAAAATCCCCATTACGCTTGAACTGTTCCCCTCCATTTAACTGTGAGCTTCAAATTTTTCATTATCTTCTTACTAGTAATTAACTCACCTGACCATATTCAACAAATAATAAAATGCAGTGGTAGAAGAAATTAGTCTCTAAGCATTCCCTAGAATTACTGAGAGAATAAGGGAAACAATAAGTTCAAGACGGAGCCCTCCTCTAGAAAACCCACCTTACCTTCAGCCATCAGGTGGCTTTTCTGCTTGGAGTGATTTTTTCCAGAGTTCAATCTATGGGCTCCTATAAAACTATTTTCTACACACAGACTTGCTATGGAACAGGTCTACAGAATCAAAATATTTTGTTGCACTCTAAGATGAAGGGAGAGCAAACTGTTTGGAATATGAAACAAGCAAGGGCACTTAAGAGATTCCCCAAAAGTAATTTCTTCCGGAATGAGACCGTTAGTATTGAAGCATTGAATACTGAATATCTGCTTTCAGGACTTTCTCTAAGATTTAGGGACACTTTTGTATCAGAGTCTAAAAAGGTGATGGGATTGTCAATGTTTCCCATTTATTCCTGCCTTGAATGTGAAGAGAAAAAAAAAAAAAAAAAGATTATCTTTGATTCTCTGAAATAGGTGGGGTTAGATTGCAGGGAATGTGATTCGGGTTTTACAAAGTATGGGCTGAAATCAAACCATTCAGGCATCTTAATTCCATGGCTAAATCCACTCTGTGCTAATTAACATGGCAGAGTGATGCTGACTGAAGGATTAAGGAACTTTCCTGAAAGAACTTCACAAAATCTAATTTTATAAAACCTAAAAATGGTATAATGGGAGCCATGGATCTCATCGGTTGCTTGCACTAGGGTTGCTCAGGGAAATGGAAGCCTGGGAAGGATTTAAGGCGACAAGAAGAGCTGTTGTCAGAGCCACATGAGGGATGTTCTTTGCTTGCCCAGAAAGTCTCAGGTGTTAATCCCTCTATACCTGGAGCATAGAGTAGAGTAGTGGGTGGAGTTGAAGACTGAACACTCAGTTTGAGGACCTATATTGTTACTTGGTAATGGCTTTGAGCAAAAGGATTAACTCCTTGACCCTCCACTTCCTCATACAAAGAATTGAAATTATAGTACCCCCTTTCAGAGGTTATTATGAGGATAGAATGATATAGTGAATATGAAACAGTTTGAAATAGTAAGTATACCCTTAATAATATTTACCACATGGCAGTCTTATATAAGCGTTTAAAGGTGTTTTAGCACATAACAAACAAATACCTGAGTATTATTATCATCCCTATTATGTGGATGAATTAATTGGCACCAAAATGTTTAGGTTTGAAAACTGTAAACTTAGACAGTGTGAGTATGTTATTATTATGATTATTTTTCCCGTTAATAATCACATTACTTCTCAGCAACATTAAGTGCAAACCTAGGATGAGACAAAGGGGAGAGAGTTAAATGTATAAATGTAAGTGGATAATATTAGGGCTCTTACTCTTTGATTTGACCGTTTTGCTTGTTCTGGGATACCCTGTTGTAGGTAGACTCCAGATACACAGTCTACGAGTGTAGAAATAAGTAGAACTTGATTCAGTTGCGTCCACTTCTGTCCATCTGTGCCATCACTGACCCAGCCACCATCTCATCCAGCCTGCTTTCAAGAAACAAACTCCTCACTGAGCTTCTTGACTACAATCTCATTCTCCTGGCTAATCTCCCCACTGCATGTGATCTTCTAAATTATAAGCATGCTGTCCTTTATGGTTTATAATTGACCTTATGGAAAACTTTAAACAATGTATGCTGTCTTACAAGACCCTTGATGACCTGGACAATTCCACTTCTCCACCTCATCCTCCAACTCTTCCTCTTCCCCTACTTCCCACCCTTCCCCTGCATCATCCCATGTTCCCAAACATGCTTTGCCTTCAGTTACAGTCACTTCAGCTATAACATGATATATGCATTATTAAAAATCATAGCACTATGCAAAATTACACAATAAAAACCACAAGGTTGACAAGGCCTGGGGCAGAGCAAACTCGAACATTTCATTTGGGACACACGTAAAAAGGAGATAGAAACCTAGTAAAAGTGGGAACCTACCAAATGGTTAAGAAATGCATAAAAGTAACAAAAAAATGAACTTAACCTTAAAAATGACCTGAAGTATATTTATGGACATGAGGATCAGAAGGGTGCAGGTTGTGAACAATAGCAACATGGAGGAAGGAGAGTTACCTAGAAAAGAAAGGAAAGTTGTCACACAGGATATGGAAGGGTGACTGTGGCCCAGAGCACTCAGATTGGACCTATGTAGCTGGTAGATGCTTGAGGCGATGCATGTGTGCATGTTGTGTATACCTACATAGCTCAGTGTAGTGAGGTGTGGGTTTTCTGCAACCACCAGTGTTTCTCAAGTAGAAATCACACTTAAGCAAATGCAAAATTCACTCATGCTCAGACTGTCCCCTGATATATCAATTGCATTGGAACAAATTCAGCTTTTCAAAGCAAGGGCTATAGCAGTCTGTGTTTGATGTGCTGTGATTCACCCTGTTCTGGGCATGTACCTGTTAGGCTTCTCTGTAGGTCCTTCACCCTGCCTTCCTCTTCACTTCCATAACTCCTACTGATCCTTTGTACCTTAGCTTAAGTATAATTTATTCCAAGAAGCTTCTTTCAGAACTTCAACATATGCCAAGTAAACATTTTTAAAACTAATCTCCTCTTATTTTCACCCAAAATGTTCCTAAACCTAGACCCATTGACTCAAAATACTTTGTGAAAACATGTGTTTCCTTATCTCTCTCCCGCCTCAATATATTCACCTCTCCCAGTCTTTCTCCTCTCAATAAATGGCACCTTCATTCTTCTAGCTGATCACATACTTGGCATCATTCTTATCGCCTCTCTTTGTTTTATACCTCACATTCAATCTGTCAAGAAAGCTTGTTGGTTCTGCCTTCAGAATATATTCAAAATCCAACCACTTCTTGCCAACATCACTGTTGTCCTTCCTTAAGCCACCAGCACCCCTTGCCTGGGTGACAGTGATGTTTTAACTGTCTCCTTCCTGCCAATTTTTTCTCATGTAGTCTATTTTTAATACAGAAGCAGAGTGATCATTTTAACAAGTAAATTGTGTTACTTTTCTGCCCAAAGTGGCATTCAGAGTCCTAACAATCAGCTTACAAGGACTTAAATAATCTCATAACATTCCCTATCCAGCTCCAATTCATCTTCTCTTATTCTCTTCTTTGCTCTACCCTCCAACCCCATCAACTTCCTTTTAATTTCTTGAGCACAACAAGCACATCACTTCAAGGCTTTAACACTTGATGTGTCCTTTATCTGGATCACTCTTGGCTCAGATATCAATATAGCTTGATTTCTTACTTTTTCAGGTCTCTGTCCAAATATCACTTTAGTGGTGAGGTTTTCCCTGTCCACCTAATTAAAGTAGTAAGAACAAGGTCCCTTTACCAACAACATGGCTGTCCCTATTCCCCTACTCTGACTCATTTTTAACTACAACATTCTACATTTTTTCTCTTTTTTATTATTGTCTAACTTTTTCTACTAGACCGTAAAAACAGGATTTTTGCTCATAGCTGTATCCTCAGCAGGTATAACATGGTCTGGCATGGAGCAGGCATTCAACAAATATCTGTTGACTAAAATTTTCATATTTGAGGTAATTGCATGAGCTATAAATTGTTTTTAAAAATTACATACTACAGGTGTATCAGTGTTTTGTTTTTTTTTTTCTAAAATTGGCCTTGTTTTGAGACAGCCAAACACTCTCAGAATGATTTGTTTTTATTGGTAGTCATGTTAAAAGAGGTTCCACTTTACTTATTCATTTTGGACCGTGGTTCAGTTATGAGTCTCCTGTCTAAGGAATTCTAATCTACTAATCTAAGGGAGTATATATAAGGGTTTGAAAAAACAACAATAATACCACTATTAGAGATAGAGTTTGCATTTCCTGAAAGTGCATGCCCCATAGAAAGTTAGTATGGTAGGTAGCACCTATTATTTGGAAACTTGCAGTTCTGGCTTTCTCTTGTTCTTCAAACTGCAAAATCATCATTGTCTATGGGTATTGATTTCATAGCTTTAAGTGGTGAGATGATGTTTAAGCCTCGAGGACTTACCAGTTAATTTTAGCTGGCTAACTGGGTTATTTTACTGCTCTATATATGCACTTTATTTATTTGTTTTACTTGTTTGTTTACAGTTTCTGAGGTGCAAAACCTTGGATTGAGCCATGCACTGAACACTGAAGCCTGGGATATAAATCCCAGAGAGGCAACATGGGCTTGATGTTAAAACTGAGATCTAATCCTGGTCCTACTTCTTATCATCTGTGTGACCTTGTAAAATCACATAAGTTCATCCTTCCCAGGACCTGCTCAGAAAGGGGCAGACACATCAATTAGTGTGCTAATTGGATTTTTCTGAGAGAAACTGCTCCCCAGCAGTGAAATTCAGTCTCCTCTGCAATGCTGTGTGTGAATTTAAGCTGGTTGGCTTGCCTCCTGTGTGATTTTTGTGATTGATGAGTTTTTCTATTTCCGTGACAGTGTTTCTCTGGGAGAAGGAACCAGCACTGGGGCCAGATTGCTAACAGTATCATTATGATTTTATTATTGTCCTAGATCTGGAGATCCATAACTTGGTTTTCTATTAGCACATTACTCAAGTGAGACAGTGGGAAGGCAATCACTTCTGTTGTGGGGCAGCACAAGCCAACCTGGTTTTTGGAAATGCCTGTTCAGATGCACTAGAAATGAGAAAATTAAGTGCAGTGACCAGCATGAAAGGTGGTTTTCCTTCCTTGTGCATCTGTATACAGTGTGTGAGATTATAGTCTCCACAGAAAGTGAGATACATAAGACCCATTAACATTTAGAGGATAAATGCACACTCACCAAGAGGTAAATATGCCTATTACAGTAGGAAGCATGTATCAATTTCATTGGCAATCTCACACAGGCAACCACGAATGTTGTTAGGCTGAAAAGACCCTAGTGGGACCTAAAATTGATAGGTTTTAATTTAAGAAACATTGTAAGAAAATAATTGAAAAAAAAACAGTTATCATGATTTTGAAAATATGAAGAAAACTTGACATTGCAAATCTGAACAAAATGCCTATGGCTTTTCTGTTCATGGGATTCCAAGGAAGAGGTTCCAGGATGAGAAAGAATGGAAGAAAACTTACCTTTCACAACACCAGATGTGCCATTATCTATCTAAACCTAAATTTAGGATAAGTCATACCTTCTTGTATTAGTTTGCTAAAGCTTCCTGATAAAGTACCACAGACTAGGAGGATTAAACAACAGAAATTTATTATTTCACAGTCCTGGAGGCTAGAAGTCTTGAGATCAAGGTGTCTGCATGGTTGGTTCCTTCTGAGGCCTCTCTCCTTGGCTTGTTTATGTCTGTCTCCTCCCTGTGTCCTCACATGGTCTTTTCTCTGTGTGCTTCTCTGAACTTATCTCCTCTTCTAATAAGGGTGCCAGTCATCTTGGATCAGGGCCCACCCAGTGACTTAATTTAACCTTAATCACCTCTTTATATACCCTATATCTAAATAATGTCACACTCCAAGGTACTGAGGGACTAGTAATCAACATGTGATTTTTTGTGTGTGGGACGGGGAGGGGTCAAAATTCAACTCATAATACTCATTCATGCAAAATTTAAATGGTTGGTCATCTTAGCCTATTTTCCAGAAGAGAAAATAATAATACTTCTACAAGGATTTTTAAATAACAATAATACTTCTACAAGGATTTTTATGTATTTTCTGAAACTTTCAGTCTTTTGTAAGTCAGTTTTGATACTTCTACTGTGATAAGTGTGGCAGGGAGTTCTTTCCAAAGATTGTCACAACAGTGCATCTCATCTTGAATGTTCTTCTGCAATGTGGCTTTGCCACTCCTTTCATCCAAGGATGGGGTCTTTGTCCCTTCCTTTAAATTAGGGTGAGCATACCAGTGCTTCAACAGATAGAGGATGCCAGAAGTGATGATGTTTAATTAAATTCTGAGGCTAGACCATGAAAGGTGATGCAGCTTTGCCTTGTTCATTGGATAACTGTGTGTGGAGTGGAAGCAGCCCACCTATCCTGGAGGTATCATGCTAAGAGGAGGCCAAGCCACACTGAGGGCAAGCATAGGTGCTCTGGGCAGCAGTGTTGGTCTTGCATCTCCCTGGGGCCAAGCACCAAACAGTTGAATGAATAAAACTTCTGCCTCTTGTCATCCCTTCCAACCATTTCAATCTTTCAGCTGTGGTCTCAACATCATATACTTTAGTGTGGACAAATGCCACCACCCCACCCCATATTCTATCTGAATTCTGGACCCCACATAACTAAATGGTTGCTGTAAGCTACTAAGTTCTGGGTCAATTTTCTTATGGAGCAAAGATCAAAATAGAATTTGCTACTTAAAGTGGGTTGCTGCCATAACAGAAACCTAAAATGTGTGGTCTTACTATGGACCAGAGTGTGGGCAGAATCTGGACAGGCCTTGAGGAGAATGTTAGAGAAGCTGGGATTCAGGGAGGGATTTATTATGGGAGGCTGAAAACAAGATAATTCTTACTGTGTAGTAACATAAAATTTGGTAACACTGTCCCTGTGGTGATGTGGGAATAGAAACATTCTTCAATTAACTGACAGATTTGATTAGGTAACTTCCAGGAAGAATACGGAAAGAGCTAACTTATCTGATCCATGTTGCCTGACATTTAGATAGAAATGAAATAACAAGAAAATGTTCAATTTTCAAGCAAAATATATAGGAATTCTACAGGCACCAAAATTTGCTGGGTTCTAAATAAACAAAAACAACAAGGCAAAGCAAAACAAATCAAAACAAAAAAATCAAGTGATAAAGGACCACTGGGCAAAAATAAAATGCAGGCTACTCTCAGGATAACTATGAAGCCAAAACTGTTATTGTAAAAAGATTTTAAGACGTCAGAAATATGTAAGATGGGGAGCCTCCTAGAACCTTTATGACAATAAACAAAGACCTCCTGAGGATCTGAATTGTGTGCCTCACAGATGGTCTCTGTTAAACTATAGGGCTTCTAAGAATCTTAAAATATTCCCCAGCAACCTCAAAAGAAACGAAGGGCTTATGTCAAGGAACTTTGTAGATGTGTTTTTTTTTCCTTTTTTTCTAATGGAGTTAATTATAAATAGATACACAAGCAACCCAAAAAATTTCTTTGACAATGGGATTGAAAGGGCCAGACCATATAAAGAGAAAAGAGTCCATTGAAAACCTCAATTTTTATAGGCAGAAAGTCCACTGACCAGGCGACTCAGTTACAAAAATGAGTAGTATCTTAAAGAATTGGAAAACTGAGTAAGAAGACTGAACCAAAATCCCAGAAAATAGAGCTAAGAGTCAAAGATAACAATTAACAAGGAGCAACACAGATCTTAGTCAAGATTTGGCAAGTTATCTGCTACCTATCCCACCACTGAATTATGTACATCTGTGTGTGTTGCAGGTGGGGGGAAGATAACAGTCTAGTTTACAGAATTTTTTTTTTTTTTTTTGCATTTCAGCAGTTAGGTTGATTAATTTTCACACCCTTATTGAGGTATAATTGATGTACAAAAACTGCATATATTTAATATAGATAATTTAATGAATTTGGACATATACATACAACCATAATACCATCATGGTAATAGATATGTCTATCACCTCTAAAAGCTTCCCTGTGTTCCTTTGCTCTGTATGTGTGTGTGTGTTTGTGTGTTTAGAACACTTAACAGGAGATCTATCCTGTTGTTAATTTCATAAGTCCAAATTAACTACAGGCTATATTTTGGACAGATCTCTAAACTTAGTCATCTCATATAATTGTAACTTTATACCCATGGATTAGCAACTCCCCATTTTCCCCCTTCCCCAATCCCTGACAGCTGTCAAGATCACCTTCTGTTTTATAAGTCTATCTTAGATATGTCACATAATGGAACTATGTAGTACTTGTCCTTCTGTGGGTGATTTTTTCACTTAAGGTGATTTCTTCAAATTCGCAAATGCAAATAGTAGAATTTCCTTTTTTTAAAGGTGGAATAATATTGCATTGCATAGATATGTATATTATTTATCTATTCATCTGTTGATGGTTATTTGAATTGTTTAGCTATCTTGGCAATTGTGAATAATGCTTCAATAAAGATGGAGTTCAGATATTACGTCTAAATCTTATTTTCAATTCTTTATTTTTTTAACATCTTTATTGAAGTATAATTGCTTTAAAATTGTGTGTTAGTTTCTGCTTTATAACATAGTGAATCAGCTATACATTTACATATATCCCCATATCTCGTCCCTCTTATGTCTCCCTCCCACCCTACCTATCCCAACCCTGTACGTGGACAAAATGCACTGAGCTGATCTCCCTGTGCTATGCAGTTGCTTCCCACTAGCTATCTATTTTACATTTGGTAGTATATATAAATCCATACCACTCTTACTTTGTCCCAGCTTACCCTTCACCCTCCCCATGTCCTCAAGTCCTTTCATTACGTCTACGTCTTTATTCTTGTCCTTCCCCTAAGTTCATCAGAACCATTTTTTTTTGAAATTCCCTACGTATGTGTTAGCATAAAGTATTTGTTTTTATCTTTCTGACTTACTTCACTCTGTATGACAGACTATGGGTCCATCCACCTCACTACAAATAACTCAATTTCATTTCTTTGTATGGCTGAGTAATATTCCATTGCATATATGTGCCATATCTTCTTTATCCATTCATCTGTCGATGGACACTTAGGTTGCTTCCATGCCTGGCTATTGTAAATAGAGCAGCAGTGAATATTGTGATACATGACTCTTTCTGAATTATGACTTTTTCAGGGTATATGCCCAGTACTGGGATTGCTGGGTCATATAGTACTTCTGTTTTTAGCTATTTAAGCAACCTCTGTACTTTTCTCCATAGTGCCTATATCAATTTACATTCCCACCAACAGTGCAAGAGGTTTCCCTTTGCTCCACACCCTCTCCAGCATTTATTGTCTGTAGATTTTTTGATGATGGCTATTCTGACTGGCATGAGGTGATACCTCATTGTAGTTTTGATTTGCATTTCTCTAATGATTAGTGATGTTGAGCATTCTTTCACGTGCTTGTTGGCTATCTGTATATCTACTTAGGAGAAATGTCTATTTAGGTCTTCTTCCTATTTTTGGATCGGGTTGTTTGATTTTTTTTGATATTGAGCTGCATGAGCTGCTTGCAAATTTTGGAGATTAATCCTTTCTCAGTTGCTTCATTTGCAAATATTTTATCCCGTTCTGAGGGTTGTTTTTTCATCTTGTTTATGTTTTACTTTTCTGTGCAAAAGCTTTTAAGTTTCCTTAGGTCCCATTTCTTTATTTTTCATTTTATTTCCATTTCTCTAGGAGGTTGATCAAAAAGGATATTACTGTGATTTATGTCATAGAGTGTTCTGCTTATGTTTTCCTCTAAGAGTTTTATAGCATCTGGCCTTATATTTAGGTCTTTAATCCATTTCAAGTTTATTTTTGTGTATGGTGTTAGGGAGTGTTCTAGTTTCTTTCTTTTACATGTAGCTGTGCAGTTTTCCCAGCATCACTTATTGAAGAGGCTGTCTTTTCTCCATTGTATATTCTTGCCTTCTTTACCAAAGATAAGATGACCATATGTGTGTGGGTTTATCTCTGGGCTTTCTATCCTGTTCCATTGATCTATATTTCTGTTTTGGTGCCAGTACCATACTGTCATGATTATTGTAGCTTTGTAGTACAGTCTGAAGTCAGGGAGCTTGATTCCTCCAAAACCGTTTTTCTTTCTCAAGATTGCTTTGGCTATTCGGGGTCTTTTGTGTTTCCATACAAATGGTAAAAATTTTTGTTCTAGTTCTGTGAAAAATGCCGTTGGTATTTTGATAGGGATTGCATTGAATCTGTAGATTGTTTTGGGTAGTATAGTCATTTTCACAATGTTGATTCTTCCAATCCAAGAACATGGTATATCTCTCCATTTGTTTGTATCATTTTAATTTCTTTCACCAGTGTCTTAAAATTTTCTGCATACAGGCCTTTTGTCTCCTTAGGTAGGTTTATGCATAGGTATTTTATTCTTTTCATTGCAATGGTAAATGGGGGTGTTTCCTTAATTTCTCTTTCAGATTTTTCATCATTAGTGTATTGGAATGCAATAGATTTCTGTGCATTAATTTTGTAACCTGCTACTTCACCAAATTTATTGATTAACTCTAGTAGTTTTCTGGTAGCGTCGTTAAGATTCTCTATGTATAGTATCATGTTATCTGCAAACAGTGACAGCTTTACTTCTCCTTTTGTGATTTGGATTCATTTTATTTCTTTTTGTTCTCTGATTGCTGTGGCTAAAACTTCCAAAACTATGTTGAATAATAGTGGTGAGAGTGGGCAACATTGTCTTGCTCCTGATCTTAGTGGAAATGGTTTCAGTTTTTCACCATTGAGAATGATGTTGACTGTGGGTTTGTCATATGTGGACTTTATTATGTTGAGGAAAGTTCCCTCTATGCCTACTTTCTGGAGGGTTTTTATCATAAATAGGTCTTGAAATTTGTCAAAAGCTTTTTCTGCATCTGTTGAGATTATCACATGGTTTTTGTCCTTCAATTTGTTAATATGGTGTATCACATTGATTGACTTCTATATATTGAAGATTCCTTGCATTCCTAGAATAAACCCAACTTGATCATGGTGTATGATCCTTTTAATGTGCTGTTGGATTCTGTTTGCTAGTATTTTGTTGAGGATTTTTCCATCTATGTTCATCAGTGATATTGGCCTGTAGTTTTATTACTTTGTGACATCTTTGCCTGGTTTTGGTATCAGGGTGAGGGTGGCCACGTAGAATGTGTTTGGGAGTTTTCCTCCCTCTGCTATATTTTGTAAGAGTTTGAGAAGGATATGTGTTAACTCTTCTCTAAATGTTTGATAGAATTAACCTGTGAAGCCATCTGGTCCTGGGTTTTGGTTTGTTAGAAGATTTTTAACCACAGTCTCAATTTCAGTGCTTTTAATTGGGTTGTTTATATTTTCTATTTCTTCTTGGTTCAGTCTCGGAAGGTTGTGCTTTTCTAAGGATTTATCCATTTCTTCCAGGTTGCCCATTTTATAGGCATATAGTTGCTTATAGTAATCTCTCATGACCCTTTGTATTTCTGCATTGTCAGTTGTTACTTCTCCTTTTTCATTTCTAATTCTATTGATTTGAGTCTTCTCCCTTTTTTTCTTGATGTGTCTGGTTAATAGTTTATCAATTTTGTTTATTTTCTCAAAGAAACAGCTTTTTGTTTTATTGATCTTTGCTATTGTTTTCTTCATTTGTTTTCTTTTATTTCTGATCTGAACTTTATAATTTCTTCTGTCTGCTAACTTTGGAGTTTTTTGTTCTTCTTTCTCTAATTGCTTTAGGTGTAAGGTTAAGTTGTTTATTTGAGATGTTTCTTGTTTCTTGAGGTAGGATTGTAGTGCTATAAATTTTCCTCTTAGAACTGCTTTTCCTGCATCCCATAGGTTTTGGATCATCATGTTTTCATTGTCTTTTGATTTTCTTTGATTTCTTCAGTGATCTCTTGGTTATTAAGTATTGTATTGTTTAGCCTCCATGTGTTTGTATTTTTATAGATTTTGCCTGTAATTGATATCTAGTCTTATAGCATTGTGGTCAAAAAGGATATTTGATATGATTTCAATTTTCTTAAATTTACCAAGGCTTGATTTGTGGCCCAAGATATGATCTATCCTGGAGAATGTCCCATGAGCACTTGAGAAGAAAGGGTATTCTGTTGTTTTTGGATGTAATGTCCTATAAATATCAATTAAGTCCATCTTGCTTAATGTAACATTTAAAGCTTTTGTTTTCTAATTTATTTTCATTTTGGATGATCTGTCCATTGGTGAAAGTGGGGTGTTAAAGTCCCCTACTATGATTGTGTTACTGTTGATTTCCCCTTAGCATTTGCCTTATGTATTGAGGTGCTCCTATGTTGGGTGCCTAAATATTTAACAATTGTTATATCATCTTCTTGGATTGATCCCTTGATCATTATGTAGTGTCCTTCTTTGTCTCTTGGAATAGTCTTTACTTTAAACTCTATTTTTTTCTGATCTGAGAATTGCTACTCTAGCTTTCTTTTGATTTCCATTTGCATGGAATATCTTTTTCCATCCCCTCACTTCAGTCTGTATGTGTCCCTAGGTCTTAAGTGGGTCTCTTGTAGACAGCATATATATGGGTCTTGTTTTTGTATTCATTCAGCCATTCTATGTCTTCTGATTGGAGAATTTAATCCGTGTACATTTAAAATAATTATTGATATGTATATTCATATTACAATTTTCTTGATTGTTTTGGGTTTGTTATTGTAGGTCTTTTCCTTCTCTTGTGTTTCCTGACTAGAGAAGTTCCTTTAGCATTTGTTGTAATGCTGGTGTGGTGGTGCTGAATTCTCTTAAATTTTGCTTCTCTGTAAAGGTTTTAATTTCTCTGTCTAATCTGAATGAAACCCTTGCTGAGTAGAGTAATCTTAGACGTAGGTTTTTCCCTTTCATCACTTTAAATATGTCCTGTCACTCATTTATGGCCTGCAGAGTTTCTGCTGAAAGATCAGCCATTAACCTTTTGTGGATTCCCTTGTACGTTATTTGTTGTTTTTCCCTTGCTACTTTTAATAGTTTTTCTTTGTATTTAATTTTTGATAGTTTGATTAATATGTGTCTTTTCATGTTACTCCTTGGATTTATCCTGTATTGGACTATTTGTACTTCCTATACTTGATTGACTTTTCCTTTCCCATATTAGGGAAGTTTTCAACTATAATCTCTTCAAATATATTCTCAGTCTCTTTCTTTTTCTCTTCATCTTCTGGGACCCCTATAATTCGAATATTGGTGTGCTTAATGTTCTCCCAGTGCCCTCAGTTATTTTCATTCTTTTTCTTTATTCTCTTCTGAAGTAGTTGTTTCTACTATTTTACCTTCCAGGGCACTTATGTGTTCTTCTGCCTCAGTTATTCTCTTATTGATTCCTTCCAGAGAATTTTTAATGTAATTTATTGTGTTGTTCATCATTGCTTGTTTGCTCTTTAGTTCTTCTAGGTCCTTGTCAAATGTTTCTTTTATTTTCTCCATTCTATTTCCAAGATTTTGAATCACCTCTACTATCACTACTCTGAATTCTTTTTCAGGTAGACTACCTATTTCCTCTTCATTTGTTTGTTCTGGTAGCTTTTAACCTGGCTCCTTCATCTGCTGTGTGTTTCTCTGTCTTCTCATTTTGCTTAACTTACTCTGTTTGGGGTCTCCTTTTCACAGGCTGCTGGTTCGTAGTTCACATTGTTTTTGGTGTCTGCCCTTGGTGGCTAAGGTTGGTTCAGTGTGTTATGTAGGCTTCCTGGTGGAGGGACTAGTGCCTGTGCTCTGGTTGATGAGTCTGTATCTTGTCTTTCTGGTGGACAGGTCTGTGTCCAGTGGTGTGTTTTGGGGTGTCTGTGACCTTATTATGATTTTAGGCAGCCTCTCTGCTAATTGGTGGGGTTGTGTTCTTGTCTTACTAGTTGTTTGGCATAGGGTGTCCAGCACTGTAGCTTGCTGGTTGTTGAGTGGAGCTGGGTCTTAGCATTGAGATGCAGATCTGTAGGAGAGCTTTCACTGTTTAATATTATGTGGAGCCAGTAAGTCTCTGGTGACCAATATCTTGAACTCAGTTCTCCCACCTCAGAGGCACAGGCCTGACATCTGGCTGGAGCACCAAGACCCTGTCAGGCACACGGCTCAGAAGAAAAGGGAGCAAAAATAAGAAATAAAGAGAAAAATAAAATAAAGTAATTCAAAATAAAAAAAATAAAAAGTAATTTAAAAAAGAAAAAAAAAAAACAAAGAAAGAAGACAGCAACCAAACCAAAAAACAAATCCACTAATGATTACAAGCTCTAAAATCTATACTAAAAAAAAAAAAGTACAGACAGAACCCTAGGACGAATGGTAAAAGCAAAGCTATACAGACAAAAATCACACAAAGAAGCAAACACATATACACTCACAAAGAGAGAAAATGGAAAAAAATATGTATATTGTTGCTCCCAAAGTCCACCGCCTCAATTTTGGGATGATTTGTTGTCTATTCAGGTATTCCAGAGATGCAGGGTACATCAAGTTGATTGTGGAGATTTAAACCACTGCTCTTGAGGCTGCTGGGAGAGATTTCTCTTTCTTTTCTTTGTTTGCACAGCTCCTGGTGTTCAGTTTTGGATTTGGCCCTGCCTCTGCATGTAGGTCGCCTGAGGGCATGTGTTCATAGCTCAGACAGTACGGATTTAAAGTAGCAGCAGATTAGGGTGCTCTGGCCTACTCCGGCCATGGGGGAGGGAGGGGTACAGAATGAGGGGAAAACTGCAGCAGCAGAGGCCAGTATGACATTGCAACAGCCTGTGGTATGCCATGTATTCTCCAGGGAAGTTGTCCCTGGATTACAGGACCCTGGCAGTGATGGGCTGCACAGGCTCCTGGGAGGGGAGGAGTGGATAGTGACCTGTGCTTGCACACAGGCTTCTTGGTGGCTGCAGCAGCAACCTTAGCATTTCATACCTGTCTCTGGTGTCCACACTGATAGCCATGGCTTGTGCCCATCTCTGGAGCTTGTTTAGGCAGTGCTCTGAATCCCTTCTCCTCGTGCACCTCAAAACAATGGTCTCTTGCCTCTTAGGCAGGTCCAGACTTTTTCTCGGACTCCCTCCCAGCTAGCTGTGGTGCACTAGCTTCCTTCAGGCTGTCTTCACACAGCCACACCCAGTCCTCTCCCTGGGATCTGAACTCTGAAGCGGAAGCCTCAGCTCCCAGTCCCCACCCGCCCAGATGGGTGAGCAGACAAGCCTCTCAGGCTAGTGAGTGCTGGTCAGCACTGATCCTCTGTGTGGGAATCTCTCCGCTTTGCCCTCTGCACCCCTGTTGCTGTGCTCTCTTCCGTGGCTCTGAAACTTCCCCCCCACCACCCTGTTTCCATCAGTGAAGGGGCTTCCTAGTGTGTGGAAACTTTTCCTGCTTCACAGCTCCCTCCCCGAGGTGCAGGTCCCATCCCTATTCTTTTGTCTCTGTTTTTTCTTTTTTCTTTTGTCCTACCCAGGTATACGGGGAGTTTCTTGCCTTTCCGGAAGTCTGTGGTCTTCTGCCATTGTTCAGTAGGTGTTCTGTAGGAGTTGTTACACATGTAGATGTATTTCTGATGTATTTGTGGGGAAGAAGGTGATCTCCATGTCTTACTCCTCCGCCATCTTGAAGGTCTCCCCTATTTTCAATTCTTTTGGATATATACCTAAGAGTGTGATTGCTAGATCATATGGTAGTTTTATATTTAAGTTTTTAAGAAACCTTCATATATTATCCATAGTGGAGGCACCATTTTACATTCCCACCAACCGTGCACATGCGTTCCACTTTCTTCTCACCAAAACTTACTACCTTTTTTCTTTTTTTTTTTTTTTTTGATAACAGACATCCTAACAGACACGAAGTGATATTTAATTGTGGTTTTGACTTGCATTTCCCTGATGATGAACAATATTGAGCAGCTTTACATATTCTTATTGCCCATTTGTATGTTTTCTTTGGAGAAATGCTATTCAAGTTCTTTACCCATTTTTAATTGAATTATTTGTATTTTGCAACTGAATTGTAGAAGTTCCTTATATATTTTGGAAATAAACCACTCATCAGATACATCATTTGCAAGTATTTTCTCCCATAATGGGGAACAATTTTAGGAGTCTTAGCAGAGGGCATGAGTATATTTTTTATGTTGGAGGGATGTACATTTTCATGATAAGAGGGCAGACTGTGGCTAGTTGTATCTACAAAAGATGGCCATGACAACATTGCACATGCTCTTTTATAGTGTGAACATACAGATTTGGTGATGGAGGCAGAAGTTTACAACTGCTTTGAATATGTCAGAAGTGACATTAAAATTTCCAAGGCTTGATTCTAAAAGGTGATGGAGGTTTTGCTTTATCCATTGGAACATTCATGCTTGAAGCCCCAGCTGTTATTTAGACAGTCCAGCTGCCCCGAGGTTGCCTTCTGTGAGAAAGCCAAGTGACATGTTGAGATTGCATGCATGCACTACAGTCAACAGAACTAGTCCTCAATTCATCCCAGCACAGTCACCAGACATGTCAGATAATTGCAGCCCCCAGCCATCATGTTATAGCCAGTCTTTAATCCTCTCAAGCTGAGGTCTCAGACATGATGGAGCAGAGACAAGATATCTCTGCTGTACTCTGTCCAAGTTGCTGACATTCAGAATTTGAGAACAAAATAAGAAATATTGCTTTAAGCAGTAAGTTTTGATTCAATTTGCTATGCAAAAAAGTAACCAGAACAGGATATTTTAGAGACTTTTATTATAACTCAAATCCACAATCTTGTTGTAAAATAATTCAAGAAATATCTAAGAATATAAAGACAAAATTAAAAGGTCCCTTCATACACATACCCTCAAGCCACTTGCACTGTATCTCCTATTTTTAAGCTAAATTGTGCATTCTTCCAATTGGCTTTTGTATTTATATACTTTATATATAAAATTTTGCAGTCTTTTAAAATATTTTGTGGAATAATATTCATATTGTTCAAAATATTGCTGGTTGAGCTTTTTAAGTTACCTTGGAAATATTAACATTGCACCATATACAAATATACGTCATTACTTTTAACAGATGAAAACAGAACTGAAGTATAATATTTATGGTCTCTACCAAAATTTGCCCTAATGGGCCCCTTCTATTACATTAAAAAAATAATATCATAGGGCTTCCCTGGTGGCGCAGTGGTTGAGAGTACGCCTGCTGATGCAGGGGACACGGGTTCGTGTTCCAGTCCGGGAAGATCCCACATGCCGCGATGCGGCTAGGCCTGTGCGCCATGGCCGCTGAACCTGCACGTCCAGAGCCTGTGCTCCGCAACGGGGGAGGCCACAACAGTAAGAGGCCCATGTACCACAAAAAAACAAAACAAACAAACAAAAAGCAATATCATAAATGATCCTTTATGACTATATTTGTATAAAAATTAATATAATCCAGGATAGAATAATTATTATATTATTATATTAATTTTCTCTGATTTTAAAAGAAATTAAAATTAAAGTATTTGTATGGTCCCTGTTCACTGTGTCTACTGAGCCTAATGAAGAACTTGGTTCTGGCTGGAACACAGTCTCACATTATGAATATTCACAATTTATCTAACCATGTTTCAATTGAAGAAATTCTAAGATGCTTCTACAGGGTAAACAATTTTCACTATTGAGATGATGCTGCAATGGTCATGATTGTACTCTCTCCTCTTTAGTCCCATGGATATATTTTTTAGAACACACACCTAGAGTTAGAATTGGTACCTTGATGGATATATCCATTTTCAAATATTTGATAAATGTCTCCAAATTACTTTCTCAAAAGACTGTAGTAATTTACAATATTTTCAACAATGCAGGGCCATTTCCCTTATGTTATATATATTTGTTAGTATCAGTTGATTATACATAATAAAATATTTTTGCATAACTGCTAACAAAAAACCTCAGTGAATGTGTGCATGTGTGTGTTTGTCTATGATTCCATGAGTCTAAGAAAACATATAGAATGATAGACACAGGCTGTTTAATATTAGCTACCTGGGCATGATGATGATGGAAAGAAGCCAGGAGGCAAAAAAACAAATTTAAAAATCAAGAATTTAAAAAATTATTCAAAACAATGAATGTTTTCAAACAGAAAATATATGATCTTATAAGCAAAAATACCAATCTCTTTCTCTTTATGATGTATATCCAGACCTCTAGTGAAGGAAGCAGTCTAATTTTGATTCTTAATCAAGAGATGACCATTAGGTGGGTCAGAGCTGACCACCTGAATTCAAAGCATTCAATATCTAGGCTGTCCAGAGACACATGAAATTTAAATTAATAGCTGAGAAAGAATAAGATGGAATATCTATAACCTTATACCACATTAAAAACAACAAAAACAAAAATAACCTAGTAGTCAATTCTTGGAGCCTGCAGCATGCTCTAGCTCTTCATTCATAAGTGTTAAGTAAAAGCAAACAAACAAAAAGTTGCAAACCAGGCATATCATGGTTCCATTTCTAAGAAAAATAATGGGTATGTGTCTCAATTTTCGTTTTGCCCATAAATTATTCATTTCTTTTTGTTTTAATGTATTTTTCATTTGGATTCAAACTTTTATGATGGGTTTTCCTGAAATGCCTGGTGATTTATGTTTCTTTCTTCAAGGAATGAATAGCATGCTTCTTGTGTGCCTGTTTAGACTTGAAGGATGCACTCAAGCTTGAAATCAATAACTTTATAAATCAATAACTCTGTTCTTCTAAAAGATAGCATTTAGGGGCAAATAGCCTTTCCAAAAAATGATTAGGAAGCTGCGTGGAGTATGTGAACCTGCACTTTCTGCTGATTCACACACCAGAAAGAATGTTTTCAGGTGCCCTTTACACATTGGGCAATTGGTAAATCTAATAGCTATTTCAAAAAAAGATGGACATTGTATAAATTGACAGATGTCCACTAAAGGGCAATAACCAAGAAACCACAGTTCTGTGTGTGTGTTTTGAAATATATAAAACAGATAAAATTAAATTACATTATGTTATTTCAACAATCTTCACAGCATCTTCACCAGAAGAAGATTCCATCTCAAATAAAGAAGATTTTCTTTGCTCCTCTGTAAGAAGCAACTCCTCATACATTAAAGTTTTATCCTGAGATTGTAGCAATTCAGTCACATCTTCAAGCTCCACTTCTAATTCTAGTTCTGTTTCTATTTCCATCACATCTGCAATAACTTCTTCCACTAATGTTTTGAACCCTTCAAAGTCATCTATAAGTGTTATAATTAACTTCTAAACTCCTGTTAATGTTGATATTTTGATATCTTCCTATGAATCAAGAATGATCTTAACGCCATCTACAAAGGTAACTCTTCCCACAAAGTTTTCAATTTATTTTGCCCAGCTCCATAAGAAGAATCTCTATCTATGATGGCTATAGCTTCACAAAATATATTTCTTAAATAATCAGTCTTGAAAATAAAAATTACTTCTTGATCCATGAGCTGCAGAATGGATGTTGTGTTAGCACGCATGAAAACAACATTAATCTCATTGTACATCTCCATCAGAGTTCTTGGGTGACCAGGTAAATTATCCATGAGCAGTCATATTTTGAAAATAATATTTCCCCTTATCTTTTCTTTTTCCTTTCTCTTCTCTTCTTTTCCTTCTGAGTAGTAGGTCTCAATAGTGGGCTTAAAATATTCAGTAAGCCATGTTGTGGACAGATTGCTGCCACCCATGCCTTGTTGTTCCATTTATAGAGCACAGGCAGAGAAGACTTAGCATAATTTTTAAGGGCCCTAGGATTTTCACTACAATGAATGAACATTGGCTTCAGCTTAATATCACCAGTTGCATTAGCCCCTAACAAGAGAGTCTGCCTGTCCTTTAAAGCTTTGAAACCAGGCATTGACCTCTCCTCTTTAGGTATTAAAGTCCTAGATGTCATCTTCTTCCAATATGAGGCTGTTTTGTCTACATTGAAAATCTGTTATTTAATGTAGTCACTTTCATGAATTAGATAGATATTCTGATTTACTTGCTGCAGCTCCTACATTAGCACTTGCTGCTTCACCTTGCACTTTCATATTATGGCAATGGCTTCTCTCCTTATACCTCATGAACCAAGCTTTGCCAGCTTCAAACTTTTCTTCTGCAGCCTCCTCACTTGTCTCAGCTTTCATGGAATTGAAGAGAGTTAGCACCTTGCTCTGTATTAGGCTTTGGCTTAAGGGGATGCTGTGGCTCGTTCATCTTCTGTCCAGACCAATAAAACGTTCTCCATATCAGCAATAAGGCTGTTTGGCTTTTTATCATTTGTGTGTTCACTGCAGTAGCACTTCTAATTTCCTTCAATAACTTTTCCTTTGCATTCAAAACTTGGCTAACTGTTTGGTGAAAGAGGTCTAGCTTTTGACCTATATTTCTTTCAACACACCTTCTTCACTAAGCTTAACCATTTCTAGCTTTTTTTTTTTTTTTTTTCCGTACGTGGGCCTCTCACTGTTGTGGCTTCTCCCGTTGCGGAGCACAGGCTCCGGACGCGCAGGCTCAGCGGCCATGGCTCCCGGGCCCAGCTGCTCCATAGCAAGTGGGATCTTCCCGGACCGGGGCACGAATCCACGTCCCCTGCATTGGCAGGCGGACTCTCAACCACTGCGCCACCAGGGAAGCCCTCTAGTTTTTGATTTAAAGTGAGAGACATGTGACTCTTCCTTTCAATTGAACACTTAGAGGTCATTGTCAGGTTATTAGTTGGCCTAACTTCAATACTGTTGTATCTCAGGGAATAGGGAGGCCTGAGGCTAGGGAAAGACATGGAGGGATGTCTGGTTGGTAAAATAGTCAGAACACACACAACATTTATTAAGTTTTCTGTCTTACATGGGCATGATTCATGGTCCCCCAAAACAATCACAATTGTAATATCAAAGATCACCATAACACACGTAACAATAGTAAAAATTTTGAAATATTGGGAGAATTATTAAAATGTGACACAGAGACACAAAGTGAGCAAATGCTGTTGGAAAAATGGTGCTGACAGGCTTACTCAGTGTAGGGTTGCTACAGATTTTCAATCTGTGAAAAATGGCATATCTGTGAAACACAATAACGTGAAGCAAAATATAACAAGGTATGCCTATATTATTACTACTATTACTATTAAAAATTGAAAAATGCCATTACATGCTTACATTTTGACTGCTTTTTGTTGAGAAGTGAGGTCAAGAAATGGGTTCAGTCTTCCCATTATCATCTCATTAATGATAATTCATTCACTGAGAGTTCCATGGGTTTGATGGCATTATTTGCTAATTGTACTTATAGGAGCCTCAAAATTCTTTCAGCAGTAATAATAAATCCACCACTAAAGCAAGTTATAGTCTGTTTTTAACACAACCCATGTTCATGAACTTTTAAGCATGTTGTTTTATTCTAACATTTAACACCCCCTATTAGTCTCAAGATCATCTAAAATCAGCAAATATGTATTAAATATTTTAAAAGTTCTTACTGGGAGCCAGGTAATTTCATAGTAATAATTTTCAAACTTTCAATTCTTTCTTTTTGTTGTTGCCTGTTACGTTATTCCCTCTCTTTTGTTTGTTCATTTCTGTCTTTCTTTTTATTTATGAATCACACAAGCTTTCATGATTATGTCTTATTTGAAAACGGACTATAAGCATGGGTAAATCTTATGTGACATCCCGTAATTCAGATATCTATGTCTACCTATAAATCTGTATTTGTCTATACATTTAGCCTAGAAATATTTACTAAATAAATATTTGGGCTAGAAAAAAATGTTGGGGGAAACTATATATTGTGTTCAATTTTGTCATTTTACAAGTGAAGAAATTGAGATGCAAAGAGGTGAATCAACTTATACATGATCCCACTATAAGTAGAAAAGACAGTAAAAACACTCAGGTCTTCTGTTCAGGAATTTTTAGTATAGTTTAGGGTTTTTCCAACTATAGTCCAAAATCATACACCAAAAATGTATGTGTGTGTGTGTGTGTGTGTGTGTGTGTGTGTGCATTGTTGTATGTCATTTGAAGGTCGGTTGCTAAATATGCATCTTACCCATTCATAAATGGCAGTGATGGTAACATCAATGTGTGTATAGATATAACAGCTATGTGACATTAAGATCTTTTTGTTTTGTGCACCTACAGCGAGTCATCTCAAAATAATTGTGGCTTCCCAGCCCTCTTCCCCTCAAAGCTGTTATTTTTTTTTCCTTATAGGAAGTTTTGTCCTTTCTTCTCTAGCAGAGCCACGTGACTTGAGATTGACAACTAGACTCTTTGCAGATGTCAATTCCCAAGAATCAACAGCTCTGCCACATTGCTTCTAATTATGTTTGACAGTGTCCTTGTAAAAATCTGTTGACAACTTGTTTCAGCTTGTCAACAAAGTGAATTACACTTTCCTTGCCTGGTCCCCCCTCCCCAGCAACAGATATTAAGCCAAAACAAACTACATGACCATGATGGTGAATTAAACACTTAAGAGGATCTATCATGAGTGATAGATCACTCTTGGATGAATCAAAGTTATCATGGAGATATTGCTGATTAACTACATTGGTAGCCAATGATGGGAGTGTCATTAGGTGTGATGGTTCTGAATGCCACATTTATAGGAAGTCTGCATTTACACATTCATTTCGGCAGCAGAGTCAGGAGTCATATCTCTGGATGCTGAAGGAACCTGCCAATGTTATATCTGAGCAGCTGTCATTGCATATTGAGAAATTTTAAAAGAAAGGAGAAGTGTCAGGAGCTATAAAGGTGAGAAACTGTCCCAATTTTTTAAAGGGAAGAACATAGTTCATATCAGAAATTACAGATTTTTGGCACTACCTAGAGTAGGTGATTAAATAAATGCTCTATTTGAATGCTTAGAATATGGAATGCCTCTAATAAGGTACTTGAGAAATATCTAATAATTGAATAGACTCAGATTGAATGGATTTAGTGTTCACTGAAGGACTGAATGGACCATTTAAGAGCAAGTCTTGCCAAACTCCAGTGCCTTGTTTGGATACAGTAAGTAAATATTTTATCATGAAGTTCACATGGTGAAATGAAAGCAGGGTATTATTTTTATTTTATTTGAAGGTGATTTGACAATCCTTTAATCATAAGTAGGCAAGAGTTTTCTAGGGAAAGAATTTAGTCATCATCCTTAGCTTTGTTCCCTTGAGAATTTTATATGATTTGAATATAGGCGTAAAAGATCTATTTAGCAAATTCAGGCTGTGTTTAAGATCTGTACTTACCAGCATATAAACTCCATGAAGGCAGGGAGTTCTGCTGTCTGATTCACTGATTTATTTTCAACATGTGTTTTCCTGACAAAGATGCTCAATATAATTTTGTTGAATCACAAAGCCAGGGAAAAGGGAATATGCAAAAAATGAGTTTCTTAGTTCTGCAGGAATTCCAGTCCTCCTTAGGTATCTCTCACCTAGTCCTAGAGTCGCCAGTGAGTTTGTTCATGTTAATCCCCAATCGATTCTTGCCTGTTCAATAGTCCCCATAATTTTCCTTCTTTCCTATTCTGTCCAGTTGTGACTTTGTCAGAGTAAATACTTATCAAAGGCACCACTACGTTGGTACCCACTTGCCATCTCTATTGATGATTTCTAGACCAAAACTGTCAGTCCCAGAGGGCAAAAAGAAGAAAGAAAAAGGTAGGAAAGATGCAACTGCCAACATCCATGATACAACTGTTGCTACGGGGTTTTAAAATTCTCAAGACTGAGAGCACTAATGTTTGGTCTGAGTGCTAATTCCCCAATGTGGAGGTTACCGCCTGGCAGTGGAATAGAAGTTTGGGGAGATAACTTTATTATAAATGTAAATATTACATGTCATATATCACTACTCCCATGAAAAACATTTCTACCTTCATTGTGGCTTTGCTGTTATATGCACTTGTGTCTTCATTGTCAATATTCCCTTTTTCATTGCTATGCAGAAAGTAACTGAGCAGGCCCATACTGAGCAGGACAGCATACTGCTGTCCCTAGAAAGGCTTCCTTGCAGGGTTGGCCTTTGCCTGGCATCCAGGAATTTAGATATCTTACCATTCCAAGAACTGATAAATGTAGCTTATCATGCTTAAGCTCTTTGTACAAGAATATGTTTTATTCTACATACCTGCTTTTCCTTTGGGGGTCCAGAATTTTGGTACATTATGAGGCAGAGTACGTTTACATGACCATCCACTAATAAAAACCCTGGTGATGAGTCTGTAATGAGCTTCCCTGGTAGACAACATTTCACATGCTTGATCATAACTCATTGTTTGAGAAATTGTGTGTCTGGTATGAGAACACTATGAGAAGACCCTTAGAAGCTTGCCCCTGGTTTTCTCTGGACTGTTCCATGTGCCTTTTCCCTTTGCTAACTTAGATTTGTATCCTTTTGCTATAATAAATTATAGTCATGAGTATAATTATACAGATTTCTGTGACTTGCCCTAGCAAATCACTGAATCTGGAGGTGTTCTGGGAGACTCCTGACACAATTGTCGACCGCATTAACCACTACAGATTTTGTCTGACCCTCATGGTCCCTGGAAATTATCATAATTCAGATCTTTTACTTGTTTTTATATTTTTTTATTTTTGTTTTTTGCCCAATTGAGTTAAAACTCTAGTATGATCCCATAAAACAATATGAATAAAATAAATACCAATAAAATAGTAGGTAAAATTTATTGACCTTATTTATTTAATTTATTGAGATCATTTATATATTTATTCTTCTTTTTGGAGGGGCACTATGATTAGTAATTTCTCATTTAATCCTTACAACTATTCCATGGGGCATATAACTTTAAAGTCATAAGTTTATAAATTGAGAAATTGAGGCACAGGGAGATCAAATACCATATCAAAATTCCACAGATAAAAAGTAATGGAGTTGGGATTTTAAGCAGGAATTTTGAAATGTCATTGTTTTGACACGCAACACTACATGGGCATCATTTTTCCTGTCTTTACCCTATGATCAGACCTCTTACTTGCCTCAAATCAAAAATTATGTTTCTTGCAGGTCTCTGTTTTAGGGTGATTTTTTTCACAAAAATACTCCTAAGTCTGTCAAGAATGTAAAGAACATATGATGTCTGTATCTAGCAGCAGTCCTCCAACAATCTGAGGAATATCTGGATCATATAGACGAATGAGTCTAGATTGTATGAGGGACAAAATTAAATCTCTAAAAAGCATTTAAAACTTTGCAGTATAGTTCATTCATTTCTCGACCTGCTGCTGCTTGAGAGCAAGGATTAGACTTCAAATAAGGTTGAATTCTTAACAACACGCACAGTTTGTGGCCCATACTAGGAATTTAATTGTTTTATTTATTTATTTTTTTCAATGTGGTTGATGGATAAGCATATGATTACTGAGCTACAGAACTTGTTTGGAGATTTGGTCAGATGGAATGTTCTCCAGAAAGTTCAACAATGGAGGCACACTTTGGACTAGAGTTTTGGGCAAACAAGAAGTGTATTCACATTGTATTCATAGCCAAAAATGTTACAAATTCATAAAATAAACAGGACTCAAAACCAGAGTAAGAAAAAAACTGTCATTTTCAACAGTAAGAAAAGTGGCTGAGTGCATCCATGCTGCTAATCCATTAAGAAGAACTAGGTGCCCCTTTTCTATGATGTGTTAAATTAAAAATGCAAGTTTCAGTCCTGGGAGTATGAAATGATTACAATTTCATTAAAATGCATATGTGTGCATGCATTCAAATGTGTATATGTGCACACATATGTATATGTTTTTAATGGGTATATATATTTTATATAATATTATTTTTGTATATTATATATTTCTTTCTAAAAGAAAGAAAGATGCATATCAGTTTTTCAATGAGGATTAACCTTTTGAAGGTGGGATAGAATAGGTTTTGGGAAAACATTAGTTTGTATCATAAATATAAATATTACATTTCTAACCATGGTGGGACTGTGAATTTCTAATGGTTTTTAAGTATTTTTTCACCAAAGTCTTTTTAACTCATAAATATTATAAGTTAGATTGATAATTCTTCTACATAAATATATTCATGTAATGTCAAGGGAAGAAATGTATAATTACAAAGAGGTAGCTTGTTTATTAAGACTCTGCATGTGTGTGTGTGTGTGATATGTTTGTATATATTTCTCTGGAAAGTATACCAAACTGACTGTTTGGAATATATGTAAGGCTTTTATTTTATAATTTGGTTATTTTGGTATTTTTAACTTGTTTTCACTGAACTGGATTATTTTATTAAAGAAAGAAAAACAAACAAGCCAAAAAGACCATATCAGGACTGACAGAACCAATAATTCTGATATCATGACTAACAGGAAGTAATGCTGTCCTTTTATTTATGGAAGCAAAGGTCTTCTCTAGGTTTTAAGGGATGAGGTAAAATTCAAACTTCTAAGCCTGGCATTCAGAAGGCCTCAGAATCTGGCCTCAATATAGCATTTTGACCTATAAAACAATAAAACCTATAAAACATTTTGACCATTCTATAAAACTGTTTTGCTCATATTCTCAGAAAGCACTTTGCAGTGTCCTGTTCTCACAAATACCCTTTTACCAAATTTTATTACCTGGAATGACTTTTATTTTTCTCTATATGTGTTTTTAGTCCTATGTTTTATCATTATTTGAATTCTTCCTTCTCCTAAAAGACATGACTTCTCTTAAACCCACTTTCAGCTCAGCTTGTTGAAGATAAAGAAAATTTATTGAACTTACAATGTTAGCTATCATTAAGAATAGATGCTGGGTGTCTTAAGCCAGGTTCTAAGAGTAAAAGTTTTCCAAAGTTTATATACATTAAGAATGCCCTAAAGGTTACTGAGCTCTGCCCACCAGAGCAACAGTCAGCTCTACCCACCACAAGTCCTTCCCATCAGGAAACCTACACAAGCCTCATAGATAGCCTCATCCAGCAGAGAGAAGACAGCAGAAGCAAGAAGAACTACAATCCTGCAGCCTGTGGAACAAAAAACACATTCATAGAAAGATAGACAAGATGAAAAGGCAGAGGGCTATGTACCAGATGAAGGAAGAAGACAAAACCCCAGAAAAACAACTAAATGAAGTGGACATCAGCAACCTTCCACAAAAAGAATTCAGAATAATGATAATGAAGATGATTCAGGACCCTGGAAAAAGAATGGAGGCAAAGATTGAGAAGATGCAAGAAATGTTTAACAAAGACCTAGAAGAATTAAAGAACAAACAAACAGAGATGAACAATACAATAACTGAAATGAAAACTACACTAGAAGGAATAAATAGCAGAATAGCTGAGGCAGAAGAATGGATAAGTGACCTGGAAAACAGAATGGTGGAATTCACTGCTGTGGAACAAAATAAGGAAAGAAGAATGAAAAGAAATTAAGACAGCCTAAGATACTTCTGGGACAACATTAAATGCAACAACATTCACATTATAGGGGTCCCAGAAGGAGAAGAGAGAGAGAAAGGAGCTGAGAGAATATTTGAAGAGATTATAGTCAAAAACTTCCCTAACATGAGAAAGGAAATAGCCACTCAAGTCCAGGAAGCACAGCGAGTCCCATACAGGATAAACCCAAGGAGAAACATGCTAAGACACATAGTAATCAAACTGGCAAAAATTAAAGACAAAGAAAAATTATTAAAAGCAGCAAGGGAAAAATGATAAATAATGTACAAAGGAACTCCAATAAGGTTAACAGCTGATTTCTCAGCAGAAACTCTACAAGCCAGAAAGAAGTGACATGAAATACTTAAAGTGATGAAAGGAAAGAAACTACAACCAAGATTACTCTGCCCAGCAAGGATCTCATTCAGATTCAATGGAGAAATCAAAAGCTTTACAGACAAACAAAAGCTAAGAGAATTCAGCACCACCAACCCAGCTCTACAACAAATGCTAAAGGAACTTCTCTAAGTGAGAAACACAAGAGAAGAAAAGGACCTACAAAAACAAACCCAAAACAATGAAGAAAATTGTCATAGGAACATGCATATCGATAGTTACCTTAAATGTGAATGGATTAAATGTTCCAACCAAAAGACACAGGCTTGCTGAATGGATACAAGAACAAGACCCATATATATGGTGTCTACAAGAGACCCACGTCGGACCTAGGGACACATACAGACTGAAAGTCAAGGGATAGAAAAATATAGTCCATGCAAATGGAAATCAAAAGAAATCTGGAGTAGCAATACTCATATCAGATGAAACAGACTTTAAATAAAGAATGTTACAATAGACAAGGAAGGACACTACATAATGATCAAGGGATCAATCCAAGAAGATATAACAATTATAAATATATATGCACCCAACATAGGAGCACCTCAATACATAAGGCAACTGCTAACAGCTCTAAAAGAGGAAATCGACAGTAACACAATAATAGTGGGGGACTTTAACACCTCACTTTCACCAATGGAGAGATTATACAAAATGAAAATAAATAAGGAAACAGAAGCTTTAAATGACACAATAGACCAGATAGATTTAGCTGATATTTATATGACATTCTATCCATAAAGAGCAGATTACACTTTCTTCTCAAGTGCACATGAAATATTCTCCAGGATAGATCACACCTTTGGTCACAAATCAAGCCTCAGTAAATATAAAAAAATTGAAATCATATCAAGCATCTTTTCTGACCACAATGCTAATGAGATTAGAAATGAATTACTGGGGGAAAAAAACCCATAAAATACACAAACACATGGAGGCTAAAAAATATGTTACTAAATAACCAACAGATCAATGACAAAATCAAAGAGGATATCAAACAATACCTAGAGACAAATGACAATGAAAATATGATGAGCCAAAGCCTATGGAATGCAGCAAAAGCAATTATAAGAGTGAAGCTTATAGCTATACAAGCCTACCTCAAAAAACAAGAAAAATCTCAAATAAAGAATCTAACCTTACACCTAAAGGAACTAGAGAAATAAGAACAAACAAAACCCAAGGTTAGCAGAAGGAAAGAAATCATAAAGATCAGAGCAGAAATAAATGAAACAGAAACAAAGAAAACAATAGCAAAGATCAATAATACTAAAAGCTGGTTATTTGAGAAGGTAAACAAAATTGATAAACCATTAGCCAGAATCATCAAGAAAAAGAGGGAGAGGACTCAAATCAATAAAATTAGAAATGAAAACGGAGAAGTTACAACAGACATCACAGAAATACAAAGCATCCTAAGAGACTACTTTACTACAAGCAACACTAGGTCAATAAAATAGACAACCTGGAAGAAATGGACAAATTTTTAGAAAGGTGTAACCATGCAAGACTGAACCAGGAAGAAATAGAAAATATGAACAGACCAATCACAAGTAATGAAATTGAAACTATGATTTAAAATTTTCCAATAAACAGAAGTCCACGACCAGGTGGCTTCACAGGTGAACTCTATGAAACATTTAGAGAAGAGCTAACATCCATCCTTCTCAAACTCTTCCAAAAACTTGCAGAGGAAGGAGCACTCCCAAACTCATTCTATGAGGCCACAATCACCCTGATACCAAAACCAGACAAAGATACTACAAAAAAAGAAAAAATTACAGGCCAATATCACTGATGAATATAGATGCACAATCCTCAGAAAAATACTAGCAAACAGAATCCAACAACACATTAAAAGGATCATACACCATGATCGAGTGGGATTTATCCCAAGGATGTAACAATTATTCAAATATACACAAATCAATCAATTTGGTACACCATATTAACAAATTGAAGAATAAAAACCATATGGTCATCTCAGTAGATGCAGAAAAAGCTTTTGACAAAATTGAACACCAATTTATGATAAATACTCTCCAGAAAGTGGGCATAGAGGGAAACTACCTCAACATAATAAAGGCCATATATGACAAACCCACAGCCAATGTCATTCTCAGTGGTGAAAAACTGAAAGCATTTCCTCTAAGATCAGGAAGAAGGCAAGGATGTCCACTCTCACCACTATATTCAACATAGTTTTCGATGTCCTAGCAATGGCAATCAGAGAAGAAAATGAAATGAAAGGAATACAAATTGGGAAAGAAGTAAAACTGTCACTGTTTGCAGATGACATGATACTATATATAGGGAATCCTAAAAATGTCACCAGAAAACTACTACAGCCAATCAATGAATTTGGTAAAGTTGCAGGATACAAAATTAATGCACAGAAATCTCTTGCATTCCTATACACTAATGATGAAAAATCTGAAAGAGAAATTAAGGAAACACTCCCATTTAATATTACAACAAAAAGAATAAAATACCAAGAATAAATCTACCTGGGGAGACAAAAGACCTGTATGCAGAAAACTATAAGACACTGATGAAAGAAATTAAAGATGATACCAACAGATGGAGAGGTATACCATGTTCTTGGATTGGAAGAATCAATATTGTGAAAATGACTACACTACCCAAAGCAATCTACAGATTCAATGCAATCCCTATCAAATTACCAATGGCATTTTTTACAGAACTAGAACAAAAAATGTTAAAATTTGTATGGAGACACAAAATACCCTGAATAGCTGAAGCAGTCTTGAGGGCAAAAAAACAGAGCTGGAGGAATCAGACTCCCTGAATTCAGACTATACTACAAAGCTACAGATATCAAGACAATGTGGTACTGGCACAAAAACCTAAAAATATGTCAACAGAACAAGAAAGAAAACCCAGAGATAAACCCGTGCACCTATGGTCAACTAATCTATGACAAAGGAGGCAAGGATATACAATGGGGAAAAGACAGTCTCTTCAATAAGTGGTGTTGGCAAAACTGGAAAGGTACATGTAAAGGAATGAAATTAGAACACTCCCTAACACCATACACAAAAATAAACTCAAAATGGATTAGAGACCTAAATGTAAGACCAGACACTATAAAACTCTTACAGGAAAACATAGGAAGAACACTCTTTGACATAAATCACAGCAGAATCTTTTTTGATCCACTTCCTAGAGTAATGGAAATAAAAACAAAAATAAACAAATGGGATCTAGTGAAACTTAAAAGCTTTTTCACAGCAAAGGAAACCATAACAAGACTAATAGACAACGCTCAGAGTGGGAGAAAATATTTATAAATGAATCAACGGACAAAGGAGTAATCTCCAAAATATATAAACAGTTCATGCAACTCAATATTAAAGAAACAAACAACCCAATGCAGAAATGGGCAGAAGACCTAAATAGACATTTCTCCAAAAAGAAATACAGATGGCCAATAAGCACATGAAAAGCTCTCAAAAATCACGAATTATTAGAGAAATTCAAATCAAAACTACAATGAGGTATCACCTCACACCAGTTAGAATGGGCATCATCAGAAAATCTACAAACAACAAATGCTGGAGAGGGTGTGGAGAAAAGGGAATCCTCTTGCACTGTTCATGGGAATGTAAATTGATATAGCCACTATGGAGAACAGTATGGAGGTTCCTTAAAAATCTAAAAATAGAATTACCATATGATCCAGCAATCCAACTACTGGGCATATACCCAGGGAAAACCATAATTCAAAAAGACACATGCACCCCAATGTTCATTGCAGCACTATTTACAATAGCCACGTCATGGAAGCAAATTCAATGTTCATCAACAGACTAATGGATAAAGAAGATGTGGTACATATATACAATGGAATATTACTCAGCCATATAAAGGAACGAAATTGGGTCATTTGTTGAGATGTGGATGGATCTAGAGACTGTCATACAGAGTGAAGTAAGTCAGAAAGAGAAAAACAAATATCGTATATTAACGCATTATGTGGAATCTAGAAAAATGGTACAGATGAACCAGTTTGCAGGGCAGAAGTTGAGATACAGATTTTGAGAACAAACGTATGGACACCAAGGCAGAAAGCCACAGTGGGGTGGGGATGGTGGTGGGATGAATTGGGTGATTGGGATTGACATGTATACACTGATGTGCATAAAATTGATGACTAATAAGAGCCTGCTGTGTCAAAAAATAATTAAAATAAAATTCAAAAATAAAAAAAAAGAAGGCCCTACATCAATATCCCACACACATGCAGACACAAATACATGACTGTAATATCCGTACTGTGAAAGATACTAAAGAATATTAAAAAGAGAAGGAGAAGTAGAGGTTTATACTATTTCACCTTAGGGAACCATTTATTTCTATTGCCATTTAAAAAAAACTATTATAGTTTATTAAAATATTATGATTTACAACTTCTTCCAATTAGCTTACTGACATTCCCCAGAGAAAGCCAACTTTTCCAACTCCCTAACAAATAAGCAATGCATGTGAAAAGCCAGGAATTGGAGCACTGAAATAGGATGATATTTGGGGTTTGGAACTCAGCATCTTTGCTTACTACCTGTGTGACTGTGAGCAAATTAACTAAACCTTAGTTTCTTCATGTATAAAGTAGAGGTTATAATAACACTAATTGTGTGGAGTTATTAAAATTTATATGTAATATAAGTAAAGTTGCTGTCAATGACAAATCCACATCCATTATCATTTCTGGGAATGATTGTCTAACTTTCTACTAGCACATCCATTATCCTATTACATTCTCCCCAACAATGCTAAAAAGAAGTATTATTGTGTATTCTGAGCCTCATAAAACAGATGTAAAATCTGTGATTTACAGAAAATAAATTATTTACTCAAAGACACAGCCGGAAAGGACCAGTTAATAGTTGTTGGACTTGATGCAGTGTTCTTTAAATTATCTTGCATCTTTAGAAGACTGATTTAAATGTTCCAGGTAGCTACTCCACAGTGGTTGAACAAGAAATCTAAAAATGGAGCTACCATATGATCCTGCAATCTCACTCCTGGGCATATACCTGGAGAAAACCATAATTTGAAAGGATACTTGAACCCCAATGTTCATAGCAGCACTATTCACAATAGCCAAGACATTGAAGCAAACTAAATGTCCATTGACAGATGAATGGATAAAGAAGATGTGGTACATAAACACAATGGAATATTACTCAGCTGTAAAAAAAAAAAAAAGAATACAATAATGCATTTGCAGCAACATGGATGGACCTAGTGAACTTAGATTATCATACTAAGTGAAATAAGTCAGACATAGAAAGACAGATATCATATTATATTGCTTATATGTGGAATCTAAAAATATGAGATAAATAAACCTACCTCAACATAATAAAGACCATATATGACAAACCCACAGCAAACATTATTCTCAATGGTGAAAAATTGAAAACATCTCCTCTAAGATAAGGAACAAAACAAAGGTATCTACTCTTGCCACTATTATTCAACATAGTTTTGGAAGTCCTAGCCATGGCAATCAGGGAAGAAAAAGAAATAAAACGAATCCAAATTGGAAAAAAAGAACTAAAACTGCTACTGCTTGCAGATGACATGATACTATACATAGTATCCTAAAGATGCTACCAGAAATCTACGGGTGCTAATCAGTGAATCTTGTAAAGTCACAGGGTACAAAATTAATACCCAGAAATCTCTTGCATTCCTATACACTAACAATGAAAGATCACAAAGAGAAATTAAGGAAACATTCCCATTTACCACTGCAACAAAAGGATAAAATACCTAGGAATAAACCTACCTAAAGAGGAAAAAGACCTGAACTCAGACAACTATAACATACTGATGAAAGAAATCAAAGGTAACACAGACAGATGGAGAGGTATATGATGTTCTTGGATCAGAAGAATAAATACTGTGAAAATGACTATACTACCCAAAGTAATCTACAGATTCAATGAAATCCCTATCAAATTACCAATGGCATTTTTCACAGAATTAGAACAAAAATTTTTACAATTTGTAGGGAAAAACAAAAGACCTGGAATACCAAAGCCATCTTGAGAAAGAAAAACAGAGCTGGAGGAATCAGGCATCCTGACTTCAGACTATACTACAAAGCTACAGTAATTAAGACAGTATGGTACTGGCACAAAAACAAAAATATAGATCAATGGAACAGGATAGAAAGCCCAGAGATAAACCCACACACATATGTTCACCTCATCTATGACAAAAGGGGCAAGAATATACAATGAAGAAAAGACAGCCTCTTCAATAATGGTGCTGGGAAAACTGGACAGCTACATGTAAAAGAATGAAATTAGACCACTCCCTAACACCATACACAAAAATAAACTCAAAATGGATTAAAGACCTAAATAGAAGTCTATAAAACTATAAACACTATAAAACTATAAAACTCTTAGAGCAAAACATAGGCAGAACACTGTTTGACATAAATCGTAGCAAGATCTTTTTTGATGCACCTCCTAGAGCAATGAAAATAAAGACAAAAGTAAATAAATGGGACCTAATTAAACTGAAAAGCTTTTGCACAGCAAAGGAAAACATAAACAAGATGAAAAGACAACCCTCAGATTTGGAGAAAATAGTTGTATACAAAGCACCTGACAAGGGATTAATCTCCAAAATATACAAATAGCCCATGCAGCTCAATATCAAAAAAAAAAAAATCAAAAAATGGGGAGAAGACCTAAATAGACATTTCTCCAAAGAAGACATACAGATGGCCAACCAACATATGAAAAGTTGCTCAACATCACTAATTATTAGAGAAATGCAAATCAAAACTACAATGAGATATCACCTCACACCAGTCAGAATGGCCATCATCAAAAAATCTACAAACAATAAATGCTGGAGAGAGTGTGGAGAAAAATGAACTCTTCTACACTGTTGGTAGGAATATAAATTAGTACAGCCACTATAGAGAACAGTGTGGAGGTCCCTTATAAAACTAAATATGGAACCAACATATGACCCAGCAATCTCACTACTGGGCATATACCCAGAGAAAATCAAAATTCAAAAGGACTTATGCACCCCAATGTTCATTGCAGAACTATTCACAATAACCAGGACATGGAAGCAACCTAAATGTCCATCAACAGAGGAATGGATAAAGAAGATGGGGTACATATAAACAATGGAATATTACTCAGCCATAAAAAGGAACGAAACTGTGTTATTTGTAGAGATGTGGATGGACCTAGAGACTGCCATACAGAGTGAAGTAAGTCAGAAATAGAAAAACATATATTGTATATTAACGCATATATGTGGAATCTAGAAAAATAGTATAGACGATCTTATTTGCAAAGCAGAAATAGAGACACAAACCTAAAGAACAATCATATGGATACCAAAGTGAAAAGGGGGGGTGGAAGAATTGGGAGACTGGGATTGACATATATGCACTAATGATACTATGTGTAAAATAGGTAACTAATGAGAACCTACTGCATAGCACGGGGAACTCTACTCAGTGCTCTGCGGTGATCTAAATGGGAAGGAAATCCAAAAAAGAGGAGATATATGTATACGTATAACTGGTTCACTTTGCTGTACAGTAGAAACTAACATAAAATTGTAAAGCAGCTATACTCCAATACAAATTAATAAAAAATTAATAAATCTAAATTTTTAAACAGAAATAGATTTAATTAACTTTAACCTCTATGATCTTGATCTGTAAATTCAGGTTAGGCACACCTCCCATATTCTTCCATAACATCAGGCAAGATTTTAACATCAGATTAGAGTTTCCATAAGACTATTTCTTCCTTGCCTGTTACCTTGTGGTTATCCACTTCTAGATGCCATGTGCTATAAGGACAGTGACTATAGTTAGTTTGTGCACTGTGGCACCCCAATTGTCTGGAACAGTGCCTGGTACTGGAGTAGGGGATTTCTAAATATTTGTTGAATGTAGCACAGGCTAACCATTCTGGACATGTGCTATTTTTCTTGTATAGAAGTACTGATTTATGAATGTGTTTTTAAAAATAATTCTTGGCTTCCTGGCATGTATCTGCTGGAATGCCTACAGCCATTGTAAACCAAATGAGGTTAAGGATCAGAGAATTGTTTTCTATGAAGAAAATTATTCCTGGTAATGTGAGGTCAATGAGACTGTGATGTAGAAAAAGACTCTGGCTGGGATACCAGGATAAATTCCCACTTTGCATTTTGGTACAGGGAAACTTTGAAAAGTTACAAAATATATGTGTCTCGTTTTCATCTTCTGTAAAATGGAAATATTGATATTGTGACAATTGTCGTTAGGAAAAAAAGTATATGAAATGATTTCATGTTATAAGCATTCAATAAATGGGCATTCTCTGATCTTGGTATTTTACTTTGCCCTGTTTGATTTTTTTCTTCATACTATTTATAAAACAGCACATGCATTTATTAATGTATTTATTGTCTGTCTCTCCCCAGTCAGAATGGAAGCTCTCTGAGAGCAGAGCCTATTGTACACACTGCTATATTCCCACTTAGGATAATGATTTGAACAGAATAGATGATTAATTACTATACACTGAATGAAGGAATGTCACTATTTTATAAGTCGATGGTTCTTTTGGCATTATCACTCTAAATCAACACACATTCTACAATTTGAAGATGTCACTATGTTTTACCCACCTGGGTCAGACCTCATTCCACAAAAATTCAGAGGATTTCAGGTTTCTTGGGGGATAAATGAGCATCAGATTGACTTATCTTCTGATTAATCTCAAAGTGCAAAACTAGATAACAATATAACTCGATTCAAATCAAGCTCCCTTAATTTTCCACCTCCTACTCTGCCCAACCAAATTTCAATCAATAACAGTATGTTAAAAAATAAAATGTGTGTCAACCATTAGCATTTCATGTACTCTGGGAATCTGTGTGGATACAACTCTCAAGGTAACTTTCTCTTTCCCACTTTCCCTGTTTTCTCCCTTTCTTTTGATCAGCATTTGGTTTGTTTAATTTTATCCCTTTGCATATTTCCTGGTTTTTTCAGTGTTACCTTAAATGACAAATTTTCATCTTTACAGAAAATCTTTTCTCCAGTTGAACAGAACTATCTTGATAAGCACCCACTCAGCAAAAATAAGTTTACTATACATGCTTAAAATGAATACTAAAAATCATGGATAGAACATGTGCAAACCCAAATTAAGTGATTTATGTTCATGTTTACATGGTTCAAACATACACAGTAAATAGAAAGAAACTATAATTTTTCACTCTGACTGTGGCCACCATGTTGAGACACATCATTGTGATTTGAAAATCAGAATGTTTACTTTTAGAACAGATATCTGAAAAGTATGTTCTCCTCTAATAAAAGTATTTCCATTCTAAAAGCCCCATTCATTTATAAATATTCTATATTTTCTCCTTTAATGTTGCCAGATTTTTTTTTAATGACATGAAAATCTCATTTACATGAGAAAAAAGGCAGCTGGGTTCCTAATAGAGAACTGAAACATAACTGCTTTAAAAGTGGGCCCTGAAACATTAATTCAAACTTTTCCTGTCTTCAGTTGTTAGACATTCAGTGAAAAGGCAGTGATGGGTTATGGAAAATGTAAGGAGCACTAAAAATAAATTTTTCAAGTAACCTCACTATTTTCTTAAAAAAGGAATAAAAACAGTGAGCAGTTGTCTCTACTTGGTCATTTATATTTTTCCTATCCTTCTTCTGATTTGTATTCCTACCAAAGAATTTTTACACCAGTTGAGATTTTCATCCTCTTTCACAGACTTAAATAGGACTATGTTAACCAAGAATACCAGGAATATTGAATTTCAGAGATTAAATTTATTATAGACTGAAACAAGACATTCCAATTAAAATGAAGACTTTTCAAAGAGATCAGCATTTCCCAAGTGATCCATTTCTTTCTGTCCCTTTTTCTCTTCCATACTACATGTGTTATGGATGCTTTAAAGCAGTAACTCAAATTAATACATTTCTGCACCCATACTTGGCAGTGCTAATCATTCTTCAACAGTAAGGAATTTTGGAATGTTAGAAATAGCACTTAGACAACATTGAATAAAACTCATTAATTTTACAAATGGAGAAACTTAGGACCAGAGAGGGAAAATGGATTTGTATACGGTACCTTCAATTTTGGGAATTTTAGAGTTACGATGATGTTGAGGGCGAGGATGATGATAATATTATGCTCAAATGAATGTGATCCAGGATAACCAATTAAGAATAACCAAGTGAATTATACTATTTACTGGTGTACTTATTCATCTAGGGTCTGCTTCATGGGTGATGCATATCAAGTAAATTATGCAGGGGATAAATTATTTTCCTGCTTTTAGTACTGTAAGTACAGTACTAGACTGATTATTTGATCCCTTTTTTTTTTTTTTTACTTCTTTATTGGAGTATAATTGCTTTACAATGGTGTGTTAGTTTCTGCTTTATAACAAAGTGAATCAGTTACACATATACATATGTTCCCATATCTCTTCCCTCTTGTGTCTCCCTCCCTCCCACCCTCCCTATCCCCCCCTCTAGGTGGTCACAAAGCACCAAGCTGATCTCCCTGTGCTATGCGGCTGCTTCCCACTAGCTATCTATTTTATGCTTGGTAGTGTATATATGTCCATGCCACTCTCTCACTTTGTCACAGCTTACCCTTCCCCCTCCCCATATCCTCAAGTCCATTCTCTAGTAGGTCTGTGTCTTTATTCCTGTCTTACCCCTAGGTTCTTCATGACATTTTTTTTTCTTAAATTCCATATATATGTGTTAGCATACAGTATTTGTCTTTCTCTTTCTGACTTACTTCACTCTGCATGACAGACTCTAGGTCCATCCACCTCATTACAAATAGCTCAATTTCATTTCTTTTTATGGCTGAGTAATATTCCATGGTCAAAACTGTTTATGTTAATTGTTGTGCCAGTACTTTTTTTAATAAAACTAAAATACAGACTTTTCTGATCTCACCAGTTTTTTCATTAATGTCCTTTTTTCTATTCCAGAATCTAATCTAGGACACTAATTGCATTTAGTTGTCATATCTCCCCAGCTTCCTCTATCTGTGACAGTTTCTCAGTCTTTCCTTGTCTATCATGACCTTGAGATGCTTTGAAGAATACTGGTCAGTTTTTCTATAGAATACCCCTCAATATGGATTTGCCCAAACTCTTCTAATGAGTAAATTGAAGATATGCATTACTGGGGATAATACCACCATGATGATGTGTCTTTCTCAGAGAAGACTAGTTTGCAAACATTAAATCGTGTTACATATAGACACCATCATTACATCATTATGGCATTGTTTCTTGCAGCCACCATTCAAAGAGTTCCAGTGCATAATTCTTTATAGTTTTCTTAGTACCCTCTTATATTATCTCTTTCAGTTGCTTGAAGAGATTAGTTTCAATTACATACTAGGAAATTAAAGCCCAAGAAGATGGTATGAGTTAATAGTCATGCAACTAATTAGCAGACAATTTATGCCTTAAATTTTTGCCTTCAGAGCCTAGAGCACAGATTTCCCAACCAAGTTCACAGTGAAAACTTAGGAGCCTCATGACCTCGGGGTGTCTTGAAAAGATTCTTGTGAACTCCACATTTTCTTTCATTTCTAGTCACAAGGCCCTAATTAGACATGTCACTTTTCAGTTTCCTATATAAGATTCATGAAGAATGTTTCCTCAGAAGTTCGTCATCGGAACATTGGCCTTCCGTCCTCTTTCTTCCTCCACTCCTGTAGTAATCCCATCTCTGCATGGCCATGAGGGAAATGAGTGATTCTTACTTCCCCTAATTGGAGTGAGGTATGCCACTGCTCAGAGTTGAGAATTCTTGGTGTGCCCTCGAAATAAATCTGACTCCTGAATAATGATTTGGCTCTGCAAAAACCAGTGCCTTGGAATCCTGCTGAGGTGCTGCCATCAAAACAGAAAAAAAATCAAATTTTACTCTGAACGGAGTCTTAATAACAGTTGGAAACTTCAGCCTCCTGCCTATAACTTATTTACAAAGAATCTTTTTGAAGGGAACTGTCTTGGAGAATTCTGTACCACTTTGATGTTTGCAAAAGTAACCCTGTAAAGATAGAAAGAAGATATATATATATATATATATATATATATATATATCTTCAGATAGAAAATAAGACAAATTAAAACAAGAAATCTGTGTCCAGTAAGTCATATATGAGCTTCTGATTCTTCCATTTTTCCTATGACAGGACCTCTGCCCCAGCCTAGTAATTGTTTTAAGCACTTATGGTCAATGGTCAATATTTTAATTTAGTTTTTCCATAAACATTTTTAGACAATGTTTTAGTGAAATTAGTTTTGTTTTGTTTTGCTTGTGGGAGGAGCTTAGGGGTCAGAGTGTGATACACGGAAAGGAAGACAGTTATTAAAGGGTGAGTTTCAGACTGAATTGAGTACCCCCAAAATTCACAGGTCAAACCCCTAACACCAATGTGACTATATGTGGAGATAGAGACTTTAAGGATATAATTAAGGTTAAACAAAGTCATAAGAATGAGGCCCTAATCTGATAAGACTAGTGTCCTTATAAGAAGAGGAAGAGACACCAGATTCTTTCTCTCTCTCTCTCTCTCTCTCTCTGTGCAATCACAAAGGAAAAGCTATTTAAGGACATAGTAAGAAGGTGGCTGTCTGCAAGCCAGGAAGAGAGTTCTCACCAGAAACCAAATCTCCTGGCACCTTGATCTTGGACTTCTTCCCTCCAGAACTGTAGGAAAATAAATGTCAGTTGTTTAAGCCACTCCATCTCTGGTATTTTGTTATGGCAACCTGAGCTGACCATTAAAGGGTGCATCATTCATTCAACTATCACAGTAGGCAACTGAAGAATGATTTTAAGAATTGGTGCACCTAAGATTTATCTCCTCCCAAGGGACTAAGTAGCTGGAGTACCTGAATATCAACTCATAAAAGGAATTGGCTGATGACTATTCCTATGGCTTATCAATTCCTCCAGACATCATCTAGATGCAGAATGGCTTCCTGAAATTTAGGAAGAAAAGAAGAAAAAAAAAAAAGCCTCAGAAATGCATGCAGATCCTGACAGTTGGAAATTAGCATGAGCATAATGAAGACAGAATGAATACAAGTATGGCTCCAACAGCATCTACTGCACCCAAAAAATAGATCCAGTCCAATTCTAGAAGAGCTCGTGCTTCTTAGTTTTCTGCAAGGAAACTGATACTAGAATCTGTAATGTGTGTACCTCTATGTATACATATGTGAAATGTGTACATATGTGATGTGTGTGTGTATGAATGTGTATATAGGTGATATATGTGATATAGTCACACAAGGTACATGATTAGTGAAAAAACGAGGTCTCATCACTACTTATAACCCTGATCAGGCTAGTTATGAAGTTCACATGCCTATATTATATCCACCCCCAGCCACATCATCTCCCTTCATGGCAAGTCCACAGAGAGGCTCACAAATGCTCACAAGAATGTTTTCTCAGTATTATAAGGAATCAGTCATGCTCTTCTTTGGCAGACTTGGTCCCATTGGTGAGAATTTTGACTGAGGTCTGATGCCTTTGAAGTTGTGTATAATACACTTACTCTAAAGCAGTTTCAGAAGCTGTCCAGGGAATTTGATGTTATTCAAATCAACATCTCCATCTCTATCTGCATCTTGTTTCCTTCCCGACACTTTCACATAAGCAGTGATCTTTCACCTAAATAATCTGTCACTGGGATATGAAATAGTGTTCTGTTCTTGAATCACACCAAAGTTATAACACTAAGTTACTACAAAAATCCTTAATACAAATTTTGAAAATTAAATACATATCAACTATACTTCAATAAAATAAGTTTAAAACAGAAAATCAAATACAGGACTGTAAAAGTAAAAACACTTCCTTTTTTTAAGCTTTAAGCTCAAATTTTTAGATCTTTAAGCTATAGATAGTAAAAAAAATCAACATGATATAATACATATCATATAATATGAAGTTATAATAATTATAATAATATGTGAATATTATAAAAGTTTTAATTTATAATAGTAACAAATAGTTGTGTAGAGTCTATGTAAATAAATCTTTAATGTCTCTGAAGGACAAAAAATATATTTCAGCAGAATAGAAGGGCAAACTATGTTTTTGAATACAGAAACAGCATTCTAAAGATGTCAACTGTCATTAAAAATTATGCATTTCTGTAACCTGATAAAAATACTAACAAGATTTTATTGAAGCTATATAAAACTATCCTTAAGTTCAAATGTAAAAATAAATAGTTATGTATAATCAGGAAAATATTTAAGAAGAAAAATAATGAAGGAATATCTAGTTGTAATAAAACTACAGAAATACATAGTCTATTGCTGTAATAAAACTATAGAAATACATAGTTAATTGCTGTCACATGAATAGATAGAGATCAATGAAATGGTAGAAAATGTCCAGGAACAGATCTAATATTTATGAAAATTTAGTGTATCAAAATGGTGCCATTTCAAATTAGTGCAGAAAAAAATAGATAATTCAAAAATTGTTGTTGAGACAATTGGGTAGCCACCTGAAAAAGTTTTAAAATTAGAGTGTATATTTTGTACCTCATGCAAACTATTTAAATTAGAAAAAAAATAAACATGAAACCATAAATATTCTAAATATATCACATTAAAAATGTGTTTGAAGAAGAAAACATTTTTAACATAAATCCTAAAGGTCATGGAAGAAAAACTGTAAACTCAACCATATATAAAGTAAAACAAAACATTTTGCATCACAGTAAACCCCTGAAAATAAAACTTTAAAACTCAAATGATAAACTGAGGGAAAAAAAAAAGAACAATCACTCTTAGATAGTTGAATTTAATTACAGACCAATTAATTTAATTTAATATGTAATGAGGACTCACAAAGAAATAAGACCAAGTTCAACACCCAGTAGAAAAGAAAAAATGGGCAAAAAATATAAACAGTGAACAGAAAAAGACAGTGAGTTTTTAAACTTGTGAAAACATTTTCAACATCAGTGATAAGGAGAAAACTATGAGTTGTAATTTTTATGATCAGGTTGGCAGTGTTAAAATATTTGAAATTAATGTGTTCAGAGTGGGCAGAAACACATTCTTGATGGCATTGTAAATTGCCTAAATTACTTTGTTTTCTACAAATAAAGATCCCAAATGTCAATAACTTTAGCCTGAATTATATTACAGGAATGCACCATATTGATATCTATATGTATGCAAGAGAAACCAGTTAGAAGGAGAAAAAAAATCAAATAAATAGTCTTCAACTGGGAGCTAGTTAAATAAAGTAAGGCACACACCTGTGATGCACAGCTTTAAGGGATGGTGACAAATTTTTTTAAGTTTAGATAAGAAATATCTCCCAAGATCCTGCCTCAAGTAGGAAAAACAAAGAATGGACAATGAATAAAATGCTAATATTTGTGTAAAAACATGCAAGCATGTATTTGCTTGTATATTCCTGAAAAATAGGAATAGGAGCAAGAAGTACTTTTCAATATATAAATTTATGCATAACTTGTGCCTGTATTACAAATTAAAATATTTTTTAAAAGTAACAGTTTTGGCCTTGTTGATCTCTATTATGTTTTTGTTTTCTATTTAATTAATCCCTGTTTTATTCTTTATTGTGTACTTTCTTATATTTCTTTTTATTTTATTACTTTTTAATATTTTTTACACTTTTCTGCTTTTAGCTTTTTGAATTTACCAGTTTATGTGGTTATCCTTCCTTTATGAATTTCAGTTTTCTTTTCGGATTCAGTTGCCTTTTTCCTTAGGCAATTCCTTAAAAAGTTACCTCAATGAGAGTCTGAGAAGGAGTTACCAAGTTCTGGCATTTCACAGATGTTTTTTACATTCATGGATCCCGTTTAGAACTCTTGTTTGTTTTTTACCTTTTTTTTTTTTTTTTTTTTGCGGTACGCGGGCCTCTCACCGTCGCGGCCTCTCCCGCGGCAGAGCACAGGCTCCGGATGCGCAGGCCCAGTGGCCACGGCTCACGGGCCCAGACGTTTCGCGGCGTGTGGGATCCTCCCGGACCGGGGCACGAACCCGCATCCCCTGCATCGGCAGGTGGACTCCCAACCACTATGCCACCAGGGAAGCCCAGAACTCTTGTTTAACCATTTTTTTTTACTGGAAGTTCATTGGGTACCTGCTGTAAGATCACATTTTTCTTTTACGTTTTGATTATGACTTACTTTTTAAAAATTAACATTAAAAGTTAAACTTAAACAATAATAGAATACAAGAATAGTAAATTCCACCCCTCGCATTACCCAGATTCAATTTTTATCAAGGTTTTGAAATATTTTCCTAACATTCTTTTTTCTCTTGTTGTGTTTGAAAAACTTTAAATTCCAGATCTCATGTCATTTTACTCAATATATTCAGGATGTATCTTTAGAAAGCATAAGACTTTTCTCCTATAACCACAGTGACATGCACCACAACTAACAAAATTAATATTTTTTTCTTAAAATTCTCTAATATCTATTCAACATTAAATCTTTCTAAAAATTATTAATTAGTTTCAGATGTTAATTGTCTGAAAAAAATCTTTTATAAAGTCCTTTTGTATGTAACAAAGTATGTACACTACATTGGGTTCAAGCTTTCTATATTCTTATATTGAATGTGTTTTTCTTGTAACAATAATTATTTGTGTTTAATCAGAGCATTTAATTTGTTTATTTTAATGTAAGTAAGAGGTAGTTGAGTTAAACTACATTCTTCTGTCTGTTTTCTATTTGTTGCACAAGATTTGATATCTTTATTTAAACATGCTTGTCTATTTGTAGATTAAATGGTTTTGTTATTTCATTTCTTCCCTAAATTTACTAGTTTGCTTTTCATCTTCCTTTAGAAGTTACCTGAAAAATTATTATATGCATCCTTGGCTTATGAAAGTTTGATAACAATACCACTTCACAAGAAATACAAGAGACTAAAAACACTTTAACTTCATTAAGCACTCTGAATCATACATGCTATCAAGTATTTTAATTATAAAGAGATATGAAAGATCATAGTTGTTATTATTATTATTAATTTATCAGTCAATATTCATTTAGATGTGCACACCCTTCCTCTCTTTGTATTCAATATCTTCCTGCATCTCCAATCTTCTGTTTAAGATCATTTTGACTTTGCCTAAAGGGTATCTATCCTTTGCTATTTCTTTCAGTGTAAGTCTGATGGAGACAAATTCTCTTAGTATCTTTTTGGCTGACAGTATTATCATTTCTTCTTCATTTATTTATTTTTAAGATATTTTTATTGGCTACGGATTTCCAGGTTAGTAATAATTTCTTTCCAACAGCTCATAATTCACTGTTTTCCAGTTTCTTTGTGTCTGAAGAAAAGTCAGTTGTCAGTCTTACCTTTGTTCCTTTCAAGCTAATAAATACGTCTTTTTCTTTGGTTGGTTATTTTCTAGCTGCCTTTAAATTTTTTTCTGTTTTTGGTTTTGACAGTTTTACTATGATATGCTTAAATGGGGATTTCTGTTTTAACTTGTTTGAATAGCCTGCTCAGGTATTTTGCTATTTCCTCACAAATCTGGGATATTTGCTATCTTTCATCAATTCCAGAAAATTTAGAGCAAAATTATTTTTTAAATTGAGATAAAATTTACATTTAACATTATATTATTTCCAGGTGTACAGCAAAATGATTCAATTCTACATATATGGCAAAATGATCACCACAATAAGTCTAGTTAATATTCATCACCACACACAATTATAATTTGTATTACACAGCTAAGACATGGAAGTAACCTAAGTGTCCATTGGTTGATGAATGGATAAAATAAATATGGCATATATATATATATATATATATATATATATATATACACACCATATTTATTATATATATATATGTATACTTATGTATATATATATATACATATGTATATACACATACACATATATACCATGTATATAATGGAATATTATTTAACCATAAAAATGAAGGAAATCTTGCCATTTGCATCAATATGGATAGACCCTCAGGGCATTATGTTAAGTGAAATAAGTCAGACAGAGAAAGACAAATATAATATGATCTCATTTATATGTGGAATCTACCCCCCAAAAAAAAAATTTTAAATAATAAAAACAAAGCCCATAGGTACAGAGAATACATTGGTGGTTGCCAGAGTTGGGGTGGGGGGGAATGAAATGGGTGAAGGTCACCAAAAGTTAGAAATTTCCAGTTGCAAATTATTTAAATAGAGCTTCTCCCTATTCCATCTTGCTCTTCCTTCTGAGACATCATATCATATACTTTAGTAATGCCCCACATATTCTATATCTTTTATGATATTTCTTGTACTTTAATTTTTTGTTTCTACTCTATAATCTAGATATTTTCTTTGACTTGCAGTCCACCCTCAGTTATATATTCAACCTTCAACTATGTCTAATTTTAGTCTAATCATTGTCTAATCAGTTATGAAATCAATCATTTGAGCTAATGAGTGGATTTGAGTGTGGGCTGGATTTCGTTACCTGCTTCTAATCAATGTATCAGCAAATGATGGAATATCACATTGGTGATTATATTATTGAAGACTACAACTTCAGTCTTACTGACAGACTCTCTCTACTGCCTTCTTGGCTTGCATGCTTGGGTGAAGCAAACTGTTATGTTGAGGAGGCTTGAGTGGAAAGGACCTGAGGATGGTCTCCAGCCAACAGCCAAAGAAGAATTTCATCTTTCAGTTCTTCAGCTCATGAAGAACTCAGAACTTCAATCTTACAACCCATGAGGAAATGAAGGCTACCAAAAATCATGTATAAATTTGGAAGCAGATCCTTTCCCATTTAAACCTTTAGATGAAACCCCAGTCTTGAGCAACATCTTAATTTCAGGCCTGTGAGAAACCCTTAAGCAGAAGACTCAGCTAAGCCACACCCATTTTTCTGATCCACAGAAACTGTGTTGTTTTAAGCCACTATTTGTGTTAATTTGTTACACAGCAGTAGATGACTAATACATTGCCTATACAGTATCAGGGGCCATTTTATTTTCTGTGGGTAGATTCTTCCCTGGATACAAGGCTTGGGTATAGGGCCTTCTACCATCTTGCCTGTCCTTTCTCTGGGTAAGAAAAAAATCCCAAGCTAGTAGACTAGATTTTGGAAACCTCTTGACAAACTACCAAGAGGACAGCAACTTTTTGCCTATTTTTCTGGACCTCTGAATATTCCTCTTAGATTTTCCAAACTCTGTACCATTTAAAACATCCTGATTAAACCATATTCAAAGATAGTTTGATATAGTGGAAAGGGTATGGAAACCAAATATGTCAAGGTTTGAGTATTCCTTCTACTATACCTTCTGATTCTGTTTCTTCATTGACAAATGAGTATAGTAATATAAATCATTATGTGAATTAAAATAATGTATATTTATATAATTATATAACAATTTGTAAAATATTTATCTTGCTACATAGTGGATCCTCAGTTAATATTAGCAATTATTAATTTTATACTTATTGTTGCATATACTTTAAGATCATACTTAAATTAACTATTCCTATGTTCTTCAAATATCTCATTTCTGCTTTCCTGGCTGAAATTTCAGCCAGCGATTACAGCTGGGAAATTTATTTACCTACCCTTTTAAGCATGCACTGTATGTCAGGAGTTTTCTCTTTTTTTATTTTTAAACATGTCATTAATATCCCATGACACTGAGACATGGGAAGTTATTAATATCTTCATTCTTGGAGGAAAAAAATGGGAGCTTAGATTCTCAACAGCATGATGAGGGTTAGAATCCATATTCTGCCTCAAAGTAGAACATTCTCTGGACAAGTCCACATTTGCATCTATTCACCATTAACTTTAGACCTTTAAGAGGTAAATACCATCAAAAATGTATTGTGGTAAGCAGAATTCTAAATGGATTCCAAGATTTTTTTCACTGGTATATAGTTTTGAATACTCCCCTGAGTGGGGGAAGAAGCTATGAATTTTATGAATGTCATCTTATAATTAAGTTTCTTTATATGGAAAAGGGGAAGATGTTTTGCAGATGAAATTAAGGCCCCTGAACAGTTGATTTTAACTTAACCAAAAGGGATGTTATCTTGTAAAGGAGGATCAGGAAATAAGAGATGGAAGAAGACAGATTTGAAGCAAGATACACGTTCTCTTGTAGGTCGTAATGAAGAAAAGGTCATATTGTGAAGAAAGACATATGGCAGGGAATAGCTATAGACTTCTTTAAGCTAAGGTCCTCAGTCATACAGTCAAAAGGACCTGAATCTTGCCAATAACCATTGAACCTAGAAGAACCCCAGCAGATACTCTGATTTCAGCTTGGTGAGACCCTGAGCAGAAAACCCAGCTAATAGGTGCCCAGAATCTTGACTATGGAAACTGTGAGATAATTTGTGTTGTTTTAAGCTGCAAAGTTCATGTAAATTTCTGTGGAGCAACAATAATAGAGAATAATGTTTAATTTTCCTAGAATAATGCCTTATGTAATAAATGTTTCTTTCTTTAATAACTTGAGTCATTAAACTTGTGTCATTATCCAGCTCAAAATGTTTCTTGTCATCTAACCCCAATTCTGCCAAGTCCATCTGAACCAGACCAAGTAACAAGCATTTGTTCCATCCAGTTCAATTTATGTCCTTATTTGGGGCTGACCAAGTTTAAAACTGGTCAGCAATTAACAAGTAATTTGCCTGAGTCATCATTCTTGAGTGTTCATTTCTGAAAGGAGGCTTTGTCAAAATGTCAATCTTTGTATTCTGCTGTGCCTATAATCTGGTGGCTTTCCAGTTCTTGCTGAATAAGGAGCTAAATATGCATTTCTATTTTTGCTACTAATTAAATGTGCATGACATAGTAGAGTTGAGAAGAGCAGAGCTTACCAGTGTTCTTGTTCCTTTTGTGGTGTATGCAGTAAACCAGAAGTAGAGTGAGACTAGCTTCATTGCATCCCAGCTGTTCATTTTAAATATTAACAATACATTCTGGGAACCAAGTAGGATAACATTCACATAATTGGATTTTATTGCACATGTGATCTTCATGGCCAAGAGAGAAGCAACAGACAATGTGGGAAAAGGACACAGTAGCTTTAGGAGTAAGAAAGCTTAAGAAAAAGAAGTTATAATTCTTATAAGACATCTGACCTCGGAAAAAATATTTAACCCATCTGAGCTTCAAGTTCCTCATCTGTACTGAATAAATCCCTTTGCTCTTTCTCTTCATATCAGAAATCCCTTGAATAAATGAGTGCCTCTATTATTCTCCACAATGCCACTTTTATCCATCCCATTCTCTTTATCTCCACTTCTTTTTAATATCTTCTGGCCAAAATAATTTCAACTGGTTTATTGAAGCAGTCTCACTTTCTTCATTTTTTATCTTTCTAATTTTTCTTTCATACTGATGCCAGAATTATCCCTCCCACCTACATTTGTCTAGGTGATGAATCTCTCTTCCTCAAGCTAACCCCCTCCCATTGTTCTCCAGGTCCTCATTTTCTATGGGATTAATTAATTAGTACAATCCCTTAGTGTGTCACACAGGGTGAATGATGACATATCTTTGCCAGACTTAAAATCAAATGCATCCTATGTTCAAGCAACAAAGGATCACTGATAATTTCTTTTTTTTAATTTTTATTTTACATTGGAGTAGAGTTGATTAATAATGTTGTGTTAGTTTCAGGTGTACAGCAAAGTGATTCAGTTATACATATACATATATCTATTCTTTTTCAAGTTCTTTTCTCATTTAGATTATTACAGAGTGTTGAGCAGAGCTCCCTGGGCTATACAGTAGGTCCTTGTTGGTTATCTATTTTAAATATAGAAGTGGTACAAGTGGTACATGTCAATCCCAAACTCCCAATCTGTCCCCCCTCACCCTTCCCCCCGGTAACTATAAGTTCCTTCCCTAAGTCTGTGAGTCTGTTTCTGTTTTGTAAATAAGTTTGTTTGCATCATTTTTTTTTTAGATTCTGCATATAAGCGATATCATGTGATATTTGTCTGTTTCTGTCTAACTTACTTCACCTAGTATGATAATCTCCAGGTCTATCCATGTTGCTGTAAATGGCATTATTTCATTCTTTTTAATGGCTGAGTCCATTGTATATATGTACCACATCTTCTTCATCCATTCATCTGTCAATGGACATTTAGATTACTTCCATGTCCTGGTTATTGTAAACAGTGCTGCAATGAACACTGGGGTGTATGTATCCTTTCGAACCATGTTTTTCTCCGGATATATGCCCAGGAGTGGGATTGCTGGATCACGTGATAATTTCAAAATAGTTACCCTCTCCATGCCTTTTTTCATGCTGTCTTCCTCTACTCATCTCTCAAAGACCTTCTCTTCAAAGAAAAGCCTCCTCCCTTACATGTTAGATGAAATAAACACTTTTTCCCCTGTGCTCCCATGGCACTTTACTTATACACCCACCATGACACCAGTGCAGTGGATTTTAAGCACAACTGCCTCTTATGCTGAACTGGGAGCACCAGGAAAACAAACTGTTTATTTTGCTACTCTATTTTCATTGAACCTTCTGTGTTCACCATAAGTTCAGTAAGTGTTCGTTAATGAATAACAGTTGAATGAATGTGTGGATGAGGTAATAATAGTAATAAATAACCGTTATTGATTATTTACTAATTGTTGCTGTGCTAAGAGCTTTATGTAGATTAAGCCATTTGATTCTTACCCTTTTTCTTTCTGGTAGAGATCATTATATTCTCCATGATGTAGATAGTTAAACCTAAGTTTACTGAGGTAAGTGTTTCCTCTAAGGGCAAACATCTAGTAAAAGGAATGAATTAAGTGAATGCCTCAGCATATTGAATAATGAATATGAAAAATGCCTTGCATATTTTAATGCATATGAATAATGCCTTGCATATTTTAAATGTCTTTATTTTTCTTGCATTATCAGAAGGCAGATTATACCAACAAGTATTGTAGTATGTGCTCATTCTGGTACATTGCAATTCTGAAAGGAGATCATCCTAAATAGTAATTTTCATTGTAGAACATTTTTTTTTTTGCAGTACGTGGACCTCTCACTGTTGTGGCCTCTCCCGTTGCGGAGCACAGGCTCCGGACGCGCAGGCTCAGTGGCCATGGCTCATGGGCCCAGCCTCTCCGCGGCATGTGGGATCTTCCTGGACCGGGGCACGAACCCGTGTTCCCTGCATCGGCAGACGGACTCTCGACCACTGCGCCACCAGGGAAGCCCCATTGTAGAACATTTTGAATGCCAGAAAGGTAGGATATTTGGAGTGAGTCGGTAGTTATTGGAAGGTGCTTTTGAAAGAAAGGGATTCTAAATGCATGACACAAATTCATGTTCTTATATTTTAAGATTTGACAGCTACAAAATGGAGACTTCTAAACTTATAGAATCTTTAGGGCTTTCATTCTAACCTTACTGCATTTATTATAAACTCTTCCAACATAAAATGCAGTAATATTTAACAAATTCATGCACAATACTTTCTTCAAAGGCTAGCTGATTTAGGAGAGTTGAAAGCTATAAATTATACCATCTAGTGTTTCATACCAGCTAACACCTTTGTAAAATATTGTCTAAAATTTAAAAATCTCAAATTCAACAAATTATGTGTGCAGTTATTGAAGATTTTGGTTGTCCTTTAACCATATTATGTCACCCTATATATTTTATATTATGGAGTTTCTTGACATTTGTCAATAGGCCCTGCACATTTGAATTTTTCCTATAATTCAAGGAGCCTGCTACATCTTGTCCTTTTGTATTCCTTATGTTCAAGACATAACAGAGTGCAGACCATTAAAATGGAAGGAAGGAAAACAGACCGATGTATTCATGACTAAATCTACTCTTTTGCCTCCCAAGCACCATATTTTTAACCAGATGAGCTAAGTTGTTATGAATGTCTCTTATTCTTAGCAATCCCTGAGAAATCTGGCATCTGAATTTGCTTTCCTGAGAATATCTATTTTAGAAATTATGTTCTTTCCTTTGTGTTTTTCTGAAAAAAAAAAAGAAAGACAACTAAAATATAAAAGGGAGAAGGAAGATAAAGTTGAGAGCAGAAAAGTTGCTGGTCAAAGAAATTGCTTTTTTAAAAATTATTTTATTTTATTTTAAGAGGGAAAAATGTTGAGATTGAGTGAAAATTCTATTAAAACTGGGATGGTCTTTTTCTACATTCTGGACTACAGCTAAAAAGGGCAAAGCTAAAGCTGTTTAACTCTGTGCATTGGGGAGTGAGTTAGCAAGACAAGTCTTGGTACACCCAATGAATTTCTCCAAGATGTGCACACGTCACAAACTACTTTCTGTGCATGAATCATTCAAGTCTCTCTGAGATCCTGGAGCTGTGATAAGATTGGAAGGCGAGCTATGTGAATTACCACTTCCTGTGGCATTAAATCTCTCTCACCATGATTAATGCCAGTGTGCATACTTCTTTGAATAGTGGAAGTGCCTGTCTCTAGAGATGGACCATGATAGAAGCCTATGATTCTATCATTGAAAGGGGAGCTGACCCAGGCTAGAGAAAGCCCAGGAATGGAACAGAAATACAGTCATGATGCTCCAAATGGAATCAGAAAAACAGGTTGAGAAGGAACTACCAGCTGAGGGAGCAGTGTGGGCAAAGGCCCAGGTGGGGGTTAGCAGCACTTTATTCAAAAGAGGAGGAAGAGGGCTTCCATGGTGGCGCAGTGGTTGAGAGTCCGCCTGCCAATGCAGG